>NC_041392.1:130541776-130606672 GCF_002162155.2 Triticum dicoccoides | reverse complement strand
GCCCCTGAAATGCTGACGCGTGGATGCCTATTGGTCCCGGTGTTGGGGAACGTAGCAGAAATTCAAAATTTTCCTACGTGTCACCAAGATTAATCTATGGAGAGACAAGCAACGAGAGAGAGGAGTGCATCTACATACCCTTGTAGATCGCTAAGCGGAAGCGTTCAAGAGAATGGGGTTGATGGAGTCGTACTCGTCGTGATCCAAATCACCGATGATCCTAGCACCGAACGGACGGCACCTCCGCGTTCAACACACGTACGGAGCGGAGACGTCTCCTCCTTCTTGATCCAGCAAGTGGGGAGGAGAAGTTGAAGGAGATCCAGCAGCACGACGGCGTGGTGGTGGAAGTAGCGGGATCCCGACAGGGCTTCGCCAAGCGCAAGCGAGGAGGAAGAGGTGTCACGGGAGGGAGGGAGGCGCCAGGGCTTCAGGTGCGGCTGCCCTCCCTCCCCTCAGCTATATATAGGGGCCTAGGGGGGGCGCCGGCCCCTTGTAGTTCCCATTTAGGGAGGGGCGGCAGCCCTAGGGGTGGCTTGCCTTCCAAGCCAAGTGGAGGCGCCCCCACCCCTTAGGGTTTTCAACCCTAGGCGCATGGGAGGCCCAAGGGGGGCGCACCAGCCCACCAGGGGCTGGTTCCCATGCCCCTTCAGCCCATGGGGCCCTCCAGGATAGGTGGCCCCACCCGGTGGACCCCCGGGACCCTTCCGGTGGTCCCGGTACAATACCGATGACTCCCGAAACTCTCCCGGTGGCCGAAACTGGACTTCCTATATATAAATCTTTACCTCCGGACCATTCCAGAACTCCTCCTGACGTCCGGGATCTCATCCGGGACTCCAAACAACTTTCGGTTAACCACATACTAATATCTCTACAACTCTAGCGTCACCGAACCTTAAGTGTGTAGACCCTACGGGTTCGGGAGACATGTAGACATGACCGAGACAACTCTCTGGTCAATAACCAACAGCAGGATCTGGATACCCATGTTGTCTACCACATGCTCCAGGATGATCTCATCGGATGAACCACGATGTCGAGGATTCAATCAATCTCGTATTCAATTCCCTTTGTCTATCGGTACGATACTTGCCCGAGATTCGATCGTCGGTATCCCGATACCTCGTTCAATCTCGTTACCGGCAAGTCTCTTTACTCGTTCCGTAACACATCATCCCGTGATCAACTCCTTGGTCACATTGTGCACATTATGACGATGTCCTACCGAGTGGGCCTAGAGATACCTCTCCGTTACACGGAGTGACAAATCCCAGTTTCGATTCGTGCCAACCCAATAGACACTTTCGGATATACCCGCAGTGCACCTTTATAGCCACCCAGTTACATTGTGACGTTTGCTACAACCAAAGCATTCCTACGGTATCCGGGAGTTGCACAATCTCATGGTCTAAGGAAATGTTACTTGACATTTAGAAAAGCTTTTAGCATACGAACTACACGATCTTGTGCTAGGCTTAGGATTGGGTCTTGTCCATCACATCATTCTCCTAATGATGTGATCCCGTTATCAACGACATCCAATGTCCATGGTCAGGAAACTATAACCATCTATTGATCAACGAGCTAGTCAACTAGAGGATTACTAGGGACATGGTGTTGTCTATGTATCCACACATGTATCTGAGTTTCCTATCAATACAATTCTAGCATGGATAATAAACGATTATCATGAACAAGGAAATATAATAATAACTAATTTATTATTGCCTCTAGGGCATATTTCCAACAGTCTCCCACTTGCACTAGAGTCAATAATCCAGTTCACATCACTATGTGATTAACACTCAGGGTCACATCCCCATGTGACTAACACCCAAAGAGTTTACTAGAGTCAATAATCTAGTTCACATTACCATGTGATTAACACTCAATGAGTTCTGGGTTTCATCATGTTATGCCTGTGAGAGATGTTATAGTCAGCGGGTCTAAACCTTTCAGATCCGTGTGTGCTTTACAAATCTCTAGGTCATTTTGTGGATGCAGCTATCACACTATATTTTGAGCTATTCCAAATAACTGTTCTACTATATGAATCCGGTTTACTACTCAGTATCATCCAGATTAGTGTCAAATATTGCATCGGCGTAACCCTTTACGACGAACTCTTTTACCACATCCATAATCGAGAAAATTCCTTAGTCCACTAGTTACTAAGGATAACCTTGACCGTTGTCCTGTGATCCATTCCTAGATCACACTTGTACCCCTTGACTGACTCATGGCTTGGCACACTTCAGGTGCGGTACACAACACAACATACTGTCGAGCCTATGTCTAAAGCATAGGGGACGACCTTCATCCTTTCTCTCTCTTCTTCCGTGGTCAGGTCTTGAGTCTTACTCAATACTCACACCTTGTAACACAGCCAAGAACTCCTTCTTTGCTGATCTATTTTGAATTCCTTCAAAATCTTGTCACTGTATGTATTCATTTGAAAGTACTATTAAGCATTTTTGATCTATCCTTATAGATCTTGATGCTCAATATTCAAGTAGTTTAATCCAGGTTTTCCATCGAAAAACACTTTTCAAATAACCCTGCATGCTTTCCAAAAATTCTACATCATTTTTGATCAACAATATGTTAACAACATATACTCATCAAAATTTTTATAGTGCTCCCACTCACTTCTTTGGAAATACAAGTTTCTCATAAACTTTGTATAAACCCAAAATCTTTGATCATCTCATCAAAGCGTACATTCCAACTTCGAGATGCTTACTCCAGTCCTTAGAAGGATTGCTGGAGCTTTGCATACTTGTCAGCATCTTTCAGGATTGACAAAACCTTCTGGTTGTATCACATACAACCTTTCCTCAAGAAAAATGCCGAGGAAACAATGTTTTGACATCCTATCTGCAAGATTTCATAAATAATGCAGTAACTGCTAACATAATTCTAATAGACTCTTAGCATCGCTACGAGTGAGAAAGTCTCATCGTAGTCAACTCCTTGAATTTGTCGGGAAGCATCTTAACGACAAGTCGAGCTTTCTTAATGGTGACACTTACCATCATTGTCTGTCTTCCTTAAAATCCATCTGCACCTAACAGCCTTACGACCATCAAGTAGTTCTTTCAAAGTCTATACTTTGTTTTATACATGGATCCTCTCACGGATTTTATGTCCTCGAGCCATTCGTCGGAATCCGGGCCCACCATCGCTTCTCCATAGCTCGTAGGTTCATTGTTGTCTAGCAACATGACTTCCAAGACAGGATTACATACCACTCTGAAGTAGTACACATCCTTGTCGACCTATGAGGTTTGGTAGTGACTTGATCCGAAGTTTCATGATCACTATCATAAGCTTCCACTTCAACTGGTGTAGGTGCCACAGGAACAACTTCCTGTGCCCTGCTACACACTAGTTGAAGTGACGGTTCAATAACCTCATCAAGTCTCCACCATCCTCCCACTCAATTCTTTCGAGAGAAACTTTTACTCGAGAAAGGACCCGTTTCTAGAAACAATCACTTTTGCTTCCGGATCTGAAATAGGAGGTATACCCAACTATTTTTGGGTATTCTATGAAGATGCATTTTTCCGCTTTGGGTTTGAGCTTATCAGCCCGAAACTTTTTCACATAAGCATCGCAGCCCCAAACTTTTAAGAAACGACAGCTTAGGTTTCTCTAAACCATAGTTCATACGGTGTCGTCTCAACAGAATTGTGTGGTGCCCTATTTAAAGTGAGTGCGGTTGTCTCTAATGCCTAACCCATAAATGATAGTGGTAATTCGATAAGAGACATCATGGTATGCACCATATCCAATAGGGTGTAGTTGTAATGTTCGGACACACCATCACACTATGGTGGTCCAGGCGGTATTAGTTGTGAAACAATTTCCACAATGTCTTAATTATGTGCCAAACTCATAACTCAGATATTCATCTCTATGATCATATCATAGACATTTTATCATCTTGTCACGATGATCTTCAACTTCACTCTACAATTACTTGAACCTTTCAATAATTCAGACTTGTGTTTCATCAAGTAAATGTACTCAGCATCTACTCAAATCATCTGTGAAGTAAGAACATAACGATATCCACTGCGTGCCTCAGCACTCATTGGACTGCACACATCAAAATGTAATACTTCCAACAAGTCGCTTTCTTGTTCCATCTTACTGAAAACGAGGCCTTTCAGTCATCTTGCCCATGTGGTATGATTTGCATGTCTCAAGTGATTCAAAATCAAGTGAGTCCAAACGATCCATCTGCATGGAGTTTCTTCATGCATATCTACCAATAGACATGGTTTGCATGTCTCAATCTTTTCAAAAAACGAGTGAGTCCAAAGATCCATTAACATGGAGCTTCTTCATGCGTTTTATACCAACATGACTCAAAATGGCAGTGCCACAAGTATGTGGTACTATCATTACTATCTTATATCTTTTGGCATGAACATGTGTATCACTATGATCGAGATTCAATAAACCATTCATTTTAGGTGCAAGACCATTGAAGTTGAAGGTATTATTCAAATAAACAGAGTAACCATTATTCTCCTTAAATGAATAACCATATTGCGATAAACATAATCCAATCATGTCTATGCTCAACGCAAACACCAAATAACAATTATTTAGTTTTAGCACCAATCTCGATGGTAGAGGGAGCATGCGATGCTTGATCACATCAACCTTGGAAACACTTCCAACACATATCGTCATCTCACCTTCAGCTAGTCTCCGTTTATTCCGTAGCCTTTTATTTCGAGTTACTAACACTTAGCAACTGAACCGGTATTTTAATACGCTGGTGCTACTAGGAGTACTAGTAAAGTACACATTTAATATAATGTATGTCCAATACATACTTCTGTCAACCTTGCCAGCCTTCTCATCTACCAAATATCTAGGGTGGTTCTGCTTCAGTGACCGTTCCCCTTATTACAGAAGCACTTAGTCTCGGGCTTGGGTTCAACTTTGGGTTTCTTCACTAGAGCAGCAACTGATTTGTTGTTTCATGAAGTATCCCTTTCTTGCCCTTGCCCTTCTTGAAACTAGTGGTTTTACTAACCATCAACAATTGATGCTCCTATTTGATTTCTACTTTCGCGGTGTTGCAAATAGCTCAAGGATCATCATATCTATCCCTGATATGTTATAGTTCATCACGAAGCTCTAGTAGCTTGGTGGTAGTGACTTTGGAGAACCATCACTATCTCATCTAGAAGATCAACTCCCACTCGATTCAAGCGATTGTAGTACTCATACAATCTGAGCACATGCTCAACAATTGAGCTTTTCTCCTTAGTTTGCAGGCTTAGGAAACTTGTCAGAGTTCTCATACCTCTTGACGTGGGCACTAGCCTGAAATCCCAATTTCAGTCCTTGGAACATATCATATGTTCTGCGATGTTTTCAAAAAATGTCTTTGATGCCTCAATTTTAAACCATTTAGCATTACGCACAGAACTATCATGTAGTCATCAAAACGTGTATGTCAGATGTTCGCAACATCCACAACCGACGCTCGAGGTTCAGCTCACTGAGCGGTGCATTAAGGACATAATCCTTCTGCGCAGCAATGAGGACAATCCTTAGTTTACGGACCCAGTCCGCATAATTGCTATTATCAACTTTCAACTAAATTTTCTCTAGGAATATATCTAAAATAGTAGAACCAAAGCATGAACTACAACATAATTTGCAAAGACCTTTTGACTATGTTCATGATAATTAAGTTCATCTAATCAAATTATTCAATGAACTCCCACTTAGATAGACATGCCTCTAGTCATCTAAGTGATACATGATCCGAGTCAACTAGGCCGTGTCCGATCATCACGTGAGACGGACTAGTCATCATCGGTGAACATCTCCATGTTGATCGTATCCACTATACGACTCATGTTCGACCTTTCGGTCTTCCGTGTTTCGAGGCCATGTCTGTACATGCTAGGCTCGTCAAGTCAACATAAGTGTTTCGCATGTGTAAATCTGGCTTACACCCGTTGTATGCGAACGTTAGAATCTATCACACCCGATCATCACGTGGTGCTTCGAAACAACGAACCTTCGCAATGGTGCACAGTTAGGGACAACACTTTTCTTGACATTTCAGCGAGGGATCATCTTATTTATGCTACTGTCGTTCTAAGCACATAAGATGTAAAAACATGACAAACATCACATGCAATCAAATAGTGACATGATATGGCCAATATCATTTTGCTCCTTTTGATCTCCATCTTTGGGGCACCATGATCATCGTCGTCACCGGCATGACACCATGATCTCGATCATCATGTCTTCATGAAGTTGTCTCGTCAACTATTACTTCTAGTACTATGGATAACAGTTAGCGATAAATTAAAGTAATTACATGACGTATAAGTTGACACGCAGGTCATAAATAAATTAAGACAACTCCTATGGCTCCTGCCGGTTGTCATAATCATCGACATGCAAGTCATTATTCCTATTACAAGAACATGATCAATCTCATACATCACATATATCATTCATCACATCCTTTTGGCCATATCACATCACATAGCATACCCTGCAAAAACAAGTTAGACGTCCTCTAATTGTTATTGCATGTTTTACGTGGCTGCTATGGGTTTCTAGCAAGAACGTTTCTTACCTACGCAAAACCACAACGGTGATATGCCAATTGCTATTTGCCCTTCATAAGGACCCTTTTCATCGAATCCGATCCGACTAAAGTGGGAGAGACAGACACCCGCCAGCCACCTTATGCATCAAGTGCATGTCAGTCGGTGTCCGGTCTCATGTAAGCGTACGTGTAAGGTCGGTCTGGGCCGCTTCATCCCACAATGCCGCCGGATCAAGACAAGACTAGTAACAGTAAGCAAATTAAACAAATCATCACCCACAACTGCTTTGTGTTCTATTCGTGCATAGAATCTACGCATAGACCTGGCTCATGATGCCACTGTTGGGGAACGTAGCAGAAATTCAAAATTTTCCTACGTGTCACCAAGATTAATCTATGGAGAGACTAGCAACGAGAGAGAGGAGTGCATCTACCTACCCTTGTAGATCGCTAAGCGGAAGCGTTCAAGAGAACGGGGTTGATGGAGTTGTACTCGTCGTGATCCAAATCACCGATGATCCTAGCGCCGAACGAACGGCACCTCCGCGTTCAACACACGTACGGAGCAGAGACGTCTCCTCCTTCTTGATCCAGCAAGGGGGAGGAGAAGTTGAAGGAGATCCAGCAGCACGACGGCGTGGTGGTGGAAGTAGTGGGATCCCGACAGGGCTTCGCCCAGCGCAAGCGGGGAGGAAGAGGTGTCACGGGAGGGAGGGAGGCGCCAGGGCTTTAGGTGCGGCTGCCCTCCCTCCCCTCCGCTATATATAGGGTCCTAGGGGGGGGGGGGGCGCCGGCCCCTTGTAGATCCCATATAGGGAGGGGGCGACAGCCCTAGGGGTGGCTTGGCCTCCAAGCCAAGTGGAGGCGCCCCCACCCCTTAGGGTTTTCAATCCTAGGCGCATGGGCAGCCCAAGGGGGGCGCACCAGCCCACCAGGGGCTGGTTCCCACGCCCCTTCAGCCCATGGGGCCCTCCGGGATAGGTGGCCCCACCCGGTGGACCCCCGGGACCCTTCCGGTGGTCCCGGTACAATACCGATGACTCCCGAAACTCTCCCGGTGGCCGAAACTGGACTTTCTATATATAAATCTTTACCTCCAGACCATTCCGGAACTCCTCATGACGTCCGGGATCTCATCCGGGACTCCGAAGAACTTTTGTTTAACGGCATACTAATATCTCTACAACTCTAGCGTCACCGAACCTTAAGTGTGTAGACCCTACGGGTTCGGGAGACATGTAGACATGACCGAGACAACTCTCCGGTCAATAACCAACAGCGGGATCTGGATACCCATGTTGGCTCCCACATGCTCCACGATGATCTCATCGGATGAACCACGATGTCGAGGATTCAATCAATCCCGTATTCAATTCCCTTTGTCTATCAGTATGATAGTTGCCCGAGATTCGATCGTCGGTATCCCGATACCTCGATCAATCTCGTTACCGGCAAGTCTCTTTACTCGTTCCGTAACACATCATCCTGTGATCAACTCCTTGGTCACATTGTGCACATTATGACGATGTCCTACCAAGTGGGCCTAGAGATACCTCTCTGTTACACGGAGTGACAAATCCCAGTCTCGATTCGTGCCAACCCAACAGACACTTTTGGAGATACCCGCAGTGCACCTTTATAGCCACCCAGTTATGTTGTGACATTTAGTACACCCAAAGCATTCCTACGGTATCCGGGAGTTGCACAATCTCATGGTCTAAGGAAATTATACTTGACATTTAGAAAAGCTTTTAGCATATGAACTACACGATCTTGTGCTAGGCTTAGGATTGGGTCTTGTCCATCACATCATTCTCCTAATGATGTGATCCCGTTATCAACGACATCCAATGTCCATGGTCAGGAAACCGTAACCATCTATTGATCAACGAGCTAGTCAACTAGAGGCTTACTAGGGACATGGTGTTGTCTATGTATCCACACATGTATCTGAGTTTCCTATCAATACAATTCTAGCATGGATAATAGACGATTATCATGAACAAGGAAATATAATAATAACTAATTTATTATTGCCTCTAGGGCATATTTCCAACACCCGGTTGGTGCCACCAACTGGGACCAAAGGCCCTCCTGCCTGGGCTCGGCGCACCGGCCACGTGGAGGCCCATCTGTCCCGATTCCTGTTTGAACCGGGACTAAAGGGCCAGGGCATTAGTAATGACCCTTTAGTCCCGGTTCAAAAACCGGGACAAAAGGCCCTTAACAACCGGGACAGAAGACCCTTTTTCTACTAGTGGGCCACCTGTTCCCGAACAAAATGAATATCCAACTTAATATGTTTGGTCTGTCGATGATGCACCGGGTTAGCAGAGAGGTAGACCGCCGAGACGTTGTCGCAGTAGACCACCGTGGCACGGTCAACAGGACAAGAGAGCTCCTGAAGCAGTTGGCGAAGCCACGAACACTCGGCGACGGTGTTGGCCACCACACGATACTCAGCCTCAACACTGGAACGAGAGACCGTAGGATGCCGCTTGGACGACCATGAGATAAGTGAGGGTCCAAGGTAGACACAATAGCCTGAAGTGGAGCGACGAGTGTCAGGGCAGCCCGCCCAGTCGGCATCGGAGTAGGCGGTGAGGGCGGTGTCGGCGGAGGCGTGAAGCGTGGCGCCAAGATCCATAGTGCCATAGATATAGCGAAGAATCTGCTTGACGGCAGCCTAGTGAACGTCTCGAGGAGTATGCATATGAAGACACACCTGCTGCACGACATACTGGATCTCCGGTCGAGTCAGAGTGAGGTACTGGAGAGCACCAATGATAGATCGATAGAAAGCTGCATTCGAAGCAGGAGAACCATCCGTGGCAAAAAGCTTGGCCTTTGTATCAACAGGCGTAGCGGCGGGCTTGCAGTTAAGCATGCCGGCGCGCTCCAGGAGCTCGTGAGCGTACTTTCCTGATGAAGGAAGAAGCCATCCGGACGGCGCACCACCTCAACACCGAGGAAGTAGTGCAACAGACCCAAGTCCTTGATGGCGAACTCAACGCGAAGATGAGCCGTGAGTTGACTGAGGAGACCAGCCGTATGGTACGTCTCCAACGTATCTATAATTTTTGATTGCTCCATGATATTATATTATCTATTTTGGATGTTAATGGGATTTATTTTACACTTTTATATTATTTTTGGGACTAACCTACTAACCGGAGGCCCAGCCCAAATTGTTGTTTTTTTGCCTATTTTAGAGTTTCGCCGAAAAGGAATATCAAATGGAGTCCGAACGGAATGAAACCTTCGGGAACGTGATTTTCTCAACGAATGTGATCCAGGAGACTTGGAGTGGGCGTCAAGAAACAATCAAGGAGGCCACGAGGCAGGGGGCGCGCCTACCCCCCTGGGCACGCCCTCTAGCCTCGTGGGCCCCTCGTTGCTCCACCGACCTACTTCTTCCTCCTATATATATCCACGTACCCCCCAAACATCCAGGAGCACCACGAAAACCTAATTCCACCGCCGCAACCTTCTGTACCCGAGAGATCCCATCTTGGAGCCTTTTCCGGAGCTCCGCCGGAGGGGGCATTGATCACGGAGGGCCTCTACATCAACTCCATGGCCTCACTGGTGATGTGTGAGTAGTTTAGTTCAGACCTCCGGGTCCATTGCTAGTAGCTAGATGGCTTCTTCTCTCTCTTTGGATCTCAATACAAAGTTCTCCTTGATTCTCTTGGAGATCTATTCGATGTAATCTTCTTTTGCGGTGTGTTTGTCGAGATCCAATGAATTGTGTGTTTATGATCTAGATTATCTATGAACATTTGATTCTTCTCTGAATTCTTTTATGTATGATTGGTTTATCTTTGCAAGTCTCTTTGAATTATCAGTTTGGTTTGGCCTACTAGATTGATCTTTCTTGCAATGGGAGAAGTGCTTAGCTTTGGGTTCAATCTTACGGTGCTCGATCCCAGTGACAGTAGGGGAAACGACACGTATTGTCACTACAAAAAAATACACTTCCGTGATGATACGTGTTTGTCATAGTAGGTCGCTTTTTTGTCATGCATGTACATCCATGACAAATTTATGACAGAATCAAGATAGTCATACCTGTGCTGTCGTAGAAGTGTTCCATGACATTACCAAAATTATCATCACGGAAGTGTCCACTTCCATGACGACAAATCGCGCGTCACAGAAGTGCTTTCATCAAGGGTGACCGACACGTAGCATCCACCGTAACGAAACGCCATTAAGCTATCGGGTCGGGTTTTGAATCCGATAACCCATTAACAGCCCCGACCAATGGGGATTTTCCACGTGTAAAATCATCATTGGCTAGAGGAAACATGTGTCGGCTCATCGTCGGGACAGATGTCATCCACTCACTGGACAGAAGGCGCCTATGATACGTCGACATGTGGCACGACCCAACAAGTTTAAATGGGCCGGCCCAACTAAAGGCCCACAAGATTTTGCGGACCATAATGGGCTGGCCCAGCTAAAGGCCCACGAGATTTTGCGGACCATAATGGGCTAGCCCAGCTAAAGGCCCACAAGATTTCACGGGCCATAATGGGCCGGCCCAGGTAAAGGCCCACAAGATTTTCGTGTGCCATAATAGGCTGGCCCAGGTAAAGGCCCACGGTGACCCTAGCCCATAATGAATAGTAATTTTCTTTATACCCGTTAACGGCCCATGATTTACTTGGGCCGTTTCCAGCCCGTGTTAGCTTTCGGCCTATTGACGGCCCATACGTTCTTGGGCTCCTTTTCGGCCCTCGATTACTTCTGGCCCGTTACTGGCATGTTCCCCTAATGGGCCAAATTCGGCCCATGGCAAGAGTCGGCCCGTTACTGGCCTGTTCCACTAATGGGTCAAAATCCGCCCATGGCAAGAGTCGGCCCGTTACTGGCCTGTTACCCTAATGGGCCAAATTCGGCCCATGGCAAGAGTCGGCCCGTTATTGGCCTGTTACCCTAATGGGCCAAATTCGGCCCACGGCAAGAGTCGGCCCGTTTCTGGCCTGTTAACCCGTTGCACCATTTCCAGCCCGTCCTATATTCTGGCCCATTAACGACCCGTTATGCCTGTGACAGAATTAAGCCTTTGCTGTCCTACGGCCTGTTAACGGCCTGTTACCGTGCTGGGCCAATACCAATTATGCCCAATTATGGCCCATGTAGACCCATTTATCCGACGGCCCGAGGCGCACCGATTACAGGCCCATTTATCGATGGCCCGTAGGAGACCCATGGATCCTACGGCCCGTATATGGCCCATGGTAGTTGCGGCCACTAGCAAACCATGGAAAAAGAAGACTAGGAAATAAATAAGGCCGAAACTAACGCTAGGCTATTAAGGCGATTGCATAGATTACATCCACTCGGCATCAAAGATCGCCACCAGTGCAAATATAGGGAACACCCTACACTATACAAAAATGGCTTGCTATTTTCTTCAGGCGGTGACTGCACGTTAAGAATAAATTTTGTATCGCATCAAAACAAATTACAACTATATAACAAAAGGAAGGTTGGCATAAAACTTAACAGTCTAGCAAATAAATGCACCACCAAAAGTTCAGAAGCTCAGTTCATTTGACCCGACTGTTATGTTTTCATGCTGTATTGTCCGATGGAGCACCATAACCCTCACCTTCATTTCCCCTAGGCTCCTGAACAACATAGCAAATGTCTGATAGTCTGGTTTTAAAACCATGCATATCTTGACGACATTGAGCAATGTTTCTCCTTGTTTCACAAAGGGTCTCTGTTAGGGAATGGACTTGTGTTTGGAGCGCAGATACAACATTGCTTTGAGCTTGCATATCTTGATCATGAGGCAGTTTGGACGATATTGCCTTAACAACCAACCCAGTATTACGCAGGAACGTGCTTTTGGCACTGTTAGTGGACAGGTACTGACCCACTTCAGCAAGAGCTGACATTGCGGTTATAGTTGCCTCGCCACCTTCAGAAGGTGGCGGTTCCACCATTTTTTCCATAGCTCGCTGAAAAGTTGAGGTTTTACATTAGTAGTACCAGAACAGAAGATATTAAGGAGGCAGCAAAACCAAACAAAATAGCTTTGGTCTATATACAGAACTTATTCTGGTGAACCCATGTAAAATATCAGTTGTATTTTATTGCAAAGTACATAATAAAACCAGGTTCCAAACATATGACCATGTACCATCGCTAATGTATTGTCTATTTCGTCACATTGTATTGAGGGCTAAGGATAAAGAGACGAAGTTTATAATACGGTAAGCATAGTATGACATCATTCATATCACAAAACAACTGAGAACAGACAAACAGGCAATTGTAACGTTGTGTGGGCAAGTCCAGCACGGAACTAGATTACGGGTCAAGATCAAAGGAACATCACTCCTCTCTTTTAAACCTTGTAAGGTGCAATCATACGCTAAGACAATTATGTATAAAATTGAAAAGAGTAATAGACATTTGCTGCAAACCATGCAGTTCAAGGCATAAGTCAGAGTAAGTAGTAGTTAAAAGGCATGAGGATGAAGGATTTGACTGGTGTAGTCATGCCCTTCTTCTTGCTGGTGTGACAGTCCTTGAAGATTTCCACAGCATTTGGTTCAGGTACTTTTTGGTCCTTGCAGGCTTTCCTCTGCATTTGAAACAAGTCAATATAGATATGATAATATGGTACAACGAAAAGAGTGAAACGATAGCTAATTACAAGAGCCTCGCAGTGTGCAATATAGCTACGAGATCCTGTCGTCTGTTGGAATTTCACTTTCGTACGGTTGGCCTTGTTCTTTGAACAGTTCACCTACAAGAAGATAGATTTGTGTGGCAAATGCATAAATAGGACTTCAACATGTGATCTGATGACATATATATATAATGTACCTGATACTTCGGATTGGACCAATGTTTAACGAGGCCTCTCCAGTCTTCATCAGATATATTTTCCACTGGAGATGTTTGGGCAAGTT
The DNA here is from genome assembly GCF_002162155.2 of Triticum dicoccoides. Lineage (NCBI taxonomy): Eukaryota > Viridiplantae > Streptophyta > Magnoliopsida > Poales > Poaceae > Triticum > Triticum dicoccoides. Next base: position 130,593,136 of record NC_041392.1, on the reverse strand, counting down.
CACTGTTAGCCTTGCCTTCAAAGTGAGTTTTCCTCAAGTTATACCGATACTGTCGCAGAGCAGACTTGAAAACATGGGTGCAAGCTTGTCTGGTTGCATCATCTTGGCTATCCAACTTGAACCTCATATGTTGAAAATTATGGGAGTCTCATTATCAGCAACCTAGAAAGTATTGGATAGAGCAAGACGATATTACTAGTTTCCATACATAACCATACTTACAGATAAATGGTCGAGGAAGATGTTGAACTGGGTTTCATCTTTGTCATTCCTGTACTGAATCCATGTTGGGAGGATACGTACATGACACCTAACAGCAACCGCTGCCTCTGATACTAACTTGGCTGACTCTGTAGCATCATGTGGCCTTTTTAAACCTGCCTCAAAACGGATCTCCATTCTTCCTCCTCTAGATTTAGTTAACCTATCGAGCATTATCCCTGATGTTTGTTTCCTCTTGCGCCTAGGTGCTAGTACAACAACAAACGTAGGAAGTGTTAGTGTACATCAAAGTGTGAGACTACATATAAAGAAGCATGCAACTGTAACTTGACTCCAGCAACTACCTTCTTGTTATTGAAGCTCACAAGGTTCATCTGATATTGCCAACTCATCTTGTGTCAAGAGTGCTTGGGAAGTAGTGTCAGGTGGCAAGGGGGCTTGGGAACGTGCTGCTAGCTCAGTTGACGCACGAGCACGTCGTGCAGCTAGTAGTACTGTGGTAGGTGTTGCAAGAACTAGGGCTGTCTTTGCTTGTTTGGTGGCAGCTATTTGTTTTTGTTTGTCTTTTTTGCAACTCGTGTAGCATGGGATGCCATGTTTGTAGAATTTTCTGCTGGACTTTGACCTTCTATTGCACCATCAGTACCAGCAGAATCTGCAGGATTCATCCGCTTCTCATTCCCTACCATTCTATGTTTCTTCCTCTTTCTTTGTGCCATGTTAAGTCAAGCCGACAAGAAAAATGAATAATATTTAGTTCTTCAGAACAAATTAATGCGTGATGCAGACGAACTGAACTTTGATGTTATACAACCACATGATAGGAGGATGTAATATGTATGAAAAACAGGACGGAAGAGATAACCAGAACTATGATGTGTAAACTAAGAAGAAGGCATTTCACCAAATTAGAAGCAATGCAATGGAAGGTAGACACCATATGAAAGATGCTACAAATATCGCTCTGCCAAGTTAACAGTGTCTCATCATAAATGTCGTTTAAACAAATGTGAAGTAGTACAAGAAATAAATCATATGCAAGATGCAAACAACATCACACTACCATGTTAGAGGTCTCTCGTCATTAGTGCCATTGCATATTCACAGCATTGCATATTCACAGCTTATGATGTGTAAACTAAGGAGAAGGCATTTCAACAAATTAGAAGCAATGAAAGCTAGACACCATATGAAAGATGCAACAAATATCACTCTACCAAGTTAAAACTGTCTCGTGATAAGTGCTATTTCAACAAATTAGTAATACAAGCTATAAAAGAATGTGAGACGTAACCTATATCACACTCCGAAGTCAAACGTGTCTTATGATAAGTGATTGTTGCAGGTTACACAACAGTAGTAATTTGATGTAAGAACATGGTGTGATAGACAGATATTGTATGTTCTAGAAACAGGAACACGTGTCTTATTCAAGTATAATGTGTAAAGTAAGAAGATGGAATTCAACAAAATTAGAAGCAATACAAGCTAGACATCACACATAACATGCAACCACATATAACAGTGCCAAGTTAGAGGGAGCACCGGTGATGTTGCACTAGGGGAGACGTGCTCATCATAAACACAGCTTTGTTGAGTGTCTATGCATGTGTTGTCTTGGAAATCATCTTGGGGTGTGGAGGAGTAGAAACTGTAGAGGCCCTCCGTTCGGAAGGAGCACCTTTATCCGCTGCCTTGCTAACTTCCTTCCGCTTTATTGATTTTGAATTGTCAAGTAAAACTGACAAGAAAAAGCAATAAAATTCTCTCTTCAGAACTCATTCATGCATGATACTGACAATCACTACTTTGATGTAAGGCAAACACATGATACCAGGATGGAATATGTACGAAAAACAGGACGAAATGGCATGTTCACAACTGTTTGTGTAAACTAAGCAGAAACCATTCCAGCAAATAAGAAGCAATGCAAGCTAGACACCACATGAAAGATGCAACCAATATGACTCTGCCAAGTTAAAAGCATCCCATCATAAATGGAATTTCAACAAATTAGAAGCAGTGCATGCTATAAATCATATGAAAGATGCAACTAATATCGCACTGCATATACTAAAGGTGTCTCGTCATGTTGATTGATGCGGGATACAAAAAACCAATAGTTTTATGTAAGGACATGCTTAATTGACAGATGTACTATGTACTAAATACAGGAAGGCATGTCACATTAACAGATATAATGTATAAGCTAAGCAGACTAGCACATGCAGTTTAACCAGATTGGAAGAATTACAATCTAGACACCATATGCAACATGCAACCACATATCACGCTGCCAAGTTAGAGCAAGCACCTACGATGCTAGTGTAGGGGAAATGCTGTAATCAACTACAGAGCTACGTTCACTATCTTCATCTAGCATTTCTGTTTCTTGAGAATCATGTCGGGAGGCTAACGCTGCATTCTTTAAATGAGGAGTAGTCCCCTTGCCTGCCTGCCTCGTCATAAGTGATTGATGAGGGATACACAAGAACATTAGTTTGATGTAAGAATATGGTTAATACACAGATGTACTAGTATGTACCAAAAATAGAAAGGCATGTCATATTCAAAGGTATAATGTGTAAGCTAAGCAGATGCAATTTAACCAAATTGGAAGCAATACAAGCTAGACATCCGGCTGGAGTGGTGAGCATGATCATCTAGGACCTGAGAGCCTGGTGGGAGGCAGGCTGCTTCGCCACCATCGCAGCTTTTTAGTTGGCTTCCAGGTGATGCCTATCTTTGCTCGGCTTGTCACTGGCTCGGCCAGTGCCCTGACTAGCTATTTGTCTTCTGGTGCTCACGGGATGGTGGTTCATGTAAAAAAATATCTTTCCTTATCTTACCGACTTCGGCCTTTCGAATACAAGCTAGACACCATATGGAACATGCAACCACATATGATACCGCGAAGTTAAAGAAAGCACCTGGGATGGTGGTTCATTGTGAGCGAGGTCATCAACTCCAGAGCTACGTTTACCGTCTGCATCTACTGACACTGCACCCATTATAGCGCTGAAACGTGTCTTGCCTACCCGCACACCAAACTGGAGGGACTTCTCTCTTTTCTTTTTGGCTTCTCTCATGGCAGCAGAGTCTAAAATACCCTTGCATAAAAACACAATAGTGAGAGTAAGGGTGAAGTGTGTGCAGAACTAGTGCACTGTAAAAGTAGCATATAGCAGGTGGCTGAAAAATAAATGACAGGAGACATATGATAGCTCTACAACATTGCATGGCAAACAAAATTAGATTCTACTTTGTATGATTTTGTAATATATGAGCACAGGAAATGCAGGTACTCCTCCAGCACACCACCACATGTGGTCATATCTAAGATAACAGTCGACTGAAAATACATAGGTCGGTCGATTTTTTTAATGAACTGTCCAATCTATAAGGAACGGGCAGATGGCCTTCGTCTACCTCCCGCCAGTCACTGTTGATGATCCGTCTCGAACCGCCAGCGACCACCGGCCTAGACCCCTGCCTCCGCCGCCCCGCCCTCCCATCGACCTCACACCACCGCCATGCTTGGCAGCGCCCCCAGGCCATCCCTTTAATCCCGGCCGACCTCCAGATCGGGCGCCAGTAGCTCTAGGCTGCACACGCCCCTAAGATAAACACCAAGGCACTGCTTCCCCGGCGTAATAGGCGTACTAGCGCCTGTTACGCCGGGGAATGCTTCCGTTAATTGGGAATCAAGTGGCCAAAAATTGAAATTCAGGGGGGCGACGGACCTCTAGCTAAGGTGAAATAGTATATGAGGAGAAACCTTGTGCATCGCGAGTTACTAGGAACATCTAGTATCAAGAAGAAGCGGTCAACTAGTGTCTTCTGTGGGATGAATACCGTGCAAGCAGAGACGTAAGATTTGCATGAATAAGGGAAGAGGAGTACCTTTTTCGGTTGCCGGTGTGGTCACCTCCACAAGTCGCGCTGATTTTCTTCTTTTTACCAGGGAAACCAATGTTCTGGAGGGTGCAGGCTTGGACGAACCCATGGCCAAATTGTTGACTGTGTTGCCGTGGCCGTATGTCGGTGGAGGGGAAGCAGATCCGAGGCAGCGAAGGACGGCGTAGCAGGAACAACTCCGGTGCGGTGGAGGGTGGCGAAGTTGGAGCGGCAGCGGTGAGGCGCAGGACGGCGTGGTTGAACCGGCTCGGGTACGGACGGCTCAGCCTCGGCTTCAACTACTAGCCGTGGAGGGCATTGCGGTTGAGGTTGCGGTGGACGACGACGTCGGGGTATCGGCTCCGGCGTGATGGAGGAGGGCGGCGGTTGATGGGTGGGATGGGGGTGGCGGACTCTGAGAACCCGAAATTAACTTCCAGACCCTCTTGTGTATATTTGTCAACCCCATGATCATTGTTGACAACACAGCGAAATGGTATCATTGCACAATGCACAAATGTATTACAAGTTTAATAAATCTGGCCACAAGGCATACATAGGGAAAATGTCTAATGACATTTATTACATAGAGATAACAGCGGAAAGTAAAAATGCGTAGCGACTCCATCTCAGCCACATGTAGTCGATTTAGTCTACGTGACCTCACTTCTACGGATCGCCATAGTAATCGTAGTCATCACCTTCGTCTTCATGCAACTCTGTTGTCAACAAAATTATTGCCATGAGTACATTACGTACTCAACATGCCTCCCACAGGGAAGGTCCCAATAGCTACATGTGGCTTCAAAGGAAGGTTGTATGGCTCATTTGCATAAAAACTAATTTTGTTTGACAAATAAAGTAGTTGGATAAAAGCAGTTTTAGATGAAAAATGTTTTATCTCGGAATAACTTTCATCAAAGTGAGGATCCTCGATCAACTCATGTCTTTCATAGGTTTCAAGAATAGGGGCAAAGAGGAAATAAGCAAGACAGGTCCTGTATGTCAAGAAAGATTCATGTGCTGTCCTTGACCGTGGACACGGCTATTCGAATAGTTTGACACTCTGCAGAGGTTGTACACTTTACCCACACGACACAATCCCGACTTGTTGCCACTAGCCGTCGCTAGCATAGTACACCATTTGTTATACCGGCAGAGAGATTGTGACGAGGTCTTTCATTAGGCCAAACTTACTGTGCCAAGCCCACTAGGTTTCAACACGGAAGTAACCGCAGTTCACAGACTGGGCCCCCCTTTTGTGCCGAGGATACTCCTCGCAAGGCAGCTATCCCATCTGCAGTACGGCGATGACGACAATAAGAGTGAACTAACTAATTAACCAAGCCAGTGCCCATATAGCATGTGGTTGTACTGTTATCACAATCTTGAAATCCAAGACTTATTAGGCCTCATGCGGCATGGACGACTGATTGCCCCCTTCAACCTGTGAAGGGCAGCCAATCGCTCCTTCAATCCTTGATTCAGCCGTCGCCTGCGCCAGTATTCAGATGGTAAGTTTCACCCAGAGTAGAAGAGAGTAGAGGAGATCAACAAGGGCCAATCGGCCTAGCTCAGCGATAAGTTTCAAGTTTCAATGACTGAAAGGTCATTCAACAAAGTACCTATAGGGTAATAAGCATGGCTAAGCATTTCTACTCTACCAGAATACTATAATTCTACTCAGGTGTCAATTGAATAGCCGACAAGCGGATCAAGGTAATGTGTCAATCGACATGCTAGCTACAAGAATTAAAATAGCATGCATATAGTAACCATAAAACAGAATGCAATTTTGTAAACATAGGATAAATATGATCAAAGAAGGAGGCATGCCTTCGTTGTTGAGTCCTTCTTCGGTAACCTGCTTCTGTCCATGTCCAACATCATCGTCACTCCCTACTCGTCGTAACGATAGCAAAGGACAAACAATAAATACCAAAGCAATAGAAAATCCAAATAACATCCAAAACAAATTAAGAGTGGATGGATAGCAAGATATTGATCAGATGGAGATTCCAAAAGGAGATAGCACGATTGGAAGGTAAGTAGAGGACTCAATGAATTGACAGGGTTTAGGTTGATGATGGATAATCAAGGCTTCCCCACAAGTCTAACGTTCTAATATGAACTATGCTATTGACCACGAGTAGTTCCCGCTACACAACCTGACTATCTATAAAAGAAATTACTATATAACATACACACACGCATCAACACACATGAAATTGAACCAACCTAAGCATTATAACTAAACAATCACAACATGGTATGATAAAGGAAAAGAAAGTTAACCACAAATAAATATTTACATAGAATCTAAATATTTATAATGGACAACAACAACCAAACATATACATCAACTATGTAATAATTCCAAACGAACAAACATTACAAACCATACTAGTTAAGCAATCAAACATCATTTAACAACATGAGTTGAAATGATCTAGGTCTAGCCCTAAAACAACATTAGGATCAACTCCATTATATCAAACCAATTCATTTGCCAAACAATTAACAAGATACTACAACACATGGAACAAATGGATGCACATCTATCCTAGGCATGATATGATTAAGAGTAACAATCAACCGAGAATAAATATTTGGATGAATCCAAATACTTATAATGGTTAACAACAATCAAAGACTAAACATAAATCATAAAAACTATTAGCAACCTTTCTATAAACGAAGACAAACCAATACTAAGGTAGAAACTAATTAAACAATTTAATAATAACACAGATCTCACACAAGTCATGTGAGTATAGAATCACTGGAGGTCTAAACAAATAACACAAGCATCACACATATAAGTGATCATGATAAGATACTAAACGAGGACATGGTCTTACTACTAAATAACAACTAATACCAATAACCACTAGCAGTACTATTATCACCACATGCTTACAATAACAAGGTATGATACACACACTTAGTGTGTGATCAAAGTACAACTCTACTAACATGACATATGACTCATCCCAAGCATATGATAAGTCATAGCAACAATATTAAAACATTCATAATACTAAAATGAGACTAAGTTAAACATCTATAAGAAACACAAGGGTCTAAATACTCAACTATAGCATATGGAACATAATAAGACAAGACAAATCACTAGCATGACTTGATCCACTGGCTTAAGCATATCACAAATGTAATAGTAAAATAAAGCAGACATGATGCGAGGCATCACACAAGATGCTACAATATGCTATTAATAGAACACAACTCCTAACTGCGAGATTACCTAGTTGATAATAACTAACCTAAAGAGCAAACACGATGTTAGCATACAACACTATACCATGCTAGTTATGATAAATAAGCACATGGAAGCATACTAAGCATGTGGGAAATTAAACAACTAGATCATCTCATCAACCAAATCAACATGTATTATAGAAGCGGGAATAACAAGATGCCATGTATTTCTATCTGGTACAACCTACAATTGCAAGTACATAAGATGCATCACTAGTCATGATCTTCTAATACATGATTTGGTACACACACACACATACCCACACACACACTATGTAGTCTAGTTATACAATCACAACATCATGGCACTATATTGAAGCAAGAAGGAATCCTACTTAATTAAAATATATGAGATCATAAACTACTAACATGTACCTCTACCAAGCAAATATTAAGCATATGATTGGTCATACAATATAAAATAGCAATCATATAACACATACAATCAAAACATGCGTTGGACATTGAGCAAGTCCTAACATGGCATGGTAATAAACAAATGTAAATGGACACATGATAGTTAGCAAGATGATATAAACTAAATTCTATTTCACAAGAATAAATTATATATAGTAATACAAAACTAAATGATTTCATGAAGCATCTATCCATGCAATCTTGTATAACACACATTTATAAAATGAAAGGAACAACTAGCCAATAATATTCTATGCTATGAACTACAATGTACTCATATCCAAACTGTAAGGCATTTCATTCCTTATCTTGCTTAAGGAATATTATGCAATAACACGTACTAGAAATGTATAAAAACATATCATAGACATGGCATGATTTCAAACCAATAAACCAAACATGGAACATCGATGAAAATGAATATGTAATCAATATATAAGATATCCTCATTCCCAAACAAAAATGAAAATATTCAAGACATTAGGTATTGCATAATCACACAAAGGTTACAGTAATTCTACATAAACCTATGCATGGTAATAATTTGCAAAAACGTGTACATATGCATATCTTAACTATGTACCACAAGAAAGAAAAATATCTATCTGAAATAACATGTGGAACAATTTTTGAATAACTATAATCGGTGAAAGAAATAAATCTAACAAGTCCTACGTTGCACTAAAATTATAAGATGAATAACATACACTTGTAGGCATATCACGAACATAATAAAATAACATACTAACAAGAAAAGTTGACCGATCAACCACTACACATGGTAGTAATACATAAGAACTAACACAAAGGTGTATCTCACTACTACATGATGCACGAAGTTATCTACAAGAAACCATACAAAACTATACTTAATAAAATAAAACACACATTCAACTTAATTCAGTAAACACAAGACACTCCTAAAATTATAATATAACTCAAGATGACTCCTAGGCATGACGAGACATAAAAAATATATTAAACTAACAAGAAAAGCTATCAAACTCAAAACACTATCGGATTTAGGCCAAACGGCTATAATTAAATCAACACTAAACATGATTACCAAAAAAGTAATCTAACTCTACCACGGGGCTACCAAGGACATGGGAAATAGCTCATGTGTTGAACACAAGATCATTCAAGGGACTAAAAAGTACGTGGTCATGTTGATGACATCCGTTCATGCATCGGCGTGAGTAACAATAGAGATAGGTTGAATAATGATGTCTAGGAGATACTACGAGTGATGTTGAGAAGGTGTGCATGAGGAATTGGATAGAGACTCGGTGTGGTGAACTTGATGAACAGTGTAAACATACATGTGAAATTCTTTGTGTGTGGTCAAAGGAATGCGTTCCTTCTTTCCTGAATGGATTCACCACATCGAGGGGAACCTTCTGGCGCAAGGGCATGGATGGAGATGCTTGAAGTCGCCGGGAACACGCACATGAGTTTCTGCAGGGTGGAAGAGGAGATTGGGGCGCACCTATATGTACTAGCGGGTCTAGAAACGATGGGGAGTTGAAGCGAATTAGAGAAGAGGTTTCTTCATGGCTGTACGTTTCCTCTGTAGTGGTGTGCGTGTACGTGAGTGGAGGAGGAGACGAAGCAGTTGAGACTGGCGCTTGGAAGATGGCAAGTGGAGAGAGATAAGGCAAGGGAGGAGTCAAGGAGAGGGAATTAAGGAGGAGGCAAACCATGAGTCCATGACTGTTGCCGTTTCATGTGCGTGCGTTTTCTCTATGTACGTGTTTATTTATGTTTCTCTTCTGTAGATTGAAACGTACAGAGGGAGAGAAGAGGAGGCGCTCGCTTGGCTGGGTATTGGCCCAGTTTGGCTTTGGTCCAAGTGGAAGAGAAAGAAGAAAGGAAAAGTTGGCCTTTGGCCCATTCGGGTGTGAGAAAAAATATAGGTGGGCTTAACACAGGGAAGAGAGAGGAAAGACCTACTGTCCATGGAAATTTGGTACAAAGTTTGAGAGAGGAAAACAAATTGATTTTCCTAAGAGGAAAATCTAGTAATGAAAATGTCACAGCCCCAGATCAGCCCTTGCTTGACTTTGCTTGCTCATCATATTGTCATGTTTAAATTCCTAAGAAACTTGAAATGGGGATGTTGAAACCCTAGCACCAACTGAATTCAACTAGGTTCAAACTTAAAACTTTTCAATGAACCCAAAATGCCCTTCATAAATGTTCACCATCTTTGGTCGTGGCTAAACCCTCTGCCAAAAATGGTTTCATATTTTTGGAGGCTATTCTGGATTTTTGCACCAAGCCATAAGTATTTGCATTTGGGCAATTCAAACCCTATAAATATTTTAAAATGCCCAAATAATTTTGAAGGTATTTTTAGGCTGTTGAGAATATTTTCAAATGTGCCTCTAAATATTTTCAGGTTTTTCCTAAATGGAATAGTATTTCTACTATTTCAAAACACAAAACAGAAACAAATAAAAACAAAATCTGGAAAGGCAGAGAGGAGAGGCACCTCACCTGGGCTTACCTGGCGCTCAGCCGGCCCAACACTGTGCAGCCCACTAGCCCACAGTGCCAGTCATCTTCTCCACCGTGCCAAGAGGACGCGGGCGTGTGGCCGACGTGTGCGCACGGCCGTGCCGCCATGCCACCTGCCTGCCTGCCTCCGTCAAGGCCAGCGCGACGCCGCGAAGACCCCACCTCACCGCCCTGGACCTCTCTCTCTCTCTTCCCTGAACGGTCTCCCCTCCTCTGTTCTCTCCACCGAGCGCAAACGTCGCCACCGCTCGCTGCTGCCGCAGCCAGCGCCTCCCCATTGCCTCGCCGATGTGTCCACGGCCATCGCCTCGTCGGCAACACCCTCTCCGCTGAGTCAAGCAACACCGGACGCCGCCAACACCGTCGTCTTCAACTTTCTGCCTCCCTAGATCACCGGAGATGCCCCGTCGTCGTCAGTGCCTCCCCGAGCTCGCCGTTTGCTCCCCTGCACTCGCCGTGAGCCCCTGAGCTTTTCCCCTCACCTCCCCCTCTCGCTAGCTTCCTCTAGCCACCGCCCCATGAGCTCCCGAGGCTGCCGTCCGCCATGGCCGACTTCCTGCTCACCTATGAGCTTACCAGGCCCAGCTGTGCCGTCCACCATGCTCCTAGGCCCCCCTAGACGCGGCCTAGCTACCTGGTTCCCTCGAGGGCGAGCCATAGCCCTATGCTCGTGCACCACCGAGCTCCGGCCACTGCACTTGTCGCCGCTGCCGTCGCTACGGGCCACCCTAGCTGCTGCTGCTTGCTGCACTGGATGCGGGAGAGCTCCAGCTCCCCGCGGGTGCCCTCCACCGCTCGTTTGGGCACCGGGAGAATGAACCCGACGCCCTCTGCCGTCTCTGGCTCTGTCGGCGATGAGCCGCGGGTCAACTCCGGCGAGTTGACCCGGGTTTGACCCCAGTTTGACTCCCCAGAGCCACTGACATGCGGGCCCGACCCGGCTAATTAAGTTAGGTTAGTATTAACTAAGCTAGGTTAGTTTAGTTAGACACTGACACTCGGGACCCACTGGTCAGTTTGACCTGGGCCGCCCGTTGACCTGCTGATGTCATTGATACGCCATGCTGACGCAGTTAATAATTTTCTGGATTTAAAATAATTCAGAAAATCCAAAAAATTGCCTAAACTTCTAAAATTCATAGTAATTCAACCGTAACTCCAAATGAAATAAATTATATATGAAAAATTATCAAAAAAATCCAATCTATCCATTTATGCTACTTTCGTGCATGTTCGACCAACTTATACCCCCTGTACAAGTGAAAACATGATGATGGCATTTGAAATACCCCTTATGGAGTTTGCATATGAACCCTTGGTTCATATGGACTTCATTTAAATTGTTGCTAGACGCATTAGTACAAATCATAGCATATTTCCATGTCATGATCATGCATCATATTGTCGCATTTGCATTGATTGTGTTCTTTCTGTGTTTGCCAGTGACTGTCCCCTCTCGATAGACGTGGTTTCAACGATGAGATCGATGACACCGATGAAGAACTATATTATCTTCAGAAGTGCCAGGCAAGCAAAACTCCCTTGTTCATTCCGATACAATCCCACTCTCTTGCTCCCGCTCTCTTTCACTGCATTAGGACAACAACGATTCAACTATTACTTATTGCGATAGTTGAACCCCTTATCCTCTGCATGACCTGTCATTGCCACAGTAAATAGATGAAACCCACTAGCATGAGTAGGAGTTGTTTGAGCCCTGATGTGCCTACTCATTCATGCTTGTTTGTCATGCCTGCTACTGCTTAGAGTTGAGTCAGGTCTGATTCATCGGGGATGAATTGGAACAGTGATGAACATGTCCTACTTTGTGTGAGCTAATTGTGTGAACACGATTTGGTAAAGGTAGCGGTGAGAGGCCATGTAGGAGTACATGGTGGGTTGTCTCATTGAAACCGTCCTTAGGAACTGAGTTCTGTGTTTGTGATCCATGAACAGCTACTACCACGCATTGGGCCCGAAACCAATGGACCCTCTTGACTTATTAACTGCCCTTGTCCTCTGTCCAGGAGTTGCAACTAGTTTCTAGTGTTTATAGGATATGTGTTGGCAGCCGTGCGTAGCGCGGACCCTAGGGGTGGGCTATGATGCGGTAGATACACCGTGGCATGGTGTATCGGGCGCCCATTTGGTGTCTCAGGAACCCTGCACACATCGTTTGGGGCTGTGAGCGAAACTCCGGTCGGATCTCCTTGTGGATGGTACCCGAATAGGCGATAAACCTGGACTAGAGACTTGTGTGGTTAGTCAGGTCGTGGCCGACTCCCTCGCCAGGCTTCCGCTTGAAGGTTGCCGAGATACACGACGTGTACATGGTGGTAAGTGGCGAGAGCGTGTGTGAAGAAGTACACCCCTACAGGGTTAACATCATCTATTCGAATAGCCGTGTCTGCGGTAAAGGACTTCTGGGTTGCCTATAACAATTCATAGACAAGTGAAAGTGGATACTCTAAAATGCGCAAGATAAGTGTGAGTGCTATGGATGGCGTTCTCGTAGGGAGACGGGAGTGGATCCATTGTGGTGTATTGATATGGTGAATATGTGGACTCGTGTGCGCCACCTCAAAAGAGTTGCTTGCAGTCGTAGTTCATGTTAGCCACTGAGTCAAAGCTGGCTTGCTGCAGTTAAACTCCACTACCCCTTTGTTGATACCGATGCATATGTAGTTAGTTCTGATGTAAGTCTTGTTGGGTACATTTGTACTCACGTTTGCTTAATTTATGTTTTGCAGAGAGACTTCAGTCTCGCTAGTAGTTCCACGTGGACTTCGATGTTTAGCTTGATACCTCAGCTACGATCTTGTGCCCTCGACAGGATCTGGTAGATAGTCAGGCTTCTCAGCCTTTTTCATTTGTAGATGTCTGTACCTAGACATGTTAAGCTTCTGCATGTGCCTTGATTGTATGCTCTGAATGATGGGTCATGAGACCCATGTTTGTAATATCTCGCTCCTTGGAGCCTAATGAATCAATACTTTGAGTCGTAGAGTCTTGTTGTGATGCCATGTTGTATTTACACATATCGAGCATATTGTGTGTATGATTGAAATGCTTGGTATGTGTGGGATCCGACAACCTAGTTGTTTATCCTTGGTAGCCTCTCTTATGGGGAAATGTAGTCTTGTGCTTCCATGAGCCATAGTAGTCCGCTACAGCCCGGTTCAGCGGAGTCCTGCTAGCCCAGCACTACTACTCCAAAACACTTGACTGGCCGGCATGTGATTCACTTCGTTCCTGTGTCTATCCCTTCGGGGAAATGTCACGCGGTGACATCCGGAGTCCTGCCTAGCCTGCTACAGCCCGGTTCACCGGAGTCTTGTTAGCCCAGTGCTACAGCCCGGATTCGCACGCTGCTGACCAACATGCTCAATGTTGTTTCATGTATGCCTGTTCCCGTAAGTTAGTGCCACTTTCGGTTCACGACTAGTCATGTCGGCCCGGGTTCTTTGTCATATGGATGCTAGCGACACTATCATATACATGAGCCAAAAGGCGCAAACGGTCCCGGGCCAGGTAAGGTGGCACCCGTGGGAATACCGTGCGTGAGGCCGCAAAGTGATATGAGGTGTTACATGCTAGATCAGTGTGACTTAGGATCAGGGTCCTGACAGCGTTGGTATCAGAGCCTGACTGCATGTAGGATTACCAAGCCAAACTGGTCGAAGTTGTGTCTAGAAATGCTTTAGTTATGTAAGGGAATTGATTGTGGAAGGGAACGTATGGCTCTTTTTACTCCTTATACCTTATGCCTTCTGATCTGAGTCATCCTCTTCTTTTCTATGGGGATTAAGAACTAGGCTTCTCTTCTATCTCTTAGGATGACGTGTTACTAAACCGTAGTTGCCTAGGATTGTTGAGTTCAAGCCTCAGTTCAGTTCCTACTACTTCCATATGTTCATAGCTGTCCTCAGAACCTTGATATTGTGATGTTGAGTGGTTATGCCACCATATTGCAGGATGTCTCAAATATTTTTGAGCATTTACAGCCGTTATGCTGTCTGAGTCATCCCAGGTCTCTACATAGTCTGATGCATTTGCAAATCCATTCTTTTCGTTCCCGATGTCCCTTGGGGCCAGTTCAACCACACTAATCGATGAGTTGAGGTACTCTATTGCCTTGACATATATGTTGGAGCTATTATTATGACCCTAGGTGTCTTAGGGAGACACCTAGTAATCTAGCAATGCTTTGTATTCCCTGTGTGATGATTCTGGCCATTAATCCCGAAGCATCCCGTGATGCCATTAGTTAGTAGGCATTCTATTCCTGGGTTTTTGAACCCGAGATTCACCCTACTTACTTCATGTTGATAGTGTTTGCTCGTTCCTTTAGGTTGTTAGTAACCTTTGCATTAGTCCTCGAGGTCAGTGGTATTTCCTTCTTCCAAATACTATGAACCACTTATGGTAGAAGTTTGCTGGATCAAAAGATCACAATCAGAGTGGTCTTGATGAGTTCTTCGTTCTACATTGTGAATCTGCCAGTTCTACCTTTCTGCATGGTTTATTCGGAAGAAATGTTGAGCTTGCTCGACATACTAATCCATGCATCCACAACTCAGAAAATCATATGTTCTTTGAGTTGTCCCTCATTAGTTGTTTTTTTACCTCCGTCTATCAATTTGTAGTCAGGAGTAGTCATGCACTCGTGTTATCGATGCCTATTACTCTTGTGGTTCGTCAAGCCATTCTATTCCAGAATGACTTGGAGAAACAGAGTCCAGTACCTCATCCATATCCAGGATTGGGTCAAAGCAGTTGTAATTCGCAAATCAAATGCCAATCTAGCTTTTGATTCTGTTCTACCTTGGAGTATTACCATCTTTATATCAAGAATGTCATGGAAATTGCACACCATCCTATGAACTCTTGATACAGTGATACTTCTTGCCATCATTATTCATTCCTTGGTCCCCATGTTATCCGACAAGTGAATCATGATGCGTGAAATCTATACTCCTAGCAACTCCTTTGCTTGGTAGTTAATGGACAGTAATTTCATTCTTAGCGTGTTGGTTACAGAATCATCATCCTAAGATTGATCGTGCTACCTAGCCTTATTCCCAGTGCACTTTTCGATCAATGAGTTAGGATTGTGTCAATCCCTCGCTCTTTTGATCATATCATCTTGCCTCGAAAGCAAGATTGCTCCCGAGCTTAATAACATTTCGGTGGTTCATGATTTTCCGAATATCTTCTCGGAAGTGTTACCAGGCTGTCACCTGACCGCTATGTTGAGTTCGTGATCAAGTTGGTTTCTTGTAAACCACTCCTTCTCCAAGAATCCGTGTTGGATACCCCCGAGCTAGTTGGTTAAGCTAAACAACAACTTGGAGAGTTGGAGGATAAAAGCTTGTCTGACTTAGTTCGTGTTAAGGGATAACTTTTATGTGTGTGCGTGTGTGTTGAAGAAAGATAAAATCTTCATCGATTGGTCCTCGTGATAAGTTATTGGATCTATTATCTTATCCAAACTTTGATTTGAGTGTGGGTTATCGTCAAATCAAATCAGAATCAACAATAATCGTAATGTTGTCTTACTCGTGGTTGATCCCTCGAGCATACACCATTACATCTTTTGGTCTGACCAATACAATCACATTGTTCACATAATGGTGGAAGTCTAGTGATATGGAAATTCCGATGAGTTGCTATTGAGCCCATCAGCAGCATTTTGTCTCCTCCATGATTCATGTTGAACATCTAAGTTAGAGTTGGAAACTTTGAAAGCATTTTCTTCGTGCTAGCTCATGAAGTTTATGTTTGGATGAAAGAAGTGACTTTCTCTAATTCATGTGCATGCAAGTTGCCACCGTGAATTCGAGAAAGCTTGTTTTTGCCTCCTCCGGAATCATCCCAAGTTAGCCACACATATGTGTGAAGTACTCTATGGTTTGATAGGTTGGCCGCCTCCACTCCATATGTGTCCCTAGCACACCAAGCCACTGACTGATTTGTTCTAGGAAAAGGAGTTAAGTGCTAATCCATGGTAATGCACAAGACTTCGATATCCTTGATGATGGTTCCCCACCTGAACTCGGTAGTGTTTTATTATAAGACTACTATGTGGTCATTCCTGTCTTGGACAACATGCTCACATGTGTGTAGCAGAACCAACTCATTTTGGAGCTTACTATCGTAGTTCATTTCCTGAGAATATCGCAACATCATCTCGTCGATTTGTGTTGCAAACTTTCTTTTCAGACATGCTGAGTCTGAAGTATCCTATCACCAACCAGATCTGAATCTCAGGCAGATATGATGGTTGGAACATTCCCAACAGTTGCATTTTGTTCCCAGC
The DNA here is from genome assembly GCF_002162155.2 of Triticum dicoccoides. NCBI lineage: Eukaryota > Viridiplantae > Streptophyta > Magnoliopsida > Poales > Poaceae > Triticum > Triticum dicoccoides. The sequence goes on along the minus strand of NC_041392.1, from coordinate 130,576,482 downwards.
TTGCACCACCTTTGTGACAATTTCCCATGGGCTGCCCTCCTCAGCACTTGTTCTCGAAGATCATCTTAAAAAGTGGACTTACCATGGGTCCCATCCATTTCCGATGATAAGAAAAATCATCCATTGCGTTGTCTTCAACAAGGTAGTCCACATCATCTATTCTGGTCAGGGTATGTCATTCTTTCAAACTCCTTCAAACGGTTGCTCGAGATTTTTCCCTAGGCTGGTATAGAGAATTTTATTAGTCTCTGGATCAAAAGTAATTCTTTTTGCCACTTAAGGGATAATTCTACGAGTCATCCTTCTCTAGGGTGTCTCATTATGGTATCATGGCAACTCAAATCCTCGCTACGTTGACAACCGTTCACCACCCTCTTAGGTGTGGAATTGTTGTCTACCTAGTGAACCCTCGTCATCTGTTCCACCTCATCCCTCTAGATGTGTGCTTCGTGTCTCAGCTCGAGAGATGTTGCTATGTCTCATTCTGTGAGTTGATCCTGAGTTGTTCGATCTTCGAGAAGATCGATCTTTCTAGCGTCTTCCCTTTCCTCTCGTTGTCATGTCAGCTGGAGTTTTCAGAGCAAGATATCGAGACAAAGATGGTGATCATATCAACGTTCTTATGAAGTGCAACCTGGATCGTGAAGATCGTGTTAGCTAGTGTCCCCTCTGTCTTCTTACCTCACGTCTTGAATCTCGGGACGAGATTCTTGTTTAGTGGGGGTGAGCTGTCACAGCCCCAGATCAGCCCTTGCTTGACTTTGCTTGCTCATCATATTATCATGTTTAAATTCCTAAGAAACTTGAAATGGGGATGTTGAAACCCTAGCACCAACTGAATTCAATTAGGTTCAAACTTAAAACTTTTCAATGAACCCAAAATGCCCTTCATAAATGTTCACCATCTTTAGTCCTGGCTAAACCCTCTGCCAAAAATGGTTTCATATTTTTGGAGGCTATTCTAGATTTTTGCACCAAGCCATAAGTATTTGCATTTGGGAAATTTAAACCCTATAAATATTTTAAAATGCCCAAATAATCTTGAAGGTATTTTTAGGCCGTTGAGAATATTTTCAAATGTGCCTCTGAATATTTCCAGGTTTTTCCTAAATGGAATAGTATTTCTACTATTTCAAAACATAGAACAGAAACAAATAAAAACAAAATCAGGAAAGGCAGAGAGGAGAGACACCTCACCTGGGCTTACCTGGCGCCCAGCCAGCCCAGCATTGTGCAGCCCACTAGCCCACAGTGCCAGTCATCTTCTCCACCGCGCCAAGAGGACGCGGGCATTTGGCCGACGCGTGCGCACGGCCGTGCCGCCACGCCACCTGCCTGCCTGCCTCCGTCGAGGCTAGCGCGACTCCGTGAGGACCCCACCTCACCGCCCTGGACCTCTCTCTCTCTTCCCCGAACAGTCTCCCCCTCCTCTGTTCTCTCCACCGAACGCAGCCGTCGCCACCGCTCGCTGCTGCCGTAGCCACCGCCTCCCCCTTGCCTCGCCGACATGTCCACGGCCATCGCCTCGTCGCCAACACCCTCTCCGCTGAGTCAAGCAACGCCGGACGCCGCCGACGCCGTCGTCTTCAACTTTCTGCCTCCCAGATCACCGGAGATGCCTCGTCGTCGTCCGTGCCTCCCCGAGCTCGCCGTTTGCTCCCCTGCACTCCTCGTGAGCCCCTGAGCTTTTCCCCTCACCTCCCCCTCTCGCTAGCTTCCTCTAGCCGCCGCCCCATGAGCTCCCAAGGCCGCCGTCCTCCATGGCCAACCTCCTGCTCACCTCTGAGCTTACCAGGCCCAGCTGTGCCGTCCACCATGCTCCTAGGCCCCCCTAGACGCGGCCTAGCTACCTGGTTCCCTCGAGGGCGAGCCATAGCCCTACGCTCATGCACCATCGAGATCCGGCCACCGCACTTGTCGCTGCTGCCATCGCTACGGGCCACCCTAGCTGCTGCTGCTTGCTGCACTGGATGCGGGAGAGCTCCAGCTCCCCGCGGGTGCCCTCTGCCGCTCGTTTGGGCACCGGGAGCATGAATCCGACGCCCTCCGCCGTCTCTGGCTCCGCCAGCGATGAGACACGTGTCAACTCCGGCAAGTTGACCCGGGTTTGACCCTAGTTTGACTCCCCAGAGCCACTGACTTGCGGGCCCGGCCCGGCTAATTAAGTTAGGTTAGTATTAACTAAGCTAGGTTACTTTAGTTAGACACTGACACTCGGGACCCACTGGTCAGTTTGACCTGGGCCGCCCGTTGACCTGCTGACATCACTGATACGCCATGCTGACGTAGTTAATAATTTTCTGGATTTAAAATAATTCAGAAAATCCAGAAAATTGCCTAAACTTCTAAAATTCATAGTAATTCAACCGTAACTCCAAATGAAATAAATTATATATGAAAAATTATCAAAAAATCCAATCTATCCATTTATGCTACTTTTGTGCATGTTCAACCAACTTATACCCCCTGTACAAGTGACAACATGATGATGGAATTTGAAATACCCCTTATGGAGTTTGCATATGAACCCTTGGTTCATATGGACTTCATTTAAATTGTTGCTAGATGCATTAGTACAAATCATAGCATATTTCCATGTCATGATCATGCATCATATTGTCACATTTGCATTGATTGTGTTCTTTCTGTGTTTGCCGGTGATTGTCCCCTCTCGATAGACGTGGTTTCGACGATGAGATCGATGACACCGATGAAGAACTATATTATCTTCAGAAGTGCCAGGCAAGCAAAACCCCCTTGTTCATTCCGATACAATCCCACTCTCTTGCTCCTGCTCTCTTTTACTGCATTAGGACAACAACAATTCAACTATTACTTACTGCGATAGTTGAACCCCTTATCCTCTGCATGACCTGTCATTGCCACAGTAAATAGATGAAACCCACTAGCATGAGTAGGAGTTGTTTGAGCCCTGATGTGCCTACTCATTCATGCTTGTTTGTCATGCCTGCTACTGCTTAGAGTTGAGTCAGGTCTGATTCATCGGGGATGAATTGGAACAGTGATGAACATGTCCTACATTGTGGGAGCTAAGTGTGAGAACACGATTTGGTAAAGGTAGCGGTGAGAGGCCATGTAGGAGTACATGGTGGGTTGTCTCATTGAAACCGTCCTTAGGAACCGAGTTCTTTGTTTGTGATCCATGAACAGCTACTACCACACATTGGGCCCGAAACCAATGGACCCTCTCGACTTATTAACTGCCCTTGTCCTCTGTCCAGGAGTTGCAACTAGTTTCTGGTGTTTATAGGATATGTGTTGGCAGCCGTGCATAGCGCTGACCCTAGGGGTGGGCTATGATGCGGTAGATACACCGTGGCACAATGTACCGGGCGCCCGTTTGGTGTCTCGGGAACCCTACACACATCGTTTGGGGCTGTGAGCGAAACTCCGGCCGGATCTCCTAGCGGATGGAACCCGAATAGGCGATAAACCTGGACTAGATACTTGTGTGGTTAGTCAGGTCGTGGCCGACTCCCTCGCCAGGCTTCCGCTTGAAGGTTGCCGAGATACACGACGTGTACATGGTGGTAAGTGGTGAGAGCGTGTGTGAAGAAGTACACCCCTGCAGGGTTAACATCATCTATTCGAATAGCCGTGTCCGCGGTGAAGGACTTCTGGGTTGCCTATAACAGTTCATAGACAAGTGAAAGTGGATACTCTAAAATGCGCAAGATAAGCGTGAGTGCTATGGATGGTGTTCTCATAGGGAGATGGGAGCGGATCCATAGTGGTGTATTGATATGGTGAATATGTGGACTCGTGTGCGCCACCTCAAAAGAGTTGCTTGCAGTCGTAGTTCATGTTAGCCACTGAGTCAAAGCTGGCTTGCTGTAGTTAAACTCCACTACCCCTTTGTTGATACCGATGCATATGTAGTTAGTTCTGATGTAAGTCTTGTTGGGTACATTTGTACTCACGTTTGCTTAATTTATGTTTTGCAGAGAGACTTCAGTCTCGCTAGTAGTTCCACGTGGACTTCGACGTTTAGCTTGATACCTCAGCTATGATCTTGTGCCCTCGACAGGATCTGGTAGATAGTCAGGCTTCTCAGCCTTTTTCATTTCTAGATGTCTGTACCCAGACATGTTAAGCTTCCGCATGTGCCTTGATTGTATGATCTGAATGATGGGTCATGAGACCCATGTTTGTAATATCTCGCTCCTCAGAGCCTAATGAATAAATACTTTGAGTCGTAGAGTCTTGTTGTGATGCCATGTTGTATTTACACATATCGAGCATATTGTGTGTATGATTGAAATGCTTGGTATGTGTGGGATCCGACAACCTAGTTGTTTATCCTTGGTAGCCTCTCTTATGGGGAAATGTAGTCTTGTGCTTCCATGAGCCATAGTAGTCCACTACAGCCCGGTTCACCGGAGTCCTGCTAGCCCAGCACTACTGCTCCGAAACACTTGACTAGCCGGCATGTGATTCACTTTGTTCCTGTGTCTGTCCCTTCGGGGAAATATCACGCGGTGACATCCGGAGTCCTGCCTAGCCTGCTACAGCCCGGTTCACCGGAGTCCTGTTAGCCCAGTGCTACAGCCCGGATTCACATGCACCGACATGCTCGATGTTGTTTCATGTATGCCTGTCCCCGTAAGTTAGTGCCACTTTGGGTTCACGACTAGTCATGTCGGCCCGGGTTCTTTGTCATATGGATGCTAGCGACACTATCATATACGTGAGCCAAAAGGCGCAAACGGTCCCGGGCCAGGTAAGGTGGCACCCATGGGAATACCGTGCGTGAGGCCGCAAAGTGATATGAGGTGTTACATGCTAGATCAGTGTGACCTAGGATCGGGGTCCTGACAGAAAAAGAAGCTCAAACAAAATAACACAAACTTAGAAATCGAAGAAAGCACAGACTCGCATATTTAAATATGCTTAAGACCAAAATAAAACCCACCTAAACGAAACAACAAAACTCAAATTTGATTTAAGTTGGTATTAGGTCAAATTAAATCATCCAAATTATAAAAGTCCAATTTATGCTTTGTTAACAAATAAAACAAATGGAAATTTCTCGCCCTGATTTTTGGAGAACTTTTTCTAAAACATTCCGAGAATCGGGATGTTACACGGACGGAGGACGTCGGGGTTTCGCGGCTGGTGGAGAGGTAGTTTTGGCGCCCACAGAGTACGAATGGGGAATCAGACAGGTGGGGGGGAACCATGTTTCGGTCTGGGACGCGCTTGTTTTTTGCTTTTTTGAACAGAAATGGGACGCGCTTGTTTGAAATTTAGGGAAGTACAAACTTTTCCCCCCTCTTAAATTTTGGACCTATTGCGGGTCGGGGGTAGGATGGTAATCCCAGGTGTCCCAAATAGTGGGCGGGAGCGATTTTGGCCGCGCGCATGTGTGCTTAGGCGGCCATTGTCTATGAATGTTTTTCGGATGCGGTTGCGTGGCGTCTAGATGAAGCTACAAACCTACCCTGGTTTAGACCTTTGGTCGTCGGGCTGGTAGGTTTCACAGGTCGGAGTTATTAGAAAAGTAATTTCCTTGTACTACCAAACATTGGTCTCACGCGGTTTCGGGCGAGTAGAGGCTCTTTTGGCGCTTCGTTCGAAATTTTGAAACACAAGCATTCACGTTTAGAGTACTCTTGAACTATGAGGATTGACCTAAATATACAACGTTATATTTGACCTTGTATGTTTGAAAACCTCATTAAATTATCCGCTTCTTTTTGAAATTTTGACACTTGAAAATCCTATAACTACGATTATTTTGGAATGGAGGAGCTAAATTTGAATCTATTTTATACACGACTACATATGCTATTATGTACAAAATCAGAGCAAAGATAGGTGCCCCCATAATTAGGTATGGTTTATAAATGCCATGATATCAAATTCAAATAATTGAATGGACTTCATGTTGAATTCGATTTTTTTAAACCACCTTAAGTTGAATTCAAATGTATGCTAATTCATAGGTAGTAGCTATTTATAATGTCCATTGTGTAACTTTCGTATGTATAATGTGCTTTACACACACAACATGAACTATACTCACGTTTATATCCGATTTCTAAAGCAATGCATTGTATGGAGTTCAAAATACTAACTATGTGGATCAATTGTGTCGAATAATAACATAGACATGCTCAAATTCGATAGAATCTAGATGTCTGATGGATCAATGACCGCTCCTTACGTGAATTGCAAATATCATGATCCCATCCTAATATTTGGATACAATTTATATCTTTAATCAATGTGTAGAGCAGTCTTTTACGTGTAGTTTCACTCTCCATCGGTGGTCTCTCACACATGCTCACATACTCTCTCCCGAGGTGTCTTTCTCGCACACATGCTCTAGATATAACCCTCCCTCCCTCTCGTAACCATTTACAATTGTTTTCACTAACCTTTATCACAAGCACTCTTCCTCTCGCAAACATACACATGCACAATCCTCATCGACCCTTTCTATATACATGGACCTGCCTACGTGTCTCATGTACGCACATTATCTTTACGCCTATCTCTCACGCAGTGTCTCACACCTCTCTTCCTAATCGACGAGTATAATTCTAGCAGAGCATTCTGTAGGATGCCCCTTAAAGTTAGGTTGGATGAATAGTAATATCAGAGATAAAGGGGTTACCTTAGTCCGAGAACCTAGGGTTACAAATCCTAGTCGGCTTTGTCAGTGGACACAGAGTCCTTCACAATTCTGCTATCTTTGTCTTGTACGACTAGTCATCCATGGGTCTTCCTAAATGCATCACGGGCCGACCAATGTGGCGCAGGACGGAACAGAACGAAGGGCCTCACCTCGACCCACCGGACATCACGCGGTGACACACCCTCTGCCCCCACGTCTCATTATCTTCTCACACCCACTCATACCAACACAAACGCCACACACAGAGAAAATTTCTCCTGGTGCCTCTATTCCCTCCCCCTTGCATATACACACTCAAGGGAATGGAATCTCTTGTCGTGACGTCATATTCGTCTCTCTCTAGACCACTCTCATTTCTCGTGCTATCTCTCCCACGCCCCCCCGTCGACCCCTCTATCCATGCCTCTCTCGAATACGTAATACACACACATACCTCTCTAGGCCCCGCCAAATGCATCAACTACACATTCACACATGTTACATCATGTATCCCATTGATCTAAAAAGCCCTCTCTTCACGTTTATTTCACATACAACATTCCTTTTGAATAAAGTGTGGCCAAAAAATATTTTAGAGTTTCTACATATATACAACATTACAAAGTTATATGGAGGAGTACGAACGCTAATTTGCATTGCATGGTGCCCACAATGATATTTATTCCGCACTGTGAATTTGTATATTTTTATACTATATGCAAAGTTAGTCATAATAAAGAGAAACGAAGAGCATATCTCTCTCCATCGCATACCCCCTGTACGCCCCTTTCACGTATGCACACAAAACTATCTCCAGGTCCTCTAAAAGTAAGCCCCTAGAAAATTCACGCATGTTTCATCTTTCTCTCGCGATATATGCAATGACGATCATTGTATTTGAAGCGAAAGCACGATACGTACATTGGACTTCAGAATCCACTCATTACGGTCACCATTTACGTTTAGTGGTTATTATGCAGTCACGGGCTCACCGTACAACTCTGTATTTGCTCATGACATGACTAGTTGACCAGTTAAACGCTCCATGTGGCACCTCTAGTGTTGCATCACATTATCTCACTACCATCGTGCCCACCTGTTGACTTGTATCTACTCTACATCTACACTCTTATAAAATACATAAAATACACTCTTATAAAAAAACAGAGTTGGTGATGATGGTGTGCCTGCCATCCTGCAATATAGGTCGTCCGATTTATATCTGACAGATAGGAAAGAAACTATGGCAATTTTGCAAAAAGGTACCCACACACCTCTCCACATTTGCAAATAAGGCCTTCCCTCGTTCATCCTTTTCTCTCACAAGATAAACAAGTCATACAAATGCATCTTGATGTTACATGCAACGCACGGGCATCTTGCTAGTAAGAATGAAAACAAACGACAAAAAAAATATTTGGACGGTGGTTCGAAGTCATGACCGCAGGCACAGCGGACAAGGTGGCCTTGTATTGGTATGCTGAGCCGTCTGTTTTAACACACAAGAGCTGGTGTGGTGATTATACACACACACACGCATGCACATGAACTGCATCCACGCAACACTCACACAAACACATGCACCCACGCACGCACGCAACACTCACACGTACACACGCAACCACGCACACACGCAGCCACACACACACACGCGCACACATGCATGCACACACCAGTACACCACACGACCTTTTTCCTATGCGAACTGACAGGTGGGACTCACAATGAATGTGGTCAATTTAACTAGTCAACATGGCGTCACGCAGACTATTTGGCCGGTCAACAGAGTGCAATCCGATCCTGAGCTGTGAGCAAGTGACCGTATAATCACCACAAAACGTATATAGTGACCGTAATCAGCTTATTCTGAAGTTCGGTGACCGTATTACGCTTTTCTCTCTGTAGGCCCTCCAAAACTACATCTCTACACGTTCTCGCATGTTACATCTAACAACTATGCAATACAGCACTACTACTACACTCTAACACAATAAATCATATGTGTTTTTAGTTTTACTAGATATCATATTGTTACTTATAATTATTCAGTTTCAATACATTAAAATTGCCTTTGAAATGTATGGCCAATATCATCTACCGCGCGGGAAAAATCCTGCCCTTTCCTGTTTAATCAGGTTTGTATCGATGAATCGTGCGAAACATCAAAACTATAGTACTATATTGTACAAGTGACAGTTCACTGGGCCGTCGTGTCGTCTACTCCTCCGTCGTAAGAGTGGAGCGCTCGCTTTCATAAATCTTCTAGTCCCTTTCGCCGACATGTGGGACATCAAGCTACCGGGTCCACGTGCCATACCGGAATACAGTGCAGAGCAGCCGGGGTGAAGCACCCCAGTCATGGTGCCGGCATAGTAATGAGCAATGAGCCGTCAAATCACAAAGCTGCACCTTTCCCGCAGTTAAGTTGGAGGGACGAAGCAACCATCATTTCACTCGTTGCTGAATCCGCTTCTCCCTCATCTTCTTCAACTTAACCACGAGTTGCTTCAGCCATTGTTCTGCCTCATGTGGGCCGTGGATCGGCTTGGTAAAGCACTGACACGTGGGACCGCATGTTAGCAAACCGCCAGGACAACGTCCTCCGAAAATAAGAAACCTCCCCCGCCATCCGCGCGGTAAAATCACCTCCTTTTCACTAATCTCGATTCTATAATTTTTTAGATCAATATAATTGAGATTTGTATAGATAGCACAGAGGATCAAAACCAAGTGGTACGGTTAAGGGCATCCACAATGTGTAGCCAAATATGAAAATAGCTTTTGGCATCGTGGGAACCATTGTGGACGGTGTTGCCAAAGCCAAAAAATGGAACTGAAGCTCCCTGGTTGATTGATTGAAGGAATAGAAAAATGCAACGTCTCTCCTCTTTCTCCCATGCTTGGACGTATGTAGTACAGTATAGAGCACAGAGTCTACTCCCCTGTCCCTTCTATCACAAATCACAAAGCAGTGAGGCGTCAAATCACAAAAGCACAGACGAAGCAAGCATCATTTCACTCTTCGCTGACTCCGCTTCTCCGTCGTCTTCTTCGAGAAGCCATCTCACCGCATTAGTTATAGTAGTACTAGTAAAGGACTTCCTGGATGCAAATAAGGCGGTTGTCTCGGCTTGCAGGCGGCACTTGCAAACGACTTACCGTGGTCTCCCTCAATGGTGTTCTCCGTCGAACGCACTTCGCCAAACCACCAAAAAAAATATCGTCGACGTCACCGCAATGGGGAAGGAAGTCAAATATAGTTACTACTCCCTCCTTCCATCTATATAGGGCCTAATGCATTTTTCAAGGCTGCCTTTGACTATTGATAAGATTAATAATACATGAGATATATAATGTGAAAATTATATCATTGGAAGCTTCTTTCACGTACGAATTTGATGGTATGCTTTGTGTAACTTGCATGTCATATATTATTGCTCCAAAACTTGGTCAAAGTTAGTCTCAAAAAACATGTTAGGCCCTATATAGATGGAAGGAGGGAGTACCTCCATTTTTTTGTACACAAGGCCAGTATATCAAAATTACAATTTGCAAAGGGCCACTAACACTAATTGAGGCAAAATTGATGGGGTTAGAAACCAAGGACATTAATATCCCCTGCATGCATGCGGAAGTGAGAAGATTGGTTTGCATGGTGCTGCATTAATCAAGCGATGAGGAGTGAGATGGTTAGCTCTTTGGTGTTTGGAGAAAAAAATACGCATTAATTGACACGTGAAACGAGGATTTGTATCGATTAAATCCCGTGAAGGAAAACCCAGCCTTTCTTTTTTAACACCAGTACTCCTAGTACGTACGTACTTATCCTGTTTGGGTCTAGGCCTTGCATTGCCAAACTTCGCCACACATTTTTTCCAAGCTTGCCTAAAGTTTTCAAAATGAGAAGGAAGTACACTTGTGCACGGCTATCGCGGTCGCACCACACCCTCACACGGTCGCTCCTGCATGCCGTGGTCGCACCGCACCCTCACACGGTCGCTCCTGCATGCCGTGGTCGCACCGCACCCTCACACGGTCGCTCCTGCACGCCGCAAACCCAACCAAGGGAACGCATCCTCACTGACACGTGCTGTCGCATGGAAACACACCAAACTCAGCCATCCTATCGCTGACACATAATTTTTGTTCATAGAGTATGTTTATCCAACCGCATGTTGGGGAGTATCCGTACGGCCCGTGTGGTGGTCTGTTGGGGAAGAAGAAGAGGTGAGGAAGAAGGAAAGAAGGGTTAGGAGACGTAGGATATTCATCCAACCGCCTGAAATGGTGGACTGACCCAAGTCAGGCGACTTGCATAACAAATATATGTTTTTACACAACAAAAGATCCATAAAAACAACAACATAAAGAAAAACTATCACTGCTCGCGGAAAGAGACAACCTCGTCGTCTTTGGCTGCCGGCGCGAACCAGCCGTCGCTGCCGACGTGTGTGTCCGCACTGTGGTTGTCCTCGGCCTCTAGCTACTCGTTCAAGTGGAGCGTGCGGGCGCTCTGCACGGACGAAAGCACAACCCGATTCAAGTCGAGGACGTCCGGTTCCGCCTGCAGGAGGGCCTCGATGGCAGCGGCATTCGCGCGCTCCGCGTCGAGTCGAGCCTCCGCCTCCCGGTTCAAGTCCAGGACGTCCAGTTCCGCCTGCAGGAGGGTGTCGATGAGAGTGGCATCCACGCGCTCTACATCGAGTCGATCCTCTGCCGCCCAGTTCAAGTCTAGGACGTCCGGTTCCGCCTGCAGGAGGGCCTCGATGGCAGCGGCATCTGTGCGCTCCGCCTCAAGTTGAGCCTCCGCCGCCGGTTCACATCCACGACATCCGGTTCCGCCTGCAGGAGAGCCTCGATGGCAGCGGCATGAGCGTGCTCCGCGTCGAGTTGAGCCTCTGCCTCCCGGTCCTCCTTTAGTATCGCCATGTTGAACCGCTGGTCCGCCTGCACCATGGGGGACTCGGACGTCGGCACAAAGTCGACGTCCATCGTCTCATACCCATCGGAGGCCTTCTGCGATGCGACCTCCGCCATGAACATTGGATCGGCTTCCTCCTCCTCGTAGATTGGCTCCAGAGAACTCGGGGATTGGCCCGCCACAAAGTGAGCTTGGGAACGGAGGTCTGTGGCGCCGACCGCCGCCGTGATTTCTGCGCGGTGCTCCAACGTCAGCATCTTGTAGTAAGTGATCTTGCGGTGCACCATGGCTTTCCGGCGAACTAGGGGACGCTTGATGCGGGCTAGGGGATCGAAAGGTGGGGGAATGGGCTGGAGATTTGGTGTGCTTTTAGGGTAGTGGCTGGCGTAGGCCCAGCAGCGAAGGTTCTGGTGTGAATAGTGGTTCCGGTGACGACCGGTCAATCGGTTTTGACTGTACATCGCTCTTATCGCATTCGCGTTGCACCCCGGCACACTGGACCCTCCACGTCACTCACCGATTGGAACGCGCTTCGTCTTGCATTTTCGCTCGCTTATGGGACCGCAGTTGAGAGCAAACCGACGTCCCTCCCCCTCCCCCGCCCGCGTCATTTATTATACCACCACTCCCTCCATTTTATGCGGAGTAAATAAAAACAGAGGGAGTATACTACGGATGAGGATCCCCTGATGTGGCCGAACCCATTGAGTAACTGACATGCGGGGCCTAGCAAGCATGGGGTTCGCCAGTAAGTGACCGAAAGGGAGGGTAAGGCAGGGATACCTACGTTAGAGGATCCACTTCCACTATACTACTTTGACCAAATGTTAGAGTAATAATATATGACATGCAACTTACACAAATGTTAGAGTAATAATATAAGGCATGCAACTTACACAAAGCATACAAGGTCTAATGCATTTTTCGAGGCTAACTTTGACCAAATGTTAGAGTAATAATATATGACATGCAACTTACACAAAGCATACGGTCAAATTCGTATGTGAAAGTGGTTTCCAATGATATAATTTTCACATTATACATCTCATGTACTATTAATCTTGTCAATAGTCAAATTGGAAACCATCTCGAGTACAAATCTAGGAGTACGTACGAATCTAACAATATTGATTGGCGTTGTTGAATGTTGATACCTTTTTGATCAAAGTAGATATACTTTGACTACACATAAAACTTATATGTAAACTAGAAAGGATAGGAGGGAGTATATTGTACGTTCAAAAACGAAACGAACCTTGAATACCCTTTATATATGATTTGCGGATGCTATGATCACCGGTTCAAAATTTTGAATCCGCCCTAGGTATCACGTGCCCCCACTCGTTCCCTCTCGATTTCATCTCGGGGTCCGGAGATCTATTGAAAGAGGACTAGGGTGGGTACATGCGAATGATACTCGTGTTGGGGAACGTAGTTATTTCAAAAAATTTCCTACGCACATGGAAGATCATGGTGATGCATAGCAACGAGAGGGGAGAGTGTGATCTATGTACCCTCGTAGACTGACAGCGGAAGCGTTAGCACAACGCGGTTGATGTAGTCGTACGTCTTCACGGCCCGACCGATCAAGCACCGAAACTACGGCACCTCCGAGTTCTAGCACACGTTCAGCTCGATGACGATCCCCGGACTCCGATCCAGCAAAGTGTCGGGGACGAGTTCCGTCAGCACGACGGCGTGGTGACGATCTTGATGTTCTACCGTCGCAGAGCTTCGCCTAAGCACCACTATAATATTATCGAGGACTATGGTGGAGGGGGGCACCACACACGGCTAAGAGAACGATTTTGGAGATCAACTTGTGTGTCTAGAGGTGCCCCCTGCCCCCATATATAAAGGAGCAAAGGGGAGGAGGCCGGCCCTAGGAGGGGCGCGCCAGGGAGTAGGATTCCTACTCCTAGTTGGAGTAGGTTTCCTCCTTTCCTAGTCCAACTAGGAGAAGGGGGGAAAGGGGGGAAGAGGGGAAGGAAGGGAGAGAGGGGCCGTGCCCCAAACCCCTTGTCCAATTCGGACTGGGCTTGGGAGGGGCGCGCGCCACCTCCTGGTCCTTCCCACTAAGGCCCATTAAGGCCCATTGCTTCTTCCTCGTATTCACGTAACTCCCCGGTACCTCCGAAAATAACCGAATCACTCGGAACCTTTCCGATGTCCGAATATAGTCGTCCAATATATCGATCTTTACGTCTCGACCATTTCGAGTCTCCTCGTCATGTCCCCGATCTCATCCGGGACTCCGAACTCCTTTGGTACATCAAAAATCATAAACTCATAATATAACTGTCATCGAAACCTTAAGCGTGCGGACCCTACGGGTTCGAGAACAATGTAGACATGACCGAGACACGTCTCCGGTCAATAACCAATAGCGGAACCTGGATGCTCATATTGGCTTCCACATATTCTACGAAGATTTTTATCGGTCAGACCGCATAACAACATACGTTGTTCCCTTTTTCATCGGTATGTTACTTGCCCGAGATTCGATCGTCGGTATCTCAATACCTAGTTCAATCTCGTTACCGGCAAGTCTCTTTACTCGTTTCGTAATGCATCATCTCGCAACTAACTCATTAGTTGCAATGCTTGCAAGGCTTATGTGATGTGCATTACCGAGAGGGCCCAGAGATACCTCTCCGACAATCGGAGTGACAAATCCTAATCTCGAAATACGCCAACCCAACATGTACCTTTGGAGACCCCTGTAGAGCTCCTTTATAATCACCCAGTTACGTTGTGACGTTTGGTAGCACACAAAGTGTTCCTCCGGCAAAGGGGAGTTGCATAATCTCATAGTCATAGGAACATGTATAAGTCATGAAGAAAGCAATAGCAACATACTAAACGATCGGGTGCTAAGCTAATGGAATGGGTCATGTCAATCACATCATTCTCCTAATGACGTGATCCCGTTAATCAAATGACAACACATGTCTATGGTTAGGAAACATAACCATCTTCGATTAACGAGCTAGTCAAGTAGAGGCATACTAGTGACACTTTGTTTCTCTATGTATTCACATATGTATTATGTTTCCGGTTAATACAATTCTAGCATGAATAATAAACATTTATCATGAAATAAGGAAATAAATAATAACTTTATTATTGCCTCTAGGGCATATTTCCTTCAGTCTCCCACTTGCACTAGAGTCAATAATCTAGTTCACATCGCCATGTGATTCAACACTAATAGTTCACATCACCATGTTATTAACACGCATAGTTCACATCGTCATGTGACCTATACCCAAAGGGTTTACTAGAGTCAGTAATCTAGTTCACATTGTTTATGTGATTAACACCCAAAGAGTACTAAGGTGTGATCATGTTTTGCTTGTGAGAGAAGTTTAGTCAACGGGTCAGCCACATTCAGATCCGTAAGTATTTTGCAAATTTCTATGTCAACAATGCTCTGCATGGAGCTACTCTAGCTAATTGGTCCCACTTTCAGTATGTATCTAGATCGAGACTTAGAGTCATCTAGATCAGTGTCAAAATTTGCATCAACGTAACCCTTTACGACGAACCTTTTTGTCATGTCCATAATCGAGAAACATATCCTTATTCCACTAAGGATAATTTTGACCGCTGTCCAGTGATCTACTCCTAGATCACTATTGTAATCCCTTGCCAAAAATAGTGTAAGGTATACAATAGATCTGGTACACAGCATGGCATACTTTATAGAATCTACGGCTGAGGCATAGGGAATGACTTTCATTCTCTTTCTCTCTTCTGCCGTGGTCGGGATTTGAGTCTTACTCAATTTCCAACCTTGTAACACAGGCAAGAACTCTTTCTTTGACTGTTCCATTTTGAACTACTTCAAAATCTTGTCAAGGTATGTACTCATTGAAAAAACTTATCAAGCGTCTTGATCTATCTCTATAGATCTCGATGCTCAATATGTAAGCAGCTTCACCGAGGTCTTTCTTTGAAAAACTCCTTTCAAACATTCCTTTATGCTTTGCAGAATAATTCTACATTATCTCCGATCAACAATATGTCTTTCGCATATACTTATCAGAAATGCTGTAGTGCTCCCACTCACTTTCTTGTAAATATAGGCTTCACTGCAAGTCTGTATAAAACTATATGCTTTGATCAACTTATCAAAGTGTATATTCCAACTCCGAGATGCTTGCACCAGTCCATAGATGGATCGCTGGAGCTTGCACATTTTGTTAACATCTTTAGGATTGACAAAACCTTCTGGTTGCATCATATACAACTCTTCTTTAACAAATCCATTAAGGAATGCAGTTTTGTTTATCCATTTGCCAAATTTCATAATCATGAAATGTGGTAATTGCTAACATGATTCGGACAGACTTAAGCATCGCTACGGGTGAGAAGGTCTCATCGTAGTCAATCCCTTGAACTTGTCGAAAACCTTTTGCGACAATTCTAGCTTTGTAGATAGTAACACTACTATCAGCGTCCGTCTTCCTCTTGAAGATCCATTTAATCTCAATGGCTTGCCGAACAACGGGCAAGTCAACCAAAGTCCATACTTTGTTCTCATACATGGATCATATCTCATATTTCATGGCCTCAAGCCATTTTGCGGAATCTGGGCTCATCATCGCTTCCTCATAGTTCGTAGGTTCGTCATGGTCAAGTAGCATGACCTCTAGAACAAGATTACCGTACCACTCTGGTGCGGATCTCACTCTGATTAACCTACGAGATTCGGTAGTAACTTGATCTGAAGTTACATGATCATCATCATTAGCTTCCTCACTAATTGGTGTAGTAGTCACAGGAATAGATTTCTGTGATGAACTACTTTCCAATAAGGGAGAAGGTACAATTACCTTATCAAGTTCTACTTTCCTCCCACTCACTTCTTTCGAGACAAACTCCTTCTCTAGAAAGGATCCATTCTTAGCAACGAATGTCTTGCCTTCGGATCTGTGATAGAAGGTGTACCCAACAGTCTCCTTTTGGGTATCCTATGAAGACATATTTCTCCGATTTGGGTTTGAGCTTATCGGGATGAAACTTTTTCATATAAGCATCACAATCCCAAACTTTAAGAAATGACAACTTTTGGTTTCTTGCCAAACCACAGTTCAGATAGTGTCGTCTCAACGGACTTAGATGGCGCCCTTTTAAACGTGAATGCATCTGTCTTTAATGCATAACCCCAAAAACGATAGTGGTAAATCGGTAAGAAACATCATAGATTGCACTATATCCAATAAAGTACGGTTACGACGTTCGGACACACCATTATGCTGTGGTGTTCCAGGTGGCGTGAGTAGTGAAACTATTTCACATTGTTTTAACTGAAGACCAAACTCGTAACTCAAATACTCTTCTCCACGATCAGATCGTAGAAACTTTATTTTCTTGTTACGATGATTTTCCACTTCACTCTGAAATTCTTTGAACTTTTCAAATATTTTAGACTTATGTTTCATCAAGTAGATATACTCAAAGTTGCTCAAATCATCTGTGAAGATCAGAAAATAATGATACCTGTCGCGAGCCTCAATATTCATCGGACCACATACATCAGTATGTATGATTTCCAACAAATCTGTTGCTCGCTCCATTGTTCCGAAGAACAGAGTCTTAGTCATCTTGCCCATGAGGCATGGTTCACAAGCATCAACTGATTCATAATCAAGTGATTCCAAAAGCCCATCAGCATGGAGTTTCTTCATGCGCTTTACACCAATATGACCTAAACGGCAGTGCCACAAATAAGTTGCACTATTATTATTAACTTTGCATCTTTTGGTTTCAATATTATGATTATGTGTATCACTACGATCGAGATCCAACAAACTATTTTCATTGGGTGTGTAACCATATAAGGTTTTATTCATGTAAACAGAACAACAATTTATTCTCTTACTTAAATGAATAACCGTATTACAATAAGCATGATCAAATCATATTCATGCTCAACGCAAACACCAAATAACACTTATTTAGGTTCAACACTAATCCCGAAAGTATAGGGAGTGTGTGATGATGATCATATCAATCTTGGAACCACTTCCAACACACATCATCACTTCACCCTTAACTAGTCTCTGTTTATTCTGCAACTCCCGTTTCGAGTTACTAATCTTAGCAACTGAACTAGTATCAAATACTGAGGGGTTGCTATAAACACTAGTAAAGCATAAATCAATAACATGTATATCAAATATTCTTATGTTCACTTTGCCATCCTTCTTATCTGCCAATCACTTGGGGTAGTTCCGCTTCCAGTGACCAGTCCCTTTGCAGGAGAAGCACTTAGTCTCAGGCTTAGGATCAGATTTGGGCTTCTTCACTTGAGTAGCAACTTTCTTGCTGTTCTTCTTGAAGCTCCCCTTCTTCCCTTTGCCCTCTTCTTGAAACTAGTGGTCTTGTCAACCATCAACACTTGATGCTTTTTCTTGATTTCTACCTTTATCGATTTCATCATCATGAAAAGCTTGGGAGTCGTTTTCGTCATCCCTTGCATACTATAGTTCATCACGAAGTTCTACTAACTTGGTGATAGTGACTAGAGAATTCTGTCAATCACTATCTTATCTGGAAGATTAACTCCCACTTGATTCAAGCGATTGTAGTACCCAGACAATCTGAGAACATGATCACTAGTTGAGCGATTCTCCTCCATCTTTTAGCTATAGAACTTGTTGGAAACTTCATATCTCTCAACTCGGGTATTTGCTTGAAATATTAAGTTCAACTCCTGGAACATCTCATATGGCCCATGACATTCAAAACATCTTTGAAGTCCCAATTCTAAGCCATTAAGCATGGTGCACTAAACTATCAAGTAGTCATCATATTGAGCTAGCCAAACGTTCATAACGTCTGCATCTGCTCCTGCAATAGGGTTGTCACCTAGCGGTGCATCAAGGACATAATTCTTCTGTGCAGCAATGAGGATAATCCTCAGATCACGGATCCAATCCGCATCATTGCTACTAACATCTTTCAATTTAATTTTCTCTAGGAACATATCAAAAATAAAACAGGGGAGCTAAATGCGAGTTATTGATCTACAACATAGATATGCTAACACTACCAGGACTAAGTTCATGATAAATTAAAGTTCAATTAATCATATTACTTAAGAACTCCCATTTAGATGGACATCCCTCTAATCCTCTAAGTGATCATGTGATCCAAATCAACTAAACCATGTCCGATAATCACGTGAGATGGAGTAGTTTCAATGGTGAACATCACTATGTTGATCATATCTACTATATGATTCATGCTCGACCTTTCGGTCTCTATGTTCCGAGGCCATATCTGTATATGCTTGGCTCATCAAGTATAACCTGAGTATTCCGCGTGTGCAACTGTTTTGCACCCGTTGTATTTGAACGTAGAGCCTATCACACCCGATCATCACGTGGTGTCTCAGCACGAAGAACTTTCGCAACGGTGCATACTCAGGGAGAACACTTCTTGATAATTAGTGAGAGATCATCTTAAAATGCTACTGTCAAACAAAGAAAAAAATAAGATGTATAAAAGATAAACATCATATGCAATCAAAATATGTGACATGATATGGCCATCATCATCTTGCGCCTTTGATCTCTATCTCCAAAGTACTATCATGATCTATATCGTCACCGGCATGACACCATGATCTCCATCATCTTGATCTATATCAATGTGTCGTCACATGGTCGTCTCGCCAACAATTGCTCTTGCAACTATTGCTATCGCATAGCGATAAAGTAAAGCAATTATTGGGCACTTGCATCTTATGCAATAGAGATACAACCATAAGGATTTTGCCAGTTGTCGATAACTTCAACAAAACATGATCATCTCATACAACAACTTATCTCTCATCACGTCTTGACCATACATATCACAACATGCCCTGCAAAAACAAGTTAGACGTCCTCTACTTTGTTGTTGCAAGTTTTACGTGGCTCCTACGGGCTTAGCAAGAACCGTTCTTACCTACACATCAAAACCACAACGATAGTTTGTCAAGTTGGTGCTGTTTTAACCTTCGCAAGGACCGGGCGTAGCCACACTTGGTTCAACTAAAGTTGGAGAAACTGACACCCGCCAGCCACCTGTGTGCAAAGCACGTCGGTAGAACCAGTCTCGTGTAAGCGTACGCGTAATGTCGGTCCGGGCCGCTTCATCCAACAATACCGCCGAACCAAAGTATGACATGCTGGTAAGCAGTATGACTTATATCGCCCACAACTCACTTGTGTTCTACTCGTGCACAACATCAACGCATAAAACCTAGGCTCGGATGCCACTGTTGGGGAACGTAGTAATTTCAAAAAAATTCCTACGCACACGCAAGATCATGGTGATGCATAGCAACGAGAGGGGAGAGTGTGATCTACGTACCCTCGTAGACCGACAGCGGAAGCATTAGCACAACGTGGTTGATGTAGTCATACGTCTTCACGGCCCGACCGATCAAGCACCGAAACTACGGCACCTCCGAGTTCTAGCACACGTTCAGCTCGATGACGATCCCCGGACTCCGATCCAGCAAAGTGTCGGGGAAGAGTTCCGTCAGCACGACGGCATGGTGACGATCTTGATGCTCTACCGTCGCAGGGCTTTGCCTAAGCACCACTACAATATTATCGAGGACTATGGTGGAGGGGGCACCGCACACGGCTAAGAGAATAATCTTGGAGATCAACTTGTGTGTCTAGAGGTGCCCCCTGCCCCCGTATATAAAGGAGCAAGGGGGAGGAGGCCAGCCCTAGGAGGGGCGCGCCAGGGAGTAGGATTCCTACTCCTAGTTGGAGTAGGTTTCCTCCTTTCCTAGTCCAACTAGGAGAAGGGGGGAAAGGGGGAAGAGGGGAAGGAAGGGAGAGAGGGGCCGTGCCCCAAACCCCTTGTCCAATTCAGACTGGGCTTGGGAGGGGCGCGCGCGACCTCCTGGTCCTTCCCACTAAGGCCCATTAAGGCCCATTGCTTCTTCCTCGTATTCCTGTAACTCCCCGGTACCTCCGAAAATACCCGAATTACTCAGAACCTTTCCGATGTCCGAATATAATCGTCCAATATATTGATCTTTACGTCTCGACCATTTCGAGACTCCTCGTCATGTCCCCGATCTCATCCCTAACTCCGAACTCCTTCGGTACATCAAAACTCATAAACTCATAATATAACTGTCATCGAAACCGTAAGCGTGCGGACCCTACGGGTTCAAGAACAATGTAGACATGACCGAGACACGTCTCCGGTCAATAACCAATAGCGGAACCTGGATGCTCATATTGGCTCCCACATATTCTACGAAGATTTTTATCGGTCAGACCGCATAACAACATACGTTGTTCCCTTTTTCATCGGTATGTTACTTGCCCGAGATTCGATCGTCGGTATCTCAATACCTAGTTCAATCTCATTACCGGCAAGTCTCTTTACTCGTTTCGTAATACATCATCTCGCAACTAACTCATTAGTTGCAATGCTTGCAAGGCTTATGTGATGTGCATTACCGAGAGGGCCCAGAGATACCTCTCCGACAATCAGAGTGACACATCCTAATCTCGAAATATGCCAACCCAACATGTACCTTTGGAGACACCTGTAGAGCTCCTTTATAATCACCCAGTTATGTTGTGACGTTTGGTAGCACACAAAGTATTCCTCCGGCAAACGGGAGTTGCATAATCTCATAGTCATAGGAACATGTATAAGTCATGAAGAAAGCAATAGCAACATACTAAACGATCGGGTGCTAAGCTAATGGAATGGGTCATGTCAATCACATCATTCTCCTAATGATGTGATCCCGTTAATCAAATGACAACACATGTCTATGGTTAGGAAACATAACCATCTTCGATTAACGAGCTAGTCAAGTAGAGGCATACTAGTGACACTTTGTTTGTCTATGTATTCACACATGTATTATGTTTCCGGTTAATACAATTCTAGCATGAATAATAACCATTTATCATGAAATAAGGAAATAAATAATAACTTTATTATTGCCTCTAGGGCATATTTCCTTCAACTCGGCGGAATGTTCAAATGAGGCATGCGAGAGGATGGACTCGACTGGAGGGCGACATGATCGATGGAGAAGAGGGTTGGAGAAGAATGAGAAATAAGCAAGCGCCACATGATTATACTTGAATGGCTCAAATAAACAATAAGTTGTCTCGCATGGCCTACATAGTGAAAGGCCTAATGCGCAACGCGGAGCAATGACGCTCGAATATGGCCGGGAAAAGAGGGAAACAGACATGTGGGGCACACCCGTTGGGACGACATAGCGCAGACTAGTCCAATGGAGGAGCTGGCCCACGACCTCCTCACCACCAACAACCGTTCATGTGGGTCGTTGGGGCCAACAACGGGGCGCAGCTCCAGCACCGCCTCTGGACACGGCGACCGCGGTGAGCGACACACTCATATCGTCGCTAGACATGGTCGGTTTCTGTTTGCCGAGGGTGGCGTTAGTGTTGTGGCACGACCAATGGTATGTTTAGTTTTTGCCCAAGGTTGCCCCATCAAAGCATTGGGTAGCCAAAATTTTGGTTGAGGTATTGGTTGCCCATGATTTGGTCGACATTGGCAAGAAAAATGAACTTGAGTTGGCTAGAGTTCATTAGCATGCCAAAGAAATGGCAACCGTCCAAACAAAGACCAATCTTTGGGTCATGACCAAAATTTTGGTTGAGGTATTGGTTGCCCATGATTTGGCTGACATTGGCAAGAAAAATGAACTAGAGTTGGCTAGAGTTCATTGGCATGCCAAAAAATGGCAACCATCCAAACAAAGACCAATCTTTTGGTCATGACCAAAATTTTGGCTAGGTGCACTTTGGCCACAATCCAAACACACCTCAACACCCGGCTCGTCGAGGATGCACGGGGCGCCGTGACGCGTCCGTGGAGTGGTGTAGCGCGGCCAACTGCATCCTCTGGACCTGAGACCATGCCGGGTCGTCTTGCTTTTCCAATGACATGCGGGGATCACATGTGAGCAAAGGGCATATCCAACGTTGCCACGACCGCAGCTGACTACCCTGGCACACCAAAACCCTCGTCCCTCGCGCCGTCGCGCGGTGCGTTCCCAGCCGGCGCCAACTGCCTGCATTCATGCCGTCCATTCGTATGTCGTCATTAAGAGGCTCGGTGCCCGCGGAACCAACTCCGGCGACTTAATAACGCACCCGGACGCTTGGCCTCACCGGAATGCGCTACTTAAAGCGGCAACGCCCAGCTAACCTCCACACCATAGCACATCGTCCTCCTACCTGGAACCACATCCGCCATGACTGCAAGCGCGAACGCTCTGCGGGAGAGCTTGTCTTCGGGGATGGAGCTCGAGGTCGCCGCCCTCGCTCAAGTCGCCGCACAAGCGGTGGCCACGCTGGCGGCTGACGATGGGAGCACCGTCAGCCACGTGTCCTACTTGCTGCCGTCTTCCATGCATGGGAGGCGGCAGGGCATGGTGTGCCAACTGGTCGGTCCGTCTCCCCTGTTCTACTTTTCCTGTACATGGGTCTTGAACCCCGCCCCCGTACATGGAGATCACAGATGGAGGACGTCGGTCGCCGCCGTAGAATAGGTTTAGGGTCGGGTTTTTTTTATTTTTTTGTCCTATAAAAGTTCGAAATGTAATGAAAATCTGTCGTGTTTGCATTAATCTCGGCCGGTGTATATGAACTTTCACAATAATATACATATTGTAGGAGTATTAGCAAGATGCCCGTGCGTTGCACGGAAGATCAAGATCTTGTGGGAGAAAAGGATGAACAAGGGAAAGCCTTATTTGCAAATGTGGAGAGGAGTGCGGGTAAATTGTCATAGTTTCCTTCCTATCCGTTAGATATAGATCGGACGGCCTATATTGCAGGATCGGACACATCTTTCTACATCTACGGGAACCTACAAAAGGGTTAACATAAATTGCCTCTCTCTCTCCTCCCCTGATTTTCATGGTGGTGGGCCCCTTCCTCCCCCCAATCTACAATCAACAGCTCACATGTTTCACATTGCGTTAATTACGTAATTGGGATTACGTAGGTGTAGCATTACTCGTCCTAAAAAACCCAACTAAGCCAACCTCCCAACATATCGCGCGGGAAAAGACCCGGCCGCGCCGTTTTAGTCGGGATTACCTAATTACTAGTAGTAGTATAGATGGATCGCGCGAAGCAACATATTTTTTAGGGAGCAAATCACCTAGTTTAAAAGGAAAAAATGCGGTACACTCACATCACTCTTGTCGCGGTCGCATTGCACCCCACACACGTTCGGTCCTGCACACGGCTCACGCAAACGGAACGCGCTTCGGCTTGCCTCTTCACTGACACGTGGGATTGCACTTGGAGAAACCGACCATGCGCCAAACTCCCCCCGCCCACCGCGCGAAAATCCTCCCTCCTCCACACACCCAAAAATTCCCCCCAAATCTGATTCAACCGCCCTTCGGCCAACTAGCCAATAATATTCCCCAAACCCCCTCCCCCCCTATCCCCCTCCACTCCATTCGCTCTGCCAAATACGCCCTCCCCGTCGCGCCGATACGTCGGCGCCGTGGTTCGGCGATCCTCTCGCTCCCACAGTACGCTCTCGTAGACTGACATCCTCTAGCCGCGCCGCCATCTCTGGCTACGTTCTTATGGAGGCGCACGGCGGTCAGCGCCGCCACCGCTAGCGACGTTCATGTGGAGACGCACATCGGTCATCTTCTCCCATGGTACGCGCATTCTAGACTGAGGCCCCGTTCATGTCGATGTAGCGCTGAATGTTAGATGATAGACGCTGTTAATCTCACTGTTTGCCGAAGTAGTTTACTGTCAATATGCTCTGCTTAAGAAGCTTCCTTGCCCTGTTCTGCACTCAATCTGCTTAGCTGAGATGGCATGCCAAGGCTGATTAGTTGCTAAAATATCCTGCCATATATTTATTGTGATGTAGATTGCCATGGTCTAGTAGCCAACCTGTTAGCTGAAATAGATCTACACTGTTTTATACTCGATCTTTGTTGCTGCGATGGCCTTCGATAGTTTGATGGCTGTGTGCTCGGCCTCATTGACTGCTGAAATAGCCTGCCATAATTTGGCACTCAAATCTGTTTGCTGGATTAGCTTTACATATATTTCATTACTTAGATCTGCTCGTTCAAATATCTTGCCATAGCTTTAGACATCGACCTAGGTATTTTTTTCTGGACTTCATAAAAAAACATATATGTTTTAACTGTAATATCTAGTAGAAGAACTAATTTGTATGTCTAACAGATGGAGAGGACTTGGATAACTTCTGCTCGAAGATTCTCCGCTGCATATGTCGAGGGGGTTGAAAACTTCATGAACTTTATCAGAGCTGAGTACGATGGTCCGAAATTAGATGTGCTCTGCCCGTGTAGCAGTTGTATGAATTCAGTTACAAGACCCTAGTCAACTGTGCAAAAGCATCTACACTTGTATGGGATGTCGGTCACATATACTAGGTGGGTTCATCATGGTGAAGCTGTGAACGTCAATGTTATTGACTACATGGAAGCAGCAGATCACCATCTTGATCTGCTTGATGCTCAGGTGGAAGAGGAGGAGGAGGTGGTGGTGGCGGAGCCAGTGAGTTTGACCAACATTGAAACAATGCTACGAAATGCTCGTGCATTCCGTGAACTTTCACCTGCAGAAGAAAAACGATGGGCCCGCATGTTGGAACAATGCAACGTTGCTGTTACCCCAGGAAATAAGCTGTCAGTATTCTCAGCTATGGTCACCTTTCTTCAGGTGAAGACATCTGAGCGGATGACCAACTAATCATTCGATGCGATGTTGGCTGCTTTCCGCGAGTCTTTCCCAGATGCGTCTGAGCTGCCACACACCTACAGTAAAATGAAGAATTTCCTTCGTGCAGTTGGAATTGGATATGATATGATCCATGTTTGTAAGAATAATTGTGTTCTGTTCCGAAATGATTATGCCAACTGAAGTGAATGCCCGAAGTGCAAATCATCAAGATGGAAAGATGGCGATGCTGTGAAGAGGATTCCTCATAATGTTCTGAGACATTTTCCAATTACACCAAGATTGTAGAGGTTGTTTCATGATGTTGAAACAAGAGAGGATGTATAGTGGCATTCTAGGAACCAGGAGTACAGAGATCAGAATGTAATGAGCCATCCATCTCATGGTAGTGAGTGGAAAAGCTTCAATGATAAACACAAAGAGTTTGCTGCTGACCCGAGAAACATTAGACTTGGCTTAGCTTCAGACGGATTTAACCCATTTGGCCACCAGAGCGCCACATATAGCATGTGGCTAGTGCTTGTTATCCCTTACAACATGCCTCCAAATGTCTGCACCCAAGAATCAAACTACATGATGGCCTTGCTCATCCCAGGTCCAAAAAGTCCTGGAAAGGGTTTTGTTTGTTCATGGAGCCTCTTGTGGAGGAACTTCAACATCTATGGAAGGGCATTCTCACTCGAGACCTATATAGCAGCCCACCAGCTGATTTCTTTCTGTGTGCTGTTATAATTTGGTGCATCCATGATTATCCGGCTTTGGGCACTATGTCAGGGCGAACGACACATGGTTACAATGCATGTGTTCGCTGTGACAGGAATCCGCTTTCATACGCAATACTTAGCAAGATCTGTTACATTGGACGCCGTCGTTTCCTTGCCAAGGACAAGCCGCATCCTAGAAAATACCGAATACATGTGTTCAATGCAAAGCATGAAAACCGTGATGCGCCAAAGAGGCTCACCATCGATGAGTTGCAAGTGGAATTAGAGAAGGTCAGGCATATTACACCAGGAAACCATCCTGGTAATGGTAGCGGGAAAAGGAAGCGTGGTAGGGTAGAAGAGAGATTATTGTTTACCCGCAGGTGCACTTTGTGGGACTTGGAGTATTGGAAAGATTTGGATCTAAGGCATAATCTTGATGTGATGCACATCGAGAAAAATATATGTGACAGCATTATCGGCACACTTCTTATATTGAAGGCAAGACAAAAGTTACCTTAAAATCTAGGATTGATTTGACACATCTGGGTATCAGAAAGGATTTGCAGGTGCAAGATGGAGGTAAAGCACGGGATATGGCACCAACTGTGTACGTCTTGGACAAGGTAAAAAGAAAAGAATTCTGGGAGGTCCTGTCACGTGTGAGATTCCCACATGGATTTGCTTCCAACCCTGAAAGGAGAGTCAGTGGAGATGGAAAAAAGGTACAAGGGTTGAAAACTCATGACTGCACGTCCTACTTCAAAGGGTTTTACCTGTTATCCTTAGAGGATTGGGCCACCCAGACTTATACAGAGCAGTTGCAGAGTTGGGACAATTCTTCAGGGAACTCTGTAGTAGGAATATCAAGATAGATGCTTTGGAGCGTCTTAGAGACAAGATACCAACTATCCTATGCGACCTTGAGAAGATATATCCTCCAGCCTTCTTTGATGTGATGGTGCATTTGGTTGTTCATCTACCTGATGAGGCACTACTTAGAGGTCCAGTACAATATGGCTGGATGTACCCTATTGAAAGGCGGCTAGGCACTTTCAAGGGCTATGTTAGGAACAGAGCTAGACCCAAGGGTTCCATTGCAGAGGCCTACATTGCTACAGAAGCGTTGACATTCTGCTCAAAATACATTGAAACAGCTGATCAGCTTAGCAAAGAGGTGGGTGAAGACAATCTCGGGCTTAATGTTTTTGATTATTCTGTTCGAGTTACAAGGAAGAGTCGACAAGAGGACAAACCTAAAGATTTGGACAAAATGGTTTGGTATGTGTTGAATAACTGTCTTGTGATACTACCTTATATCAAGTAAGTGCAGTACTGCAGCTTATACATCGTAATCTACTAAACTTGCAGCGCATTCTTATATATTTAGATGTTTGACGCGATCACTATGTTGTGCAGCATCTACAAAGAGGAGTTACTGCCGCAAAATCCAAGAAACATTGACAAACTGGTTATGGCAGGATTTGCGAAAATGGTTCAAGAACCATGTAAGCTTTTGAAGTGCACTGTCAGTTTTTTTTTAATATATTGAGTACATAAGATGATCAGCTTGCCTATTTTCTAACCATAGGTTAAGAAGATACGGGAGGATGGGCAGGCAGTTGATGATGCCCTTTACTCACTAGCAATGGGTCCTTATACTCGGGTAAGACATTATGAATCTTGCGTTGTTGGAGATGTGCGCTACAACACCCTTGCATGAGACGAAGGCAGGAAGACACAAAATAGTGCCATCATGAGCACGGATACATATGACAAAGCGACAACTAAAATGTATGCTAACATAACAGACATTATTCAGTTGCAGTATATCTCCAGTTTCGAGGATCATTGGTGTGTGGTTCTGTTGTGATGTCATTGGTATAACCTGTTTTCCAGGATCGCAAAACCCAGAGCTGATGATTATTTCAAATCCATCAATGTCAAGGCGGCGTACTAGACCAACGAGCCTTTTATTTTGGCAAATCAAGCAACAAAGATATTTTTCTTGGAAGACACATTTGCACGTAGCGATGACTGGAGAGTATTGCAAAGGTTTGAGCAAAGGAATTCGTTTAATGAAGTTGCACAACAAGATGATGCTTACACTGCTCCTGATGTACAAGATAACACAGATGTTCCTAATATCTTTGAGAACCATCACGTCAATGACGCCGGCGAAAAGATTGCCTGTCGTGCTGTGGACATACAAGAGTTGATCAAGAAGAAGCCAACGTTCGAGGATGTTGAGGACGAAGAAGAAGATGACACCGTGGGGAATTACGATTCAGACTGATACACATGGCGAAGATGTTGACGCTGCTGCTGCGGATGATGATTACATTGCTTTTGTCGTATTTGCCTATCAAAAGAAATTTTTTTATCTACTATGTGAAATTGTGTTTGCTATGGCAACTGAAACCTGATGAACATGTTGTTTTGTATTTTGCTGTGAGAACATCACTTGTTATGTATGCTGATTTGTGTTTGGTGATTGTATGACAACTAAAACATGATGACATTGTTGTTTAGTTGTACTCATATTTGGCTATGAAACTTGAATTTGATGACATAGTTTGCTGTTGGACTGCACTTTGCTCGACGTCTTCGAATGAGAACAAAGCTGACCCGACAGGGCCTCTGCTATTTATTTATTTATATGAGCAAAAGGGGATACCCCCTGATTTCCGTTAATAGAAATCATTAGATGTTCACAACACTACGCCCAGCCTGCTACACAGGTTTCATTCATTACTAGTTTCAGCAAAGTGCTCATGTCGTATGCACTGAATACATCACGAGTGCTACATACACTACAAATAAAGAGACAATCATCCTACAGAGCACATCGATTTTGCCCATTATCTTCACAAGCTCTTTCATCTCCTCATTGCTGTCAAGGTCGTTCAGCAGTTGTTGCTTGGCCATGATCAGAGGAACTGCATCTTTAAGCTTCTGCTCTGCATCTTCCTCTTCCGTCGTTCCTTTAGTTACTTGTCCAACACCCCAACCTGCTGGTATTGGGATTCCTCGGCTAACCAAATAATCAGCGTAGTTGCATTCCCCCACATCAGCAACTTCCCAGAAATACAAATCACATGAATCTTCCCTTTTCTGCACGAATCAAATTGGTAGATCATCAACCAAACTATTAAAAAAATCAGCAACTGAAAGCAGCAGAACAACACTTAAACATATTATTACCCCATGATTCGGGCATTTGTAGAAGACTCGGCCAGGGTTGCGGATTCTGGTTGAGACGCGACGGATGACTCTGCATGATTTGCAGCAGTGGCACCACACCAACGGCAGCAGGTTGCGATGAGCAATCGGCTGCGGTGCGCGTGCCGGCGAGGGTGTGATGAGACCCACAGGCGATGGTACAGGTTGTGACTTGGCGCATATCTGGTTGTTGCCTGCTGAAGAGCAGGTGGACGAGCAGCCAGCGGACATGGTTGCTGCGGCCAGAGCTTCTGATGCTAGGCAGAGTAAGTAGAGAAGACGAGAAGCGAACGTTGGATATATCAGTTTCATTACTTGCAGAGTAGCATAGCACCATATATAGTCATAGTCTAGGTTTGGATTCGAACCAGCTATAGGAGCACATCTTTCTTTTTTCTAAAACTCAGCAACGTCTCATTACTGGTACACTAGCTTGTTCTGTACGCCTTCCCAAGTCTTTGATTTTCTTTCCCTTTTTTGTGAGGAAGGAAGGAGGACAAAATTGAGAGTTCCTGGGACTCGAACCCAAGACCTCTCAGTTGAAAACCAAGGGTGCTAGTCACTTATGTGGCGAACGTTCCCTGTGAGGAGGACGGCAGACGAACGCATTTTCCTCGCAGTTTTCTTCCTATATATAAAAAAGTATGCTACTTGGTGTCCGCTTAGTCAACAGAACGATTGTGCCAACCTGGACTGTTGGATTGACATTCAGCGTCTGTCGCGTTTCTTCAGTCTCTTCTTCCTCGAGCCGCCAAAGCCAAACCAGCGCTGGCAGGACCGCCTGCTCCCGCCTCCCACGACTGGATGTGATCTGCCCCGGCTCCTGTTCATTCCCATCCGAGGCCTCACCATCGTCCTTCGCCTTGGTTCGCTCGCCGCGGCGCCGCCCTCCGGTGTTGTCAACATGGTCAACAACCGAGAGGAATAAGGAGATGACTGTACATGGTGAGGATGACAGTAGGGACCCAGCAGCGCGCGCAGTAATTTTGTTTTTTCGGGATGGAGAAGGGTATCAACTGGGTAGTGCGGGACCCGTGGCCCGTCTAGCCCAGACTTTTATTTCATATGTTTAGCACATGGCCAGCCCTGTTTGTTTTTTTCGTTTCTGAAAATTGCTAGCCAGCTATTTTGTTTTTTGCAGAATAACCAACGTAGGCCTACTTGCTTTTCTATGCCCTGCTGGGCCGGAAATCTTTCAAGACGAGGAAGGATGCATTTTGCCCAGAAAATGGGCTATAAGTAATAAGAAATGGGCTATAAGTAATAATAAATGGGCTGTAAAATGAAAAAAAATACAGCAAACAGACAATTAGTTCCAAAATACTGTTTTCTTTCGGATTTTGATATTTTAAATTTCATTGTTTTTGTACGGGTAAAATTTCATTGAATTTAAATTAAGGTATATTTGGATTTAAAATTAATTTGAATCTGGCTAGAAATTTTGGGTTGTATGCTGTTTGGAACAGATTTGGAGGCTGACTTATGGGTCTACTAGGTTGACGTGTACTTTGGCTTTGTCGACTTAGTCCACAAACGAGTCTAGCACATCCAACGGCCGTGCTGCTTCTTCAATATCTGATCTTCTTGCTCCAGCTGCCCAAACCAGCTCCGGTGGGACTGCCTGCTCCCGCCTCCCATGGCCGGCTATGCTGCCGCACAGGCCGCACCGCCCCACCCTACTTCATTGCTGGTCAGGCCATTCCCCTACTCACCCACACCTCCTGTTATTTTTTGGCGATGGCAGCCGGACCAGTAAACCCTCGTACTCCCAACCGCGTGGGCAACCATTGCCGAGTCTTCCACGGCTCCGTGTCGTTCCCTTCCTAGGCCTCGCCGTCATCCACCGCCATGGTGCTGTCGGCGCGGCCTGGTCAACTTGGTCAACGAACAACATCCATCGGCCATGGACTGTATGCGCAAAATAATGATTCCTCCACCTGACAGCTAGGACCCATCGGAAGGGCCTCTATATTTCGCGAAAAAAATGTTCCCCCCGCTGACATGTCGGACCCACCAGCTATATCTTCGCATGCAAGGAAGTGCCTCCTTATTACGCACAAAAAAAAGAATACCCCTACTAGCTGGGACCCACCATAGTGGGAGGATGACTTATGGGCCAACAAAGTTGACGGGGACGGAGGGCTTTGTCAACTTAGTCAATATGAACGATTCTAGCTCCAGTGACCGTACGATATCCATCCAACGGGCGTAGTGCCTCTTCAACCTCTGGTCTTCTTGCTCCAGCCGCCCAAAGCAGCGTCGGTCGTGCCGCATGCTCCTGCCTCCCGTGGTCGACTGTGCTGCCGCGGAGGCCTCACCGCCCCCTACTATTCCCACCGCTGGCTAGGCCCTGTGGCGACGGCAGCCTCACACCACAGCTGAACCAGTGAACCCTCATACTCCTCTCCGCGCGGGCTTCCACTGCCGCGTCTTCCCCGGCTCCGCGTCGACCCCTTCCTAGGCCTCGCCGTCGTCCACTGCCGCGGTGCTCTCCGCACGGCGTGGTAAATGAACGACTTCCATCAGAAGAGTACTGTACGTGGAGAGGCTGACAACTGGGTCCATGGCCACAGCCCAGTTTTTTTGTGATTTGCCAAGTAAGTCGCTTTGTCAGGCCTGTTGGGCTGCAAATCTTTCAAGACGAGGAGAGATTTCATTCGGTTGGCCGAGAAAATGGCCCATCAGTAATGAGAAATGGGTTGTACATTGTTAAAACACATCAAACCGACAATTAGTTTCAAATATCTTTTTATTTATTTCAAGATTTTAAATTACATTAATTTTTATGCGTGGAGAATTTGTTGGATTTTATATTGATATACATTTATTTTTAAAATCAGTTCGAATGTGAGTCGAAATTTCGGGATTAAAAACAGTTCGGACCGCACCGAAATATGCAAAAAATTCGTATAATTTTTTAACCGTGGCCACAATTTGGGTTGTAATGCTAACAAAAAGAATATGGGCTCCAAAAAAACCTTAAGAATTAGCAAATGGGCTGAAAATTATTAGAAATAATGGCAGATGGGTTGTATGCTGTTTTCCACAGATTTGAGGCTTTCCTAAAAAACGTTGACGCACAAGCAGTGACTATTGGATGTCCATCCAACGGCCGTCGTGCTTCTTCAATCTTTGCTCTTCCTGCTCCAGCCGCTCAAACAAGCGCCGGCGGGACTGCCTGCTCCCTCCTCCCCGCGGCCGGCTATGTTGCCGCGCAGGCCTCACCGCCCCATCGTACTCCCATCGATGGCCTAGCCATCCCTCTACTCACCCACACCTGCTGTTATTCTCCGGTGACGGCAGACGAACCAGTAAACCCTCGTACAGTCGTACTCCCCTCCGTGTGGGAAACAATTGCCGAGTATTCCCTGCCTCCGTGTCGTTCCCTTCCTAGGCCTCGCCGTCGTCCACCGCCCTGGTGCTCTCGGCGCGGCCTGGTCAACGTGGTCAACGACCGACATGCATCTGAAGTGGACTGTACGTGGAGAGGCCGACAGCTAGGTCCACGGCCGCACGCAAGGAAATGCCTCCTTATTACGCGCAAAATAATGATTCCTTCACCTGACATCAGGGACCCACCGAAAGGGCCTCTGTATTTCGCGAAAAAAACGTTACCGCCGCTTACATCTCGGACCCACCAGCTATATCTTCGAACGCAAGGAAGTGCCTCCTTATTACGCACAAAAAAATGAATACTCCCCCTGTTAGCTGGGACCCAGTATAGTGGCAGGCTAACTTGTGGGCCTACTAAGTTGACGGGGACGGAGGGCTTTGTCAACTTAGTCAATATGCACGATTCTAGCTCCAATGACCGTACGATGTCCATCCAACAGCCGTAGTGCTTCTTCAACCTCTAGTCTTCTTGCTCCAGCCGCCCAAACCAGCGCCGGTCGTGCCTCGTGCTCCTGCCTCCTGTGGCCGGCTGCGATGCGGCGGAGGCCTCACCGGACCCTACTACTCCCACCGCTGGCCAGGCCATCCCTCTACTCACCCACACCCCCTGTTACTCTGCGGCGACGGCAGCCTCACATCGCAGCGAGCCAATGCCCTCGTACTGCTCTACGCGTGGGCATCCACTGCCGCATCTTCCCCGGCTCCGTGTCGCCTCCTTCCTAGGCCTCGCTGTCGTCCACCGCCCTGGTGCTCTCGGCGCGGCGTGGTCAACGTGGTCAAGGAACGGCTTCCATCGGACGTGGACTTTACGTGGAGAGGCTGACAGCTGGGTCCACGGCCGCAGCAAGGAAGTGCCTTCTTATTACGTGCAAAATAATTATTCCTCCACCTGACAGCGGGACCCACCGGACGGGCCACCATATTTCGCGAAAAAACGTTTCCCCCTGACAGCTGGGACCCACCAGCTACATCTTCGCATGCAAGGAAGTGCGTCTGGGCAAAAAAACGATTCGCCCCCTGACTGCTGGGACCCACCAGCTACATCTTCGCAGGCAAGGAAGTGCCTGACAGTCGGGACCCACCTAGTCGAAGCGTACGTAGCATTGTCATTCTGGTCGCGAACGTGTACGTACATACTGGTCGATGTAGAGGCGCGCACGTGTCGTAGTATAGGCACGCACGTAGCATGTACACGTACGTACAGCGGCCAGGGTGCAAGAAAGAAAATATGGCCATGTATGTGTACATACGGGCGGGGTCTCGAACGCCTACTCGCGCATACGTACGGCCAGGGCTCGTGTACATTGTTGGGTCAGAACAAAGAAATAGCGTCGTCGCCGTGTTCATGGGGAGGCAACGGAATGCGTCATGTTCATGGGGAGGCAACGGAATGCATCTTGTTCATCGGGAGGGCTTGGACGGAACAGGTGATGGAAACGAGGCCTGGCGTACCACAGAACGGAGGAAACGGCCTTGTGTTCGACCGGCCATGTTCGAAACGGGATCCTATTCATCGGGAGGGGTCTGGCGTACCGCAAAACGGAGGAAACGGACCTCCTACGGTCGAAACGAGGGTCATGTTGATTGGGAGGGGTGTGACGTACCGCAAAACAGACGAAACGGACTTGTGTTGGAGCGCTACGGTCGAAACGGGGGTCCTGTTCATCGGGAGGGGTGTGGCGTACCGCAAAATGGGACTCCACGGAATACTGTTCATCTCCATCGTCGACCCCCTCCAGCCTCCATGAGCTACTCTTCATCCACCGTCGACCAACTCCAGCCTCCACCTGCGACTGTTCATCCACGGGCTCCTGTTCATCCAGCCTCCACCGCGCGCTACTCCACCGGCTACTGTTCAACCAGCCCTCTCCACTGGCTCCTGTTCAACCACCCCTCCACGGGCTACTGTTCATCCTGCCCTCCACCGTCTACTGTTCATCCTGCCCTCCACGGGGTGGTCCTGTTCATCCAGCCCTCCACGGGGTCCTGTTCATCCAGCCCCAACCGGCTCGATCGATCGGGGTCCTGTTCATCCAGAGGCAACACCACGGGGTCCTGTTCAT
>NC_041392.1:130500065-130541381 GCF_002162155.2 Triticum dicoccoides | reverse complement strand
CGGCTTCAGTTAGCAGCAGTAGCGAAGGAATCGCTCGATTGGGTTCAGTTAACAACCATCGATCGATCGCTCAGGTTCAGTAACGCGTAGCCTGCTGTGCAATCGCTCGGGTTCAGTTAGAGCCCAACGCCTCGCTCGGGTTCAGTTAGAGCCAACGCCTCGCACACACGTGCGTACGTGTACGAGAGAAGCGCGCATCGCTCGGCCCCCGACCTCCCACCGTAACCGGGAAATCCCCGAAATTTTCCTCCCCCTCGCTTCTACCACGGTTTTTTCCGTCATGGACGGCCCAACGAATTTCATGCAGCTGCGTCTCCGGCCCGCCCAGGACGAAAAGCCCATTTTCTGTCATGATTTTTTGTCATAGAAGTAGGAGCCCACCACATCTATGATGATACCAGGTTTTGTCACAATTATCGTCATAGAAGTGTCATATGTATGACAGAATTTTTTTTCGTTCGGCCCAAAATGTCACGCATGTGTCTTTTTTTGTAGTGTGTATTGTTGCCATCGAGGAAAAAGATGGGGTTTATATCATATTGCATGAGTTTATCCCTCTACATCATGTCATCTTACTTAAAGCATTACTCTATTCTTATGAACTTAATACTCTAGATGCATGCTGGATAGCGGTCGATGTGTGGAGTAATAGTAGTAGATGCAGAATCGTTTCGGTCTACTTGTCACGGACGTGATGCCTATATACATGATCATACCTAGATATTCTCATAACTATACTTGATACGTCTCCAACGTATCTACTTTTCCAAACACTTTTGCCCTTGTTTTGGACTCTAACTTGCATGATTTGAATGGAACTAACCCGGAATGACGCTGTTTTTAGCAGAATTACCATGGTGTTATTTATGTGCAGAAACAAATGTTCTCGGAATGACCTGAAACATCATGGAGCCACTTTTCAGAAAATATGAAAAATACATGCAAAAGATGAAAGACATGGGGCCCACCACCTCTCCACGAGGGTGGGGGGTGCGCCTGCCCCCCTAGGGCGCGCCCCTACCTTGTGGGCCCCCTATTGCCTCTCCGACTCCAACTCCAACTCCATATATTGTGTTTCGGGGAGAAAAAATCAGAGAGAAGAAATCATCGTGTTTTACTATACGGAGCCACCACCAAGCCCTAAAACCTCTCGGGAGGGCTGATCTGGAGTCCGTTCGGGGCTCTGGAGAGGGGAATCCGTCGCCATCGTCATCATCAACCATCCTCCATCACCAATTTCATGATGCTCACCGCCATGCGTGAGTAATTCCATCGTAGGCTTGCTGGACGGTGATGGGTTGGATGGGATCTATCATGTAATCGAGTTAGTTTTGTTAGGGTTTGATCCCTAGTGTCCATTATGTTCTCAGATTGATGTTGCTATGACTTTGCTATGCTTAATGCTTATCACTAGGGCCCGAGTGCCATGATTTCAGATCTGAACCTATTATGTTTTCATCAATATATGAGTGTTCTTGATCCTATCTTGCAAGTCTATAGTCACCTATTATGTGTTATGATCCGTTAACCTCGAAGTGACAATAATCGGGATACTTACCGATGATAACCGTAGTTTGAGGAGTTCATGTATTCACTATGTGTTAATGCTTTGTTCCGGTTCTCTATTAAAAGGAGGCCTTAATATCCCCTAGTCTCCGTAAGGACCTCGCTGCCACGGGAGGGTAGGACAAAAGATGTCATGCAAGTTCTTTTCCATAAGCATGTATGACTATGTTCGGAATACATGCCTACATTATATCAATGAACTGGAGCTAGTTCTGTGTCACCCTAGGTTATGACAGTTACATGATGAACCGCATCCGGCATAATTCTCCATCACTGATCCATTGCCTACGAGCTTTCCATATATTGTTCTCCGCTTATTTACTTTCCCGTTGCTATTGCTATCATCACTACAAAATACCAAAAACATTTCTTTTACTACTGTTACCTTCTGCTACCGTTACCACTACTATCATATTACTTTGCTACTAAACACTTTGCGGCAGATATTAAGTTTTCAGGTGTGGTTGAATTGACAACTCAGCTGCTAATACTTGAGAGTATTCTTTGGCTCCCCTTGTGTCGAATCAATAAATTTGGGTTAAATACTTTACCCTCGAAAACTGTTGCGATCCCCTATACTTGTGGGTTACCAAGACTATTTTCTGGCGCCGTTGCCGGGGAGCATAGCTCTATTCTTTGAGTCACTTGGGATATATATCTGCTTATCATTATGAAGAACTTGAGAGATCTAAAAACCAAGATCTATCCCTCAACTACGAGGGGAGGTAAGGAACTGCCATCTAGCTCTGCACTTGATTCGCCTTCTGTTTTGAGTAAGCTTGCGACACCTACACCGGCTTCTGATCACTAGTAGAAAAAGGGTCAAATTTGAAGCACATTAGTGCCGGTTTGAATTTGAGTCGGCACTAATGTGTCCATTAGTGCCGGTTCCAACGGCTAGGCGGGCGGACATCATTAGTACCGGTTCGTGGTGAACCTTTAGCACCGGTTTGTGCCACGAACCGGTACTAAAGTGAGTGGTGGCAGGATGTTGTAAGTCCGGGGCCCCTCCAGCATCTTTAGTATCGGGTCATATCACAAACCGGTACTAAAGGTCGTCCTACATAGACCCTTCGTCCACCCGAGCTCGCTCTGTTCTTCCCCTTTCCCCTCTCCTCTCTGTTCTTTTCCCTCTTCCTCTCAAGCTCATCACACATTTTGCCCAAAATTTGTCAAGATTTGAATGCACCCATCCATTCAAATGATCACAAAGGTTAGCAACTTTGTCCTTTCATCTCTCATTGCTAGATTAGCTCGTGCAATGCTTTATATAGTGATTGAGTTTTGAGTTTTGTAATTTGGGAGGAATTATATATATGTGCTAGTATTTGATTTATATGCAATTTGAGGTCAAAAATAACACTTAGTTTGCATAAGTAGGTGTGGTTTACTTAGTGCCTTCTAAATCTCCGTTGTAACCACCGTCGATCGCCCGCAACGTCCCGTCGCCGGCACCACCTTGTGGTGAGCCTCTTGTTCATGAAGTTTTATATAAAAAATTGATGTTTGTGTGATTTGGATATATAGTTACTCGTATAATTATCTTACCCATACGTTGTTTGTTATACATAGTGCCATGGTTTTGATATCCGTCCCCGTCGACCCTCATCCGGGTTATGATTCGGATGTGGTATATTCTCTTTTAAAACTATTCATTGCATTTCGTGTTTATGACAAATTATGCCCATCAAGTTGACATAGATATTTGTATGTAGGAGGTAGTTGAACCGGAAATTCCAACCGACCCTATTGTCGAGAGGTTAAATTTAGTTGAAAGAGAAAACGAGGATTTGAGGAAAAATTGAAAAGAATTGAGGGGGAGAAGATGGAATTGGAGTTGCATGTTGCCGATGTCTTTGATGATCACAAGATTAAGATGGAGAAAATGCGCTTGAAGATTAGAAAGATTAGAAAATATGCAATTCATAGTGAGGCTTGGTATCATTATGTTGTTGGATCAATTGTTACCTTAGTTGCGATCTTGATCGCATTTGTTGTTGCATTTAAATTCTTTAGCTAGAGAGTTATTTGTTTGTTGCATTTAAGTGTTGTATGATCTTTATGTATGAACTTTATGTATTGTATTAATTTGGTGTTTTCGGTGCTATGTATTGAAGATGAACCGGCAATGGATGTACGATGACCGATGCTCTCCCGAGTTCATTAATGGCGTGCGTACTTTTCTGCTTGCGGCTGAGGCAAACAAGCGGGCGGGTGGTTTTAGGCCTTGTCCATGTGCTGGCTGTAAGAATGGTCACAATTACTCTACGTCAAGAACCATTCACGTACACCTGTTTGAGTTCGGTTTCATGCCCCACTATAATGTTTGGACCAAGCATGGAGAAAGAGGGGTTATGATGGAAGACAATGAAGAAGAAGAGGATGACAACAGCTATCCTGGCCATGGGTTCCCTGAATACGATGATACAACAATGAGGAAAGAAGCTGAGCCGGTAATGCGGGAAGAAGCTGAGCCGGCAATGCGGGAAGAAGCTGAAGAAGAGGCATCAGATGAGCCCGTTGAGGATCTAGGTCGGGCCATTGCCGATGCAAAGAGAAACTGCTCAAGTGATTTGGAGAAGAAGAAGTTGTAGCGCATGTTAGAGGATCACAAAAAATTGTTGTACCCGAATTGTGTAGGTGACAAGAAAAAGCTGGGCACCACACTGGAATTGCTACAATGGAAGGCAGAGAATGGTGTATCTCATAAGCGATTTGGAAAGTTGATGGTAATGATAAAGAATATGCTTCCAAAGGACAACGAATTGCCCGAGAGTACGTACGAAGCAAAGAAGGCTATCTGCCCTCTAGGGTTAGAGGTGCAGAAGATACATGCATGCCCTAATGATTGCATCCTCTACCGCGGTGAGTACGAGGATTTGAACGCTTGCCCGGTATGTGGTGTATTGCGCTATAAGATCAGCCGCGATGACCCTGGTGATGTCGAGGGAGAGCGCCCCAGGAAGAACATTCCTGCCAAGGTGATGTGGTATGCTCCTATAATACCACAGTTGAAACGTTTGTTCCAAAACAAAGAGCATGCCAAGGCGATGCGATGGCACAGAGAAGACCGTAAGAAAGACGGAAAGTTGAGAGTACCCGCTGACGGGTCGCAGTGGAGAAAAATCAAAAGAAAGTACGGGAAGGAGTTTGTAGATGACGCAAGGAACGTGTGGTTTGGTCTAAGCGCAGATGGCATTAATCCTTTTGGGGAGCAGAGCAGCAACCATAGCACCTGGCCTGTGACTCTATGTTTGTATAACCTTCCTCCTTGGTTGTGCATGAAGCAGAAGTTCATTATGATGCCAGTGCTCATCCAAGGCCCTAAGCAACCCGGCAACGACATTGATGTGTACCTAAGGCCATTAGTTGAAGAACTCTTACAACTGTGGAATGGAACAGGTGTACGTGCGTGGGATGAGCACATGGGGAAAGACTTTGACCTAAATGCGTTGTTGTTCGTGACCATCAATGATTGGCCTGCTCTCACTAACCTTTCAGGACAGACAAACAAGGGATACCGCGTATGCACGCACTGTTTGGACGATACCGACAGTATATATTTGGCTAATTGTAAGAAGAATGTGTACCTGGGACATCGTCGATTTCTTCCGAGCAGGCATCCCGTAAGAAAGAAAGGCAAGCATTTCAAAGGTGGGGCGGATCACCGGACGAAGCCTTGCCACCGTACTGGTGCTGATGTACATGATATGGTCAAGGATTTGAAGGTGGTCTTTGGAAAGGGTCCTGGTGGACAACCTATTCTGAATGATGCTGACGGACGCGCACCCATGTGGAAGAAGAAATCTATATTTTGGGACCTGCCCTATTGGAAAGACCTAGAGGTCTGCTCCGCAATCGACGTGATGCACGTGACGAAGGATCTTT
Organism: Triticum dicoccoides; assembly: GCF_002162155.2. Classification (NCBI taxonomy): domain Eukaryota; kingdom Viridiplantae; phylum Streptophyta; class Magnoliopsida; order Poales; family Poaceae; genus Triticum; species Triticum dicoccoides. Next base: position 130,535,927 of record NC_041392.1, on the reverse strand, counting down.
GTGTAACCCTGCTTGGCTTCTTGGGCGTGTATGAGAAGACAAAAGATACACCTGAGGCACGGGAGGACCAGCAACGTATGCACGGAAAAGACGGCATACATCAGGGTCATGCAAGCTACGCTCTTACCAAAGAAGAGAAGGAAATCTTCTTTGAATGCCTGCTCAGTATTAAGGTACCGTCTGGCTTCTCGTTGAATATAAAGGGAATAATAAACATGGCAGAGAAAAAGTTCCAGAACCTAAAGTCTCATGACTGCCACGTGATTATGACGCAACTGCTTCCGGTTGCATTGAGGGGGCTTCTACCGGAAAACGTTCGATTAGCCATTGTGAAGCTCTGTGCATTCCTCAATGCAATCTCTCAGAAGGTAATCGATCCAGAAATCATACCAAGGTTAGAGAATGATTTGGTGCAATGTCTTGTCAGTTTCGAGTTGGTGTTTCCACCATCCTTCTTCAACATCATGACGCACGTCCTAGTTCACCTATGCGAAGAGATTAACGTTTTGGGTCCTGTATTTCTACACAATATGTTCCCCTTTGAGAGGTTCATGGGAGTCTTAAAGAAATATGTTCATAACCATGCTAGGCTAGAAGGAAGCATCTCCAAGGGCCATGAAAATGAGGAGGTCATTGAGTTTTGTATTGACTTTATTCCTGACCTTAAGCCGATTGGTGTTCCTGAATCGTGGCATAAGGGCAGACTAGATGGAAAAGGCACGCTAGGAGGGGAACAAATAATATGTATGAACGGACATTCTCTCACTGAAGCACACTACACAGTTCTACAGAATCCCGCCTTGGTGGCCCCGTATATGGATGAACACAAGAATTTGCTATGCTCCAAACACCCGGAGCGGTCTGATCACTGGATTACACGTGAACAAACCCGGAGTTTCGCCAGCTGGTTGCAGACACATACCATGCATGACGCCTCTATTGAAGATGACTTGTACTTGCTGTCCCAGTTACCATCTTCGAATATAATGACTTTCAAAGGGTACGAGATAAATGGTAATACATTTTACACGATCGCCCAAGATAAGAAGAGCACCAACCAAAACAGTGGTGTCCGCTTTGATGCAGAAACCAAGACGGGAAAGGAAACATATTATGGTTATATACAGGACATATGGGAACTTGACTATCGACGTGGTTTCAAGGTCCCTTTGTTTCGGTGCAAATGGGTTAATATGACACGAGGCGGGGTAACGGAGGACCCGCAGTATGGAATGACAACAGTGGATCTCAACAATCTTGCGTATGCAGACGAACCATTCGTCCTAGCCAATGATGTGGCACAGGTTTTCTATGTGAAGGACATGTCTACCAAGCCGAGAAAAAGAAAAGATAAGGAAGCGAATGCATCGTACAATGAGCCAAAGCGGCACATAGTTCTTTCTGGGAAGAGAAACATCATGGGAGTGGATGACAAGACAGACATATCAGGAGATTATGAAAAGTTTGATGAAATTGCTCCATTCACAATGAATATTGACCCGAGCATCCAGTTAAATGATGAAGATTTTCCATGGCTACGGCGCAAAGGGACACACACGAACAAAAAGTTTCACACCCAAAGATCTGGGATGTGATCGGCTTCACTATCATCACTTTCTTCTGTGTTTCACACCCAGGAGGGAATCTCTATAATAGTTAGGGTAACTAGTTATGTGTTTTGGCATTTGAAACGCGAAGAAATTTTATGTGCAAGCAAATTCTTTCATGCATTTACTGATTTTTTCAGCTAAATGACCTTGAAATTGAAAAGCATTTGAAATGAACTCAGAAAAGGTTGAAAGTTGGCATGGTATCATAATTTCACCAACATAGCATGTGCGAAAAAGTAGAGAGGGTTACCGCAAAAACTGGATGCACTTCGTGTACAAAATGGACAATCTCTTTCGAAGTATCAGGGTTTCGGATGAAAACTCATCCGTTACAAAGGCATTTCATTTTTTAAATAACCTAAGCATTACCAAATTGAATATAATGATAAAACACACTAATATTAAACATAAGAAAAAGAATCACTGAAAAATCTATTTTCAAAGTTAAGTTATTCACAAACTAGTGATTCACACAAATTTCAAATAATTCAAAATTTAAACTATTCAAATTTGTAAACTACCGGTACAAACATAAAGTTTGTAATTTTTTGTACCTAAAGCAAAAATATTCATAAAGAAACTCTAAATACAGCAAAACACAACTCAAAAATAAATAAAACAAAAATAAATAAAGCAAAAAATAAGAAAAAAAGCCCACCTACTGCGCCACAGCGGCCTGCATACGACTAGAAACCCAACCTGTTGTTGGGCCAGGATGCAGGCCCGCAAAGGCCCAGTAGCCCCACATGGCAGCACAAAACATTTAGGCCCAGTAGGCCTGCTTTGGAGAGGAGCTCGAGGGAGCTACCGCACTTGGGCTTATAAACCAGTGCGGACGCCCCTCGGCTAGCGAGGTGGGACTAAACATGACGCACCGCACCTACGCCAGTGCACCCCCTTTAGTATCGGGTGGTGGCTCAAACCGGTACTAAAGGGGGGGTCTTTAGTACCGGTTGGGGCCACCACCCGGTACTAAAGGGGTGCCGTTCCCACCGCTTGGCCTGGCTAAAACAGACCTTTAGTACCAGTTGGTGGCTCCAATCGGTACTAAACGTTGTTCTATATAAGAAAACACTTCAAAAAATTTGTCAGTTTCTCATCTCTCCCTCTGCTTCTTTCTCCTCTGCCCCGTCGCCGTCGCCCCTCGTCGCCGCCCCCGTCGCCGTCGCCGTCCCCGTCCCTGTCGTCCCTGTCGCCGCGCCGCGCCCCGTCCTCCCGTCATCCCCACCCGGCCCGTCCTCGTCCCCATCATCGTCGCCCCGTCCCCGTCGTCGCCGCCCCATCCCCGTCGCCGTCCCCGTCCCCGTCGCTGCCCCCCGTCGTCGCGCCTCGACGGTGAGCTCCTGCCCCGGCCGCCATGTACCACACACACACACATTGTTATAGAAATATTAACAATCTTTCTGTTTTTTTAGTTATAGAATTATTAGAAATGTTAGTTATATAGAAAGGTTTTTTAGTTATAGAAATATTAGAAATGTTAGTTATATAGAAATGTTAGTTATATAGAAATGTTAGTTATATTAGAAATGTTAGTTATATAGAAATGTTAGTTAGTTATAGAAATATTAGAAATGTTAGTTTTAGTTATAGAAATATTAGAAATGTTAGTTTTAGTTATAAAATTTAGAATTTGCATATATGAAATCACAATCCATCATTTAAAAAATGTTACTTTACTTTTGTGGCATATAGTATTTGTTGTCGACGATGCCCGGCCCGCATCCTCGCCGTCGACCCGTTCGCGACGACGTCCTGCTTCAGAGGACCCATGTCCGGGACTGGGCTCCGCCGGGCTGGCACTGGGAGGTGCTACCTTCAGGGGCGCGACGCTTGGTGAGGAACCCGGCCCTGGGTCCCGTCGTCGACCCTCATCTCCTTTGGTGGCGTTCGCGTGGGCCACTTTCGGTGCGGAGGGAGCCGACCCCGCCGGAGGTAGTACGTCGCCGTGTCAGGGAGGAGGACGAGCACGTCCATCGCTACATGGCTGCTATGGACGTCTGGTTCTCCAATACCTGGCAGGTTCTTTGGGGAGATCACCCGAGCTATGATCCAGTGATGGTTCCTTCACTTTGGTTGTCCACCGCCTAGATTACTCTCTAGTATTCGATCTTTATTAGCTAGCTAGCTAGTGATGTATTCGATATATAATATTCGAGATGATTTATTCAAGATTATATATATTATTCGAGATGATGTATTCGAGATTATATCTATTATTTGAGACGACATATTCGAGATTATATTCGATGATGCTTATTATGTACTATGATTGATTCAGTTTTTCCTTATTAATTGATTGCATCCATGCATTGTAATTTTAATATATTTCTTTTGGATTAGTTAAATAAAACCTATGGCGGACAATACCGGCAGAGATGGAGAAGAGGCCCTGTTCAATATCATACGCAATCCTTGCGGGCCAGATGATGATCAGAATGAAGAAGATTATGACGGCTCCGAATATCTAAACAACACCGTGGAGGGTGATATGATATTCGATCGCGACGATCGAATTGATGAAGTCATGAACTATGAACATGACGAAGAAAATGTTGATCGTGAAACAACAAAGACTGGCGAGGTATATATATTTATATAAGCAGGCATCTGGTGATCATCACATGTTTTAAATGACTTGAAGATATATTAATGAATCGATCTTTCTTCTTTCAGCCATCCGGATCGAGCAAATCTTCAGGCACCAGGAAATGAGGCCCGAACAAAAAGTTGAATGAGGGCGTAAAGTACAATATCGAGGCCATCAAACCTAATGGCAAACCATTAGTGCCTAAGAAGATTGCGGACAAGTTCATTCGTTAGTGCGGAGTTCTTGTGAAGGACCAACTCCCGATCTCCCTTAAAGAATGGAGAGAGCCAGCAAAGCCACGTCCAGGAGTTACTTTTGTCGATGACAGACAAAAACTTCTTCTTTGGGAAAAGCTCATGGAACATTTCACCCTACCAGATCATTTCACAGATGCAGATGTGGAGAAAGTCAAGGACGCTGCTCTTAGGAAGATGGCGGTTGCATTCAACAACCACAAGAATCGTGAATGGGACAAGTACGTCAAGGGAGGAAGGAAGACTCGAGTATTCGAGGGAACACTAGAGAAGCAAAGTGCTCATTGGGACGATTTCGTGAAATTCAAGGATTCGGAATTATCTAAGGAACGGTCGAGAATAAACAAGGCCAATGCCGCAAAAAAGGATAAGTTCCATAAGCTGGGGCCAGGTGGCTATGCGGTGGGAATCCCTAAGTGGGATAAGTCTGAGAAAGAGATGGAGGATGCAGGTTTCACTCCAGAAACATTGAGCTGGCCCCCCAGGTGCAGGACTTGGTTCTATGCGCATGGGGGGGAGTTGGACCCAAAGACAGGCAAAGTTTCGAAGAAGGCATGTCTGGACGGAGCCGAAGATAAGCTACTTGTTGCAATAGAAGAGACTCGATCGGAGGTGTTCCAGCCCAACAGAGAGAACGACGAGCTTACGCGTGCCCTGGGAAATCCTGAACACCCGGGAAGAATAAGAGGCAAGGGCGCTATTCCGTGGTATGAGGGGTTTTCAGACTGGAACGCCGACTACAGAACCCGTGCGAGGAAGAAGATTGCGGAGGAGAAGAAGAGGAAGATGGAGGAGGAGCAGAGGAAGCTGGACTATGAACGCCTTCAAGGCCTAGAATCAGCACACGCGGACTTGGCAGTTAAATTCCAGCAGCAGCAGGAGCAGATCGACTCACTTAATCAGCAAAGGGGGTCTCAGCAGCTGCAGCAGCTAGCGGATGATCCAGCATTGGATAGCACCATCACATCCATGCCGAGAAGCAGCGTGGGTTCCGCCCCGGGCGACGCATTGCTGGATAGCTACCCAGTGGATGACATCATAGAGAACACTAACTGCGAGCTACACTTCAAAATGAAGAACATATCCATGAAGGTGGCGGACGCCCTTGCTTTTACAAATCCCCCCGAGGCAACCTTCCATTGCAACCCGATTCCAGCGGGCTATGCTCATGTCTTGGTTGATGAGGTGGTGGACCAATATTCAGGGATAGAGCTTGACATTCCTAGAGGTGACGAGGAGCACACACTGGGAGAGGCCAACCATCGTATCATCCTATGGAGAAAGGATTGCATCATCTTTCGAAGGCCACCGACACCGCATCATCCGACTCCTCGTCGAAATCCGCCACCGAGTCAGCAGACTTCCACTCCTCCAAGTCCACCAACGCGTCAGGCCACTCCTCCTCCAAGTCCGGCAGAGCTTCAGGCCACTCCTCCTCCAAGTCCGGCACAGCTTCTGGCCACTCCTCCTCCTCCAAGTCCGGCAAAGCGTCATGCCACTCCTCCTCCAAGTCCGACACAGCTTCAGGCCACTCCTCCTCCTCCAACTCAGCCACGTCATCCGTCTTCTCCGCCTCAGCAATCACGAAAGAGAGCCGCCTCAGCTATGGTGCGTAGTGGTACAAGTTGAGGTAGTACTGAAGGTACAGGCGGAGGCAAGCGATTTCAATATGGTCCAAGCAACCTCGCGCCTCTTCCGCAGAGGCCTTACGACAAGTCCGAGGAGGAAAACGCAGCCATATCGAAGGCCGAGGTGGAAGCCCATTTTGCACCGAAACCGCCACCACCGCCAAGGGAGAAAGTGCCTGAGGAAAAGATTGACCACTTCATTCGTATGGCTAGAGCACCAGCTCCCAAGCCTGTTGACACAGACTATGAGCGCCACCTCAGGAAGTTAAATCGAGCATGATACGTCTCCGTCGTATCTACTTTTCCAAACACTTTTGCCCTTGTTTTGGACTCTAACTTGTATGATTTGAATGGAACTAACCTGGACTGATATTGTTTTCAGCAGAATTACCTTGGTGTTGTTTTATGTGCAGAAAGCAAATATTCTCGGAAAGTCCTGAAACTCCACGGAATACCTTAGAAAAAATAAAAAAATCCTCGCCAAAGATGAAGACCAAGGGGCCCACACCCTTTCCACAAGGGTGGGGGGCGCGCCCCCCTAGGGCGCGCCCCCTACCTCGTGGGCCCCCTGGAAACCCTCCGACGCCAACTCCAACTATAAATATTTGCTTTCGGAGAGAAAAAAATCAAAGAGAAGAAATCATCACGTTTTACGATACGGAGCCGCCGCCAAGCCCTAAAACCTCTCGGGAGGGCTGATCTGGAGTCCGTTCGGGGCTCCGGAGAGGGGGATTCATCGCCGTCGTCACCATCAACCATCCTCCATCACCAATTTCATGATGCTCACCGCCGTGCGTGAGTAATTCCATCGTAGGCTTGCTGGACGGTGATGGGTTGGATGAGATTGATCATGTAATCGAGTTAGTTTTGTTAGGGTTTGATCCCTAGTATCCATTATGTTCTGAGATTGATGTTGCTGTGACTTTGCTATGCTTAATGCTTGTCACTTGGGCCCGAGTGCCATGATTTCAGATCTGAACCTATTATGTTTTCATGAATATATGTGAGTTCTTGATCCTATCTTGCAAATCTATAGTCACCTACTATGTGTTATGATCCGGCAACCCCGAAGTGACAATAATCGGGACCACTCCCGGTGATGACCGTAGTTTGAGGAGTTCATGTATTCACTATGTGCTAATGCTTTGTTCCGGTTCTCTATTAAAAGGAGGCCTTAATATCCCTAAGTTTCCAATAGGACCCTGCTGCCACGGGAGGGTAGGACAAAAGATGTCATGCAAGTTCTTTTCTATAAGCACGTATGACTATATACGGAATACATGCCTACATTACGTTGATGAATTGGAGCTAGTTCTGTGTCACCCTATGTTATGACTGTTACATGATGAACCGCATCCGGCATAATTATCCATCACTGATCCGGTGCCTACGAGTTTTCCATATACTGGTTTACGCTTATTTACTTTCCCGCTGCTACTGTTACAATCACTACAAAATACCAAAAACATTACTTTTGCTGTCTTTACTTTTGTTGCCATTACCACCACTATCATATTATTGTGCTACTAAACACTTTGCTGCAGATACTAAGTTTCCATGTGTGGTTGAATTGACAACTCAGCTGCTAATACTTGAGAATATTCTTTGGCTCCGCTTGTGTCGAACCAATAAATTTGGGTTAAATACTCTACCCTCGAAAACTGTTGCGATCCCCTATACTTGTGGGTTATCAAGACCTTTTTCTGGCGCTGTTGCCAGGGAGCATAGCTCTATTCTTTGAGTCACTTGGGATTTATATCTGCTGGACACTATGAAGAACTTGAGAGATCCAAAAACCAAGATCTATCCCTCAACTACGAGGGGAGGTAAGGAACTGCCATCTAGCTCTGCACTTGATTCACCTTCTGTTATGAGTAAGTTAGCGACACCTACACCTGCTTCTGCTATTCGTTCTGATATGTCGCATGTTATTGATGATGCCACTTCTACTATGCATGATACTTATGATGAAACTGCTTCTATGCCTGATACTACTGTGCCCCTTAGTGAATTTCTTGAAGAAGAAATTGCTAGGGCTAGAGAAAGAGAAATTGATGAAACTGAATAAGGTGATGATAGTTATGATGAAAATATGCATGTTATTCCTAAAGGTTATCTTTTTGATAAAGATGCTTCTTTAGCTATTTTAGCTTGCAGAGATAGATATGAGCTTAAAAGGTTATTAATTAAATGGAACAAAGAATCACTTAGAGATAAAATGAAACCCGATCCTACTTTTGCTACTTCACCTATATGTGTTCCTGATAAAGATTATGAATTCTCTGTTGATCCTGATATAATTACTTTGGTTGAATCTGATCCATTTTATGGCTATGAATCTGAAACTGTTGTGGCACATCTTACTATGTTAAATGATATAGCTGCCCTGTTCACTAATAATGAGAGATCACGTTACCTCTATTTACTCAAAATATTTCCGTTCTCATTAAAGGGTGATGCTAAGATATGGTTTAGTTCTCTTGATCCTGGTTGTGTGCGTAGTTCCCAGGATATGATTTATTACTTCTCTGCTAAATATTTCCCTGCTCATAAGAAACAAGCTGCTTTGAGGGAAATATACAACTTTGTGCAAATTAAAGAAGAGAGTCTCCCACAAGCTTGGGGGAGGCTTCTCAAGTTACTTAATGCTTTGCCTGATCATCCTCTTAAGAAACCTAAAATACTTGATATCTTTTATAATGGACTAACCGATGCTTACAGAGATTACCTGGATAGTTGTGCTGGTTCTCTTTTCAGGGAAAGAACACCGGATGAAGCTGAAATTCTATTGAATAATATGTTGACAAATGAAAATAATTGGGCACCTCCTGAGCCAGCTCCTGAGCAAGCTCCCGCTCCAATTAATGATCCTATTCCTAAACCAACTCCGAAGAAGAGAGGTGTTCTATTTCTCAGTCCCGAAGATATGCAAGAGGCAAAGAAATCTATGAAAGAAAAAGGTATTAAAGCTGAAGATGTTAAGAATGTACCTCCTATTGAAGAAATACATGGTCTTAATATACCGCCTGTTGACGAAGTATATGATCTTAATCGTTTATTCATTGAAGAACCTCCCGATATCCCGACACAGGTAGTAAAGGTAAATTCTCTCTATAGATTTGATGAAGGTGATATCCCTCACTATAAGTCTGCTAGGCAATGCTTTGATGAGTTTGATAATTTTATTGTCAAACAAGAAAATTTCAATGCTTATTTTGGTAGACAATTGAAATATGATTCTGATATAATTAAATACTTGGGTGATTATATGGCTAATATTAGAGGTGAACTTAAACTTCTTAGCAAACATGCTTCTATGGTTACCACTCAAGTAGAACAAGTACTTAAAGCTCAAAAAGAATTGCTCCATGAAATGAATAGTAAGAAAAATGATTATGCTGTTAGAGTGGATACTAGAAATTGTAGAATGACTCAGGAACCTTTGTATCCTGAAGGCCACCCTAAGAGAATCGAGCAAGATTCTCAGAGAAATAATATTGATGCACCTAGTTCTTCTAAAAAGAAGAAAAAGAAAAATGATAGAACTGTGCAAACTTCTAGTGAACCTATTGCTGAACCACCTGATAATCCAAATGATATTTCTATGTCTGATGCTAAAACACAATCTGGTAATGAACATGAACCTAGTAAAAATATTAATGATGATGTTCATGATGATGCTCAACCTAGTAATGACAATGATGTAGAAATTGAACCTGCTGTTGATCTTGATAACCCACAATCAAAGAATCAATGTTATGATAAAAGAGACTTTGTTGCTAGGAAACATGGGAAAGAAAGAGAACCTTGGGTTCAGAAAACCATGCCTTTTCCTCCGAAACCATCCAAGCAGAAGGATGGTGAGGATTTTGAGCGCTTTGTTGAAATGATTAGGCCTATCTTTTTACGTATGCGATTGACTGATGTGCTCAAAACAAATCCTTATGCTAAATATATGGATATCATTACTAATAAAAGAAAAATACCAGAAGATGAAATTTCCTCCATTCTTGCTAATTATACTTTTAAGGGTGGAATACCAAAGAAACTTGGAGATCCCAAAGTACCTACTATACCTTGCTCCATTAAAAGAAATTATATTAAAACTGCTTTATGTGATCTTGGAGCCGGTGTTAGTGTTATGCCTCTCTCTTTATATCGTAGACTTGACTTGAATAAGCTGAGACCTACTGAAATATCTTTGCAAATGGCTGATAAATCAACTGCTATACCTGTCGGTATTTGTGAGGACGTGCCTGTTGTGGTTGCAAACGTTACCATTTTAACGGACTTCGTTATTCTTGATATTCCCAAGGATGATAGTATGTCTATTATTCTTGGAAGACCTTTTCTTAATACTGCAGGGGGTGTTGTTGATTGCATCAAAGGCAATGTCACTTTTCATGTTAATGGTAATGAGCATACGATACACTTTCCGAGGAAACAACCTCAAGTTCATAGTATCAACTCCATAAGAAAAATTCCATCGATTATATTTGGAGGTTTTGAATTTCCTCTACCTACTATCAAGAAGAAATATGATATACTTATTATTGGGGATGTGCATATCCTCGTTGGGGTAACTTAGTGTTATTCGAAATTTCTCCGGATTCATGATTATCGGAATGAGTTTGTTAACAAGACTTGATCAACCTTGTTAGTGGATTCTTTTTGATGAGCATGAGATGGATGAAACTAGAAGCACAAACTTCTGCACATTCTTTATACTTTCTGTTATTTATATTAAATGAAGTAAAAATAGTATTTTTCTGTCTGTTTCCTGACTTATACGTGCAATATAAAAATATCCCGAAAATAAAAGTCCTCAGAATGCCATGCCAATTTAATATGATTTTTTCGGGAATATTTGAGGATTTACTGTGCAAAAATTACCCCGGGAGGAGCTGCCACCTGGCCACGAGGGTGGTGGACGCCCCCCCCCCATAGGGCGCGCCCCCTGCCTCGTGGGCCCACAGTGGCCCTCATCCACTTATCCCAGCACCCATCTTCTTCCTCTGTCTCACACAAACCCAAAAACCCAACTCAAGCACGAGTTCCAGCCACTTTTGCTGTGATTTTCGATCTCCTTGCTCAAAGCACCTCTCGCAAAACTGCTTGGGGAGATTGTTCCTTGGTATGTGACTCCTCCATTGGTCCAATTAGTTTTTGTTCTAGTGCTCTATTCTTTGCAAATTTGTGCTGCATAGATGACCATGTTCTTGAGCTTGCATGTCAAATTTATATGGTTCCAAGTAGTTCTAATGCTTGATATAGGCTCTAGGCACTTGTAGGAGTAGTTGCTATCAGTTTTATTGAAGTTGGTTCACTTTTGTTTGAAGTTACTAAAAATTTCAGAATTTTTTAGAAAATGATGACGAGTTTATTGAGGGGCTCATCGAGCCAAAGCTCGAAGGAAAAGGCACCGAAGCGTAAGTATAATTTTCCACGCACCATGGAGATTCGGGCGTGTGAATGGCCTTCTGAAGATTTCTTGAGAGCAGCCGGTATCTATGAAGATTTCCATGAATTGGCTCACAATGCAGGCCTCACCGCTTTCCTCCACGACCAATGCGATTAGTATCTCTTACTCACAAATACCTTTGTGCAAAACTTTTATTTTTATCCTAGGAACTCACCACCTACGGTGGAATTTCATTTATATGATGAGCCTAAGGAGATGTCGCTTTATGATTTCTGTCGGATTTGTTTAGTCCCTTTTGAGGGCAAGACAAAAGAACCACACCATGATGATGTGGAGGGATTTATTAATAATATCACTGTAGGAGAAACCAGGAAGGTTTCCGATGCACGAATCACTAGCATACATTTTCCTGTTTTACGTTACTTTGCATTATTTGCTAGTCATTGTTTAATTGGACACGGAAACTGTGGAAACCTTAGTATCCCTGATATAATTATTCTACTCCAAGGTTTATACAGTAATAACACTTTTAGTATGGGCGGTATTATTGCCAGGCGGTTAAATATGAACCGTACTAAGGGCCCCATCTTTGGAGGCATTTATGCTACACGCCTAGCCGCACATTTTAACATACCTATTAGGCATGCTGAGAAGGAAGAAAAGGTGCTTCCCCGTGTTTATCTAGATCATAAAAGTATGGTAGCACATGATTTTATTGTTAAGAATAGGGCAGGGGAGCTTAAATATCAATTGTTCTTTAATAAACATCATCCCGAGACTATTACCTTGCCTGCTCCTTCTTTGTTTGATTTGACTACAGGCACGTACCTTGTTCCGTTGACGGCTATTCACGCCTACCGGAACCCTGCACCCACTGAGGAGCCAGAACAGGAACCACAAAATGAGCCTCCATGACAATCTGTTTATTCTTGGGATCCAGAGATGACTGTCAGCCAGTGGCAGTCAGAGTCTTCTTCTTCATCACAATATGATCCCAACTATCCTTCTTCATCACAGCACGACCCCAACAACTATTATTATGGATATCCACCAGGCCAGCCGTGGCCATAGACCAACTTAGGCCAAAAGCCTAAGCTTGGGGAGTACGTATTTCTCACCGACATTACATTTATGTTCATACACACTCATTGCTAGATGTCGGTGCTTATACTCTTTCATTGTAATATCCATGCTAGTTCATTTTCCTTTTCCTGCTTTCTTCTTGTGTGTTTAGTAAACCTTAAGAAAAACAAAAAAAATAGTAGCAATTTACTTTCCTGCTGTAGTAGTAATTAAAAAGAAAACCCAAAAAATATATTTCCCGCTCTTCTTTTGCTTGTTGGGAGCTTTCCCGTGTAAATAGTTTTCTTTTCTTTTCTTTTCTTTGGGGGTCAGCAGGAGAAGACCATAATTAAATTGTTGTAGTGGCTCTTATATGCTTCAATGTTGATTTAATCCAGAGCCCATATTGCCTTGTCTTCTCCTGTTTCTTGAATGCTCACAGATTCCAGCTTAGTCCAATGCACATGCACTCTTATTATTATTCACACCGTTCGGTCGTGCAAGTTAAAGGCAATTATGATGATATATGATGGACTGACTGAGATGAGAAAAGCTGGTATGAACTCGACCTCTTTTGTTTTTGTAAATATGATGAGCCGTCGTTCTTGATTCAGCTTATTATGAATAAACATGTTTGCAATGACAATTAGAGATCATAGTTCCTTGTGCCATGCTTGATTAGCTATGAGTTATAATGGTTTACCTTGTGTCCCAACATGCTATTGAGATGATTATGATGTGGTATGATGGGGTGATATCCTCCTTTGAATGATTTAAGTGACTTGACTTGGCACATGTTCACACATGTAGTTGAAACAAAATCAACATAGCCTTCATGATATTTATGTTCATGGTGGATTATATCCTACTCATGCTTGCATCCAATGTTTATTAATTTTAATGCATGTACATGGCTGTTGTCGCTCTCTAGTTGGTCGCTTCCCAGTCTTTTGCTAGCCTTCACATGTACTAAGCAGGAATACTGCTTGTGCATCCAATCCCTTAAACCCCAAAGTTATTCCAGATGAGTCCACTATACCTTCCTATATGCGGTATTTACCTGCCGTTCCAAGTAAATTTGTATGTGCCAAACTCTAAACCTTCAAATAAACATTTTGTTTTGTATGCTCGAATAGCTCATGTATCAACAAAGGTTGTCCTTATCTTCCGTGTTAGGCGGGTTATTCTCAAGAGGAGTGGACTCCGCTCCTCACTCACGAGAAAATGGCTGGCCACCAGGATGCCCAGTCCCATAGTTTATGCAAACTAAATCAAAATTAATTGCAAACAAAACTCCCCCTGGGACCTGATGTATGTTGGAGGCACTCGTTGTTTCGAGCAAGCCATGGATTGATGCTTGTTGGTGGAGGGGGAGTTTAAACTTTACCATTCTGTTTGGGAACCACCTATAATGTGTTTAGCATAGAAGATATCGCCATCTCTTAGTTGTTACGTTGACAATGAAAGTATACCGCTCAAAATACAATTTATCTCTATTTCAAAACCAAGCTCTGGAATCTCTACAAATCCCTGCTTCCCTCTGCGAAGGGCCTATCCATTTACTTTTATGCTGAGTCATCACCCTCTTATTAAAAAACACTAGCTGGAGAGCACAGCCGTCATTTGCATTCATCACTATTAATCTATGTTGGGTATGACTATGATTGGATCTCTTTTACCATGAATTACAATGTCTAGTCAGTCCTTGATCTTTAAAGGTGCTCTGCATTTATGTTTTGCGATATCAGGAAGGGCTAGCGAGATACCATCTTGTTATATCATATTATGATTGTTTTGAGAAAGTGTTGTCATCCGAGATTTATTATTATGACTTGCTAGTTGATTATGCTATTGATACGAGTAATTGTGAGACCTGAGATTTATTGCAAATGTGGTTAGTTATGATCTATGCTGAAAACTTGAATGCTGGCTTGACATAGTTACAACAACAAGAGAAAACCAAGTTTGTAAAAGTTTTTCTTTCTTTCTTTCAGTTTGTCAACTGAATTGCTTGAGGACAAGCAAGGGTTTAAGCTTGGGGGAGTTGATACGTCTCCGTCGTATCTACTTTTCCAAACACTTTTGCCCTTGTTTTGGACTCTAACTTGTATGATTTGAATGGAACTAACCTGGACTGATGTTGTTTTCAGCAGAATTACCTTGGTGTTGTTTTATGTGCAGAAAGCAAATATTCTCGGAAAGTCCTGAAACTCCACGGAATACCTTAGAAAAAATAATAAAAAAATCCTCGCCAAAGATGAAGACCAAGGGGCCCACACCCTTTCCACAAGGGTGGGGGCGCGCCCCCCCTAGGGCGCGCCCCCTACCTCGTGGCCCCCCTGGAAACCCTCCGACGCCAACTCCAACTCTATATATTTGCTTTCGGAGAGAAAAAAATCAAAGAGAAGAAATCATCATGTTTTACGATACAGAGCCGCCGCCAAGCCCTAAAACCTCTTGGGAGGGCTGATCTGGAGTCCGTTCGGGCTCCGGAGAGGGGGATTCATCGCCGTCATCATCATCAACCATCCTCCATCACCAATTTCATGATGCTCACCGCCGTGCGTGAGTAATTCCATCGTAGGCTTGCTGGACGGTGATGGGTTGGATGAGATTTATCATGTACTCGAGTTAGTTTTGTTAGGGTTTGATCCTTAGTATCCACTATGTTCTGAGATTGATGTTGCTATGACTTTGCTATGCTTAATGCTTGTCACTAGGGCCCGAGTGCCATGATTTCAGATCTGAACCTATTATGTTTTCATGAATATATGTGAGTTCTTGATCCTATCTTGCAAGTCTATAGTCACCTACTACGTGTTATGATCCGGCAACCCCGAAGTGACAATAATCGGGACCACTCCCGGTGATGACCGTAGTTTGAGGAGTTCATGTACTCACTATGTGCTAATGCTTTGTTCCGGTTCTCTATTAAAAGGAGGCCTTAATATCCCTAAGTTTCCAATAGGACCCCGCTGCCACGGGAGGGTAGGACAAAAGATGCCATGCAAGTTCTTTTCTATAAGCACATATGACTATATACGGAATACATGCCTACATTACATTGATGAATTGGAGCTAGTTCTGTGTCACCCTATGTTATGACTGTTACATGATGAACCGCATCCGGCATAATTATCCATCACTGATCCGGTGCCTACGAGTTTTCCATATACTGGTTTGCGCTTATTTACTTTCCCGCTGCTACTGTTACAATCACTACAAAATACCAAAAACATTACTTTTGTTGTCTTTACTTTTGTTGCCGTTACCACCACTATCATATTACTGTGCTACTAAACACTTTGATGTAGATACTAAGTTTCCAGGTGTGGTTGAATTGACAACTCAGCTGCTAATACTTGAGAATATTCTTTGGCTCCCCTTGTGTCGAATCAATAAATTTGGGATAAATACTCTACCCTCGAAAACTGTTGCGATCCCCTATACTTGTGGGTTATCAGAGCACGTCTACAGAAAGAGGCGAGCTCGAGCTCGAGCAAATCAGCTAGCAAAATATGCAGTAAAACCGTTCCCCAGCTGGGAGAACAGGCGGTGCAATCAATCCCCCCGCTTGTTGTGCCAACAACACATGAGAGTATGCGCGCCCAATATTATTGTGGGCAAACCGTTAACGTTCCCGGGCTGGGCGATGTGGTAATAACCGAGGAGCATATTGAGCAGGCTAAAAGCCTCATGATCACTGTTGGACAAGTCCTCGATATCGAGCCCATGTCTCCGACTAGAGAGGAGGAAATAAAACGGAAATATGTCCGGGGCCAACCTTTGGTCGAGCCAGACGAGGTCAAGAAGCTCCCAACGAGAATGTATGAATTGCATCAATGGTACATGGACATTACCAAGATTTCCAATCGAGAGTCCCTCATGGTGAATGTCAAGAAGGATCATTACTACCATGAGAAAGCTGTGTCCGTTGAGTATTCAGAACTATTTCAGTTATACAATCAGGACGCACTCGACAAATCTATCGTCAGTTGCTATTGTCTGTAAGTGTATTCTTTCTGCAATTTAAGTCTCAAGCTAGCTGTAGTGATCATGTTGATCAATCATTACCTGTAATTATCGTCACTATATTCTTTTCTGTGGTATTATGCAGGATGATGATTTATGAAATGAAAAAAGGTGGATGCTATGGCATTGGGTTTGTTGACCCAAATACCATTAATGAATACACATGGAAATTAGATCCATATTACGAAAAAAGTGTAGAGGAAAGCATGCTAGAGTTCTTCAAGCACCTCAAATACAATGAAGATATACTACTTCGTTACAACTTCGAGTGAGTCACACTGTCTTGTACTACAAATTCTATTTTTTCCTACTAGCTAGCTACATGTTTTTACTTACATATGCCCGCTTAATTAAGACATGCAAACGTGTGTGCATGCAGATTTGCCTGGATCTTGTTAATCATTAAATTTCATGAAGGAACAGTTGAAGTACTAGACTCACTACTTAAGAAACCAACTGACTTCACCATCGTGAAGGGGATAGTCAACAGGTAATTTCAATCATTATTAATTATATCTCGGCCTATTTAATTAGTTCGTCATTTCCTGATAACAAATATTTAATAACCCATTTATTCATTTTCTTTGTCGGCGGGCAGGGCTTGGGCAAAGTTCATCAGGGTCACTCCAGGCCCATGGAAACAAAATCTGAAATGGTATCGACCCATGGTAAGTAATTAAGTAGTACTAGCTAGCTGTCATCTCTTTAATTATCATGCTTGATTAATTATTATCTCATCAAATTCCATTCTCGTAAAGGCCCTGAAGCAGGCGCCGGGGAATAATCTGTGTGCATACTACATTTGCGAGAACATTCGCATGATGGCGTTCGAAAGGAGCAGATCTCAAAGACAAGAGTGGGTACATTTGTCAGAACACTATTCACAATTTTTACACCATTATCAATATCTAGTCACACAACTAATACACATGCATATTGATCTCCTTCTTAACAGTTCAAAGAGGTGCGGGAAAAGCTCCTACCAGAGGACCGCATAGACGCAATTCAAGAGGAAATAGCAGGATTTTTGCTCGGCCAGGTCATAGATCCCAAAGGAGAATACTTTTACCCGCTACCGCCCCCATGAACCACTTCCAATTGCTATCGTGCTCCGAAGGCACCAATTAGGCTAATGACACTGGCTCCGAAGGCACCAATTAGGAGAAATTGTATATAGCTAGCTAATTGTATATATATACATGTGTGTATATATGTGTGAATTAATTAATGGTGGTTGTGAGACATTCAATGATATATATATATATGATCGGTTCTACTAGAAATTCTATTTATATATATGCATAACGTGTACAATATGTAGTATCATAAAATACCAGCAAACGAAAAAGAATTAAATGGAAAACACAAAATTAAATGAAAAAGAAATCATAAACCCAAAACCCCCCAACCTTTTAATACCGGTTGGTGTCACCAACCGGTACTAAAGGGCTCCCTGCCCCCGGAGCTGGCTCGTGCCACGTGGTTGCCCTTCAGCACCGGTTCATGGTGAACCAGTACTAAAGGGGGGGGGCCTTTAGGTGCCGGTTACCGAACTGACACTAAAGGGCCTTACGAACCGGTGCTATTGCCCGGTTCTGCACTAGTGGCTATTCGTTCTGATATGTCACATGTTATTGATGATGCCACTTCTGCTATGCATGATACTTATGATGAAACTACCTCTATGCCTGATACTACTGTGCCACTTAGTGATTTTCTTGATGAACAAATTGCTAGGGCTAGAGAAATTGAAAATATTGAATCTGATGATACTGATGAGTGATGATGAAGAATCACTTGTTATTCCTAAGGGTTATGTTTTTGATCAAGAAGCTTCTTTCGCTATTTTAGCTTGGAAAAATAGAAATGAACTCAAAAGGTTATTAGCTAAATGGAGTAAGCAATCTCTAAATGCTAGAATGAAACCTGACCCGGCTTTTGCTACTTCACCTATCTTTGTTACTGATAAGGATTATGAATTCTCTGTTGATCCTGATATAATTACTTTGGTTGAATCTGATCCTTTTCATGGTTATGAATCTGAAACTGTTGTGGCGCATCTTACTAAATTGAATGATATAGCCACCCTGTTCACTAAAGATGAGAGAACTTGTTACTTTTATATCCTTAAAATATTTCCGTTCTCATTAAAGGGTGATGCTAAGATATGGTTTAATTATCTTGATCCTGGTTGTGTGCATAGTGCCCAGGATATGATTTATTACTTCTCTGCTAAATATTTCCCTGCTCATAAGAAACAAGCTACTTTAAGGGATATATATAATTTTGTTCAAATTGAAGAAGAGAGTCTCCCACAAGCTTGGGGGAGGCTTCTCCAATTACTTAATGCTTTGCCTGATCATCCTCTTAAGAAAAATGAAATACTTGATATCTTTTATAATGGACTAACCGATGCCTCCAGAGATTACCTGGATAGTTGTGCTGGTTCTGTTTTCAGGGAAAGAACACCGGATGAAGCTGAAATATTATTGAACAATATGTTAACAAATGAAAACAATTGGACACCTCCGGAGCCAATTCCTGAGCCTATTCCTAAACCAACTCCGAAGAAAAGGGGTATTCTATTTCTCAGTCCTGAAGATATGCAAGAGGCAAAGAAATCTATGAAAGAAAGGGGTATTAAAGCTGAAGATATTAAGAATTTACCTCCTATTGAAGAAATACATGCTCTTAATTTACCGCCTGTTGAAGAAACATATAATCTTAATCCATTACCTATTGAAGAAACTCATGGTCTTGATAACCCGACACAGGTAGTAAAGGTAAACTCTCTCTATAGATATTGTAAAGCTGAAATCCCATTTACTAAATTTGCTAGCCCATGCTTAGATGAGTTTGATAAATTTATGGCTAAGCAAGAAGATTTTAATGCTTATTTTGGTAGACAATTGAAATACAATTCAAATATGCTTGAATACTTGGGTGATTATATGGCTAATGTTAAAGGTGAACTTAAACTTATTAGTAAACATGCTTCTATGGTTACCACTCAAGTAGAACAAGTACTTAAAGCTCAAAATGATTTGCTCAATGAATTGAATAGTAAAGATAATGATAATGCTGTTAGAGTGGCTACTAGAACTGGTAGAATGACTCAGGAACCTTTGTATCCTGAAGGCCATCCTAAGAGAATTGAGCAACATTCTCAGAGAAATAATATAGATGCACCTAGTCCTTCTAAAAAGAAGAAAAAGAAAAATGATAGGACTTTGCATGCTTCTAGTGATCCTATTGTTGAAAGACCTGAGAATCCAAATGATATTTCTATTTCTGATGCTGAAACACAATCTGGTAATGAACCTGAAACTAGTGGTAATGTTAATGATAATGTTCATAATGATGCTCAACCTAGTAATGATAACAATATAGAAATTGAACCTGCTGTTGATCTTGATAACCCACAATCAAAGAATCAACGTTATGATAAAAAAAGACTTTGTTGCTAGGAAACATGGTAAATAAAGAGAGCCTTGGGTTCAGAAACCCATGCCTTTTCCTCCCAAACCATCTAAGAAAAAGGATGATGAGGATTTTGAGCGCTTTGCTGAAATGATTAGACCTATCTTTTTGCGTATGCGATTAACTGATATGCTCAAAACCAATCCTTATGCTAAGTACATGAAAGATATCATTACTAATAAAAGAAAGATACCGGAAGCTGAAATTTCCACCATGCTTGCTAATTATACTTTTAAGGGTGGAATACCAAAGAAACTTGGAGATCCCGGTGTACCAACTATACCATGCTCCATTAAAAGAAATTATGTTAAAACTGCTTTATGTGATCTTGGAGCCGGTGTTAGTGTTATACCTCTCTCTTTATATCGTAGACTTGATTTGAATAAGTTGACACCTACTGAAATATCTTTGCAAATGGCTGATAAATCAACTGCTATGCCTGTCGGTATTTGTGAGGAGGTGCCTGTTGTAGTTGCAAACGTTACTATTTTAACAGACTTTGTTATTCTTGATATTCCCGAGGACGATAGTATGTCTATTATTCTTGGAAGACCCTTTTTGAATACTGCAGGGGCCGTTATAGATTGCACTAAAGACAATGTCACTTTTCATGTTAATGGTAATGAGCACACGGTACACTTTCCGAGGAAACAACCTCAAGTCCATAGTATCAACTCTATTGGAAAAATTCCATCGATTATATTTGGAGGTTTTGAATTTCCTCTTCCTACTGTGAAGAAGAAATATGATATTCTTATTATTGGGGATGTGCATATCCCCGTTGAGGTAACATAGTGTTATTCGAAATTTCTCCGGTTCCATGTTATTCGGAATGAGTTCGTTAACAAGACTTGATCAACCTTGTTAGTGGATTCCTTTTGATGATCATGAGATGGATGAAACTAGAAGGCACAACCTTCTGTACCTCACTTTTACTTTCTGTTATTTATATTAAATAAAATAAAAATAAATATTTTTTGTCTATTATCTGATTATCCGTGCAATATAAAAATACCCAGTAAATAAAAGTTCTCCAAATGCCCTGAAATTTAAATATGATTTTTCTAGAATAGTTGAGAATATTTGTCACCGAGAACACAGCAGGGGGGTCAACCACCTGCCCACGAGGGTGGAGGGCACGCCCTACCCCCTGGGCGCGCCCCCCTGCCTCGTGGGCCCATAATGGACCTCCTCCACTTATTCCTGCACCCACTCACTTCTTCTTCCTCCCCCAAACATGAATATCCAGCTCAAACCCGAGTCCAAGCTCGTTTTGCTGCCATTTTCGATCTCCTTGCTCAAAGCACCTCTCACAAAACTGCTTGGGGAGATTGTTCCTTGGTATGTGACTCCTCCATTGGTCCAATTAGGTTTTGTTCTAGTGCTTTATTCATTGCAATTTTTTGCTGCTTAGGTGACCCTGTTCTTGAACTTGCATGTCAAATTTTTATGGTCAAAAGTAGTTTTGATGCATGATATAGGCCCTAGGCACTTGTAGGAGTAGTTGCTATCAATATTATTGAGTTTGGTTTACTTTTATTTTGAAGTTACTAAAAAAATTTAGAATATTTTCAGAGGAAGAAAAATGCTTAGGAAAATGTTCCAGGGTGGTTCTTCAAGGAAGCAAGGAACCAGGCTTGCAATGCGTGATGCTGATGAAGAGCCTCCAAGAGACGCTCCAGTGCGTCCTTGTGAGTGGCCTTCTGAAAATTTTATGGATCGAGCGGGAATTAAGGAAGAATTCAATGCATATTTGCGTAACGCCGATCTTGTGAGATTCGAAGAAGAGAAGTGCAGTCAATATCACAATCTCACTAGTACCTTTGTGAGGAGGTTTGAATTTTCAACTTCACGTAATTCCCCAACTGTCATGTTTGATCTTTATGAAAATTCTTATACTATGGACTTAGAGGACTTTACCACTGCTTGCAAACTTCCGCAATGGGGTAGTAATAAGGGATCCTCGCAAATCTGAATTTAGAGATTTTCTTGCTAGCATAACTGTGAGAGAATCTAGAGATATTACACAAGCTACCATAGGGAGCATTCACTTTCCTGCTATACATTATTTTGCTCTCTTCATAGGTAGATGTGTAGCGACCAGACCTCAAACAGTCTGATCTCTGTGCTCCGGTGTCATCCCTGAATCAGTAATGTTGACACCACACAGTACTCGAAGGATTTATAGCAGAGTAGCAATCACACACTTATTACATCGAGTGTCTCAAAAGAGAACTTATTACAATAAATATGGCTTAAGGCCATCTAATAACGATAACAGCGGAAGGCTTGGAAGGCAAGTGAGTCCATCAACTCCAACGGCATCACTGAGTATAGAACCATGACCTAAAAACTCCTTAATCGTCGTCTGAAAAGTCTGCAACATTAACGTTGCAGCCCGAGAACGGGTCAGCACATGGGATATGCTGGCAAGGTAACACATAGAGAGTAATGGAATGAAACAACTATACTATATGCATATTTGGCTGGTGGAAAGCTCTATGGTTATAGTTTTTGCGTAAAGCCAATTTTTCCCTACTTCAAAGGAATAAATTTAATTACTATCATGGTGGTTGTTAAACATTGAGAATGGTTGACCGCATTCTCAATCCCAATTAAGCATCATCATTTAACAAACCCAACAAAATTAACTTTAGAGTAACATGTTGAGATTCACATGATAATCCAGGTACTAGATACTCAAGATGTCCATAACCGGGGACACGGCTAACCATGATTAGTTTATTACACTCTGCAGAGGTTTGCACACTTTTCCCCACAAGACTCGATCGCCTCCGTTGGATTTCTCGCACTACATGGTGTTTGGATTTCTCGCACTACATGGTGTTTGAGAAACGGATGACCGAGACACAGTCTTTCAGAAGCGCTAGCACCTTACGATGGATAGACCGGTACACCTACTTTCCCCTACATCTGCTAGTCTACCCTGTAAGAGTTCGCACGACTTAATCAACTATGCCAGAGCCCATAATGGCTTGTGGCTGCACACGGAAGTTTCTAGTATGAATAATCTCATGATCCCTTTGAGCCTGGGTGGCGGTCCAAAAGAAAACAGGCAAGTCCTGGATTACCCAGGTGCCTCAACCACCCAGATGTGTGTTTAGGTTGCCACCTTAGATAAACCATTAATTAACAATCTCACGTCTATCATGGATATCACTCACCCAATCCACGTCTACTAGCATAGCATGGTATAATAAGCAAACGTAGAAATAACTCCCAAAGGTTTAATAATAAACAGGTAATAGGTACTACCTCATCTACTTCCCATCCCACAATTTAATTAGATCCTAATCATGCAATGTGTGGGGATTGATCTAATGCAATAAAACTGGGTTGTAGAAAAAGGTATGATCAAAGTGTTACTTGCCTTGCTGATGATCCGCGAAACCTAGAGATTCAAAGTAACACGTGGCGCACTCCGGGTATTCTATCGCAGACAAACAAACAAGCATACAATAAGTACTCATCTAATGCACAGGTAAAACTCAAATAGAAGATCTAACCAGAAAGCTCAACTTAAGAACCCTGGTTTGCAAAAAGAATCAAATCGAACGTAGCAAAAGAAATCAAACGGCGAAAGAAATCAACTCCGTTCTAGTAATCTGGATCTAGGGCAAATTTTACAGTAGCAAAAACATGTTTAAGTTGATTATTCGGAAAAAGGGTTTCGAGACGAAACTCCAGGCGCTTGAATCGCCTGATTCCGATAAACGAGCAAAAAGTTATACTAAAACGAAAATCGGATCAGAAATCGCGATCAGAAAATAACCGCGGAAAATCCGACGAAAAAGAAAAACGATGAACAGATTAGTCGTTAATTAACCTAATCCGAAAATAATAAAAATAAAAAAAAAATTCGAAAATAAAACCGACGAAAAAGAAAATAATTTTTTTTAAAAAAAATAAATTCGGCACGGAAGTCGAGGCGGCGAACCTCGGGCGGCATGCAACTCCGGCGAGTCGGCGGCGGGTCCGGCGGCGGCGGCGGGCTAGGGTTTCGGGCGCAGGGCGGTTATGGGCTGGGGCGCCGGGTGCCTCGCTATTTAAAGGCGGCCCCGAGCGGAGTCCCGCTCGGGTACGGCCCATAGTCGGTTTCGTTTTTTTTAAATAATTACGCTCGGAAGAAAAATAAAAAGAAATACTAAACGGACTCCAAAAATCATGAAATAAATTTTCCCTGGTTTCTAGAATCAAGCCCGATAAAGCGAACATTTATTTGGGCCCAAAATACAACTTCGAAAAACGTGCATTTTTTTTCTAAATTCAATTAAAAATACCGAAAAACTCCAAAATAAATCTTATTTGATTTTTTTTTTTAAATCCTCAATATTTCTATATTTTGGGAAAGTCATTTTATTCCCTCTCTCATATATTTGTAATAGAAATAATTGATGATAAAATAAATAAAATCAAATGATCCTGTTTACAAAATTTGAGAAAACTCAAATATGTAAATAACGAAATCCCCAACTCTCTCCGTGGGTCCTTGAGTTGCTTAGGATTTTCTAGGATCAAAACCAAAAGCAAAATAAAATATGATATGCATGATGATCTAATGTATAACATTCCAAACTGAAAATTTGGGATGTTACAAACCTACCCCCCTTAAGATGAATCTCGCCCTCGAGATTTGGGTTGGCTAGAAAATAGGTGAGGGTGGTCCTTGAGCAAATCTTCCTCTCGCTCCCAGGTGGCTTCATCCTTCGTGTGGTGGCTCCACTGAACTTTGCAAAACTTGATAACCTTGCTGCGAGTGACTCGGCTGGCAAACTCGAGAATCTTGACTGGTTTCTCCACGTAGGTCAAATTGTTATCCAACTGAATTGCTTCTAATGGAACTGTGTCTCTCAAAGGTATGTCAGCCATCTCCGCGTGACACTTCTTCAACTCAGAAACGTGGAACACATCATGAACTCCTGTCAATCCTTCTGACAATTCCAACTTGTAGGCCACTTCTCCCATACGCTCCAAAACTCGATATGGCCCTACAAATCGTGGTGCTAACTTCCCCTTAACTCCAAAGCGCTTAATCCCTCGAAGTGGGGATACTCGAAGATAAGCTCTATCTCCGACTTTGTAAACTGTCTCCTTGCGTTTAGAATCTGCGTAGCTCTTCTGCCTGGACTGGGCTACCTTGAGCCTATCGCGAATCAACTTCACTTTCTGTTCAGACTCTTTAATCAGATCTGGTCCAAACAACTGGTGGTCTCCAACTTCGTCCCACGACAACGGTGTCCTGCACCTCCTTCCGTACAAAGCTTCGAAAGGGGCCATCTTCAAACTGGTCTGATAGCTATTATTATAAGAGAACTCTGCATATGGTAAATTATCATCCCAACTAGATCCATAATCTAGCGCACAAGCTCTCAGCATATCCTCCAAAATCTGATTGACTCTCTCGGTCTGTCCATCTGTCTGCGGATGAAAAGTTGTACTAGATTCTAGCCTAGTACCCAAAGTCTCATGCAACTGCTTCCAAAACTTTGAGGTAAACTGGGTTCCTCTATCTGATACGATGCTCCTCGGAACTCCATGCAAACATACGATCCTGGTCATGTATATCTTTGCGAACTTAGCACTGGTGTAAGTGGTCTTTACTGGGATGAAATGAGCTACCTTCATCAATCGATCAACTACAACCCAAATCGAGTCATAGCCTGAACGAGTCCTTGGTAATCCCATGATAAAATCCATGCCTAGCTTATCCCACTTCCATTCGGGTATCGGCAATGGTTGCAACAATCCTACTGGCTTCTGATGCTCTGCCTTTACTCTCTGACATACGTCACAAACTGCTACATACTCCGCAATATCCTTCTTCATTCCGGTCCACCAGAAAATATCCTTCAAATCCAAATACATCTTGGTATTTCCTGGGTGAGTCGAATACGGTGAATCATGTGCCTCTTGCAGAATCAACTTTCTAATCTCCGGGTCATTGGGTACATAAACACGGTCTTCAAACCATAGGGTGTCGTGCTCATCCTCACGAAATCCTTTAGCTTTTCCTTCTTTCATTTTCTCCTTTATGGAAGCAATCTCCTTGTTAGTCTTCTGAGCTTCCCTGATTCTATCCATCAAAGTTGACTGAATTTCCAACGTTGCTACATAGCCTCTCAGAACTATTTCCAAACATAGTTCACGAAGATTTTCTACTAACTCCTTGGGTATTTCTCCCGTCATTAACGTATTGACATGGCTCTTGCGGCTTAATGCATCAGCTACTACATTAGCCTTCCCGGGATGATAATGCAATCTCATATCATAATCCTTGATGAGCTCCAACCATCTCCTTTGTCTGAGGTTCAACTCCTTCTGTGTGAAAATGTACTTCAAACTCTTATGATCCGTGTACACCTCACAATGATATCCGATGAGGAAATGTCTCCATGTCTTCAAGGCATGCACTACGGCTGCTAACTCCAAATCATGCGTGGCATAATTCAATTCGTGAGGCTTCATTTGTCGTGAAGCATACGAAACAACTCTTCCCTCCTGCATAAGCACTGCTCCAAGTCCTCGACGTGAAGCGTCGCAATACGCCTCATAATCCTTGGTTTGATCTGGCAAAATCAACACTGGTGAGGTAACCAAACGGTGCTTCAATTCCTGGAAACTAGCCTCACACTCCTCAGTCCATTTGAACTTAGTATTCTTCTTCAGCAACTCCGTCATAGGCTTCGCAATCTTTGAGAAGTTCTCAATAAATCTCCGGTAGTATCCTGTGAGTCCCAGAAAACTCCGGATCTCTCGAACTGTTGTTGGTGCTTCCCAATTGGTCACAGTGATAACCTTGGTGGGGTCAACTGCTATTCCTTCTCCGGATATAACATGTCCGAGGAATCCAACTTCCTTCAACCAAAACTCACATTTGCTGAACTTGGCATATAATGGATGTTCTCTGAGCTTCTCAAGTACCAATCGCAAATGTTCTTTATGCTCCTCTTCATTCTTTGAGAATACCAGAATATCATCGATGAAAACCACGACGAACTTATCCAAAAACTCCATAAACACTTTGTTCATCATGTTCATAAAATAGGAAGGCACGTTAGTCAGACCAAATGACATAACGGTATACTCATACAGTCCATATCTTGTGGTGGATGCTGTCTTAGGTATGTCCTGCTCTCAAATCTTCAACTGATGGTACCCTGATCGCAAATCGATCTTGGGAAACACTTTAGCCCCTTGCAATCGATCAAACAGATCATTGATCATTGGTAGCGGGTACTTGTTTTTGATTATTACTTCGTTCAATCCTCGATAATCAACAATCATTCTTAACGATCCATCCTTCTTCTCCACTAGAAGTACTGGTGATCCCCAAGGCGAAGAACTTGGGTGAATGTAACCTTTATCGAGTAACTCCTTAATCTGCTTCTTAATTTCCACCAAATCTTTTGCGGGCATCCTGTATGGTCGCTTCGATATTGGCCCAGTGCCTGGCAAAAGCTCAATCCAAAACTCAATGTCTCTATCCGGTGGCATGCCTGGCAACTCTTCGGGAAATACATCAGGAAAATCCTTTACCACTGGTACTTCCTCCTGCACAACTCCTGTTAGGCAATTTACTTGGGTCCTCTTTGGCGCATGTCGGGATACATACTTGATCCTTCTTCCTTCTGGCGTTGTGAGCAAAATTGTCTTACTGGCGTAATCGATGTTTCCTCCATACATCGACAACCAATCCATACCGAGAATTACATCCAAACCTTGGGATTCCAGAATAATTAAATCTGTTGGGAAAACATGCCTTCCCATACGTAATGGCACTTGAAAACATCCTTGTCCGGCCATGTACTCTGCTCCTGGCGAGCTTACTAGCATAGGTGTTTTAAGAACCCTAGTGGGCAGGCTATACTTTTCCACAAATCCCCTTGATATGTATGGATGTGATGCACCAGTATCGAAAAGAACTAGTGCAGTAAATGACTTAACCAAAGACTTACCTATTACTGCATCGGGCTGAGCTTCAACCTCTTCCACATTAACGTGGTTCACCTGTCCCCTGTTGAAAAGGTTCGGCTTCTTTCCAGAGCTTCCATTGCCGTTTTGTCCTTCAGGACATTCATTGGCATAATGTCCGGTCTTGGAACACTTGAAACAGGTGACTTGACTCAGATCTCTCTTGGCTGGGGTTGATGGGGTGTTGCGGTTCTGTCCATTGCTTCCTGCATTCCCATTACCATTCTTGGTGCCATTGTGATTGTGCGAGCTACCTACTCCATGGTTATGCTGAAAATGTCCTCCCGGTCTAGGGGTAAAACGTGGATTCTGCTGAGCTCCTGAATTATACTTTCCTTGTCCATACTTCCTCTTGCGGTTCTCAATTTGCTGCTGCTTCCCTTCAATCATAAGGGCACGGTCTACCAACTCCTGGTAGTTGTTGAAGGTGGCTACCATCAACTGCATACTCAACTCATCATTCAGTCCTTCCAGGAATTTCTCCTGCTTAGCTGCATCCGTAGCAACGTCATCTGGGGCATAACGTGCTAGCTTACTAAACTCCTCCACATACTGGCCAACTGTCCGTCCTCCTTGGCGCAAGTTACGAAACTCACGCTTCTTCATGGCCATTGCTCTTGCTGAAACATGGGCAGTACAAAAAGCCTGCTGAAACTGGTCCCATGTGACAGTGTCGACTGGGAAGGTGGCTATGAAATTCTCCCACCATGATGCTGCGGGTCCTTCTAACTGATGTGCGGAAAACTTCACCTTCTCCGCATCTGTGCATCCTGCTGTGGTCAACTCCCTAGCTGTCTTGCGGAGCCAATCATCTGCTACTATCGGCTCGGTGCTACTGGAAAACACCGGCGAATTCAGCATAAGAAAATGGGCTAAGTGGTCAACAGGTGGTGGTGGTGGTGGGTTGTTGTTGTTGTTCCCCTGATTCTGATTCTGAACTAGCAACTGCATCAAGGTGTTCTGCTGCTGGATCAACTGGGTGAGCTCCGGCAGAAAGGCAAATCCGGGGTCACGTCTCGGAGGCATCTGAGGGTTTAGAAAAGATGAGATATAAGAATAGAGGGGGGGTCTAAAGAGAAAACACTACCCATATGCACACGAGGCAAAAGCACACAATTCACTTCATTCAATCAAACAAAGGCATATAATCGATCTAACTATCGCAAAGTGCTCGGACTACTATATTTACATGGTGGACTACTACTACTGGTGAGGTGGTCTACTAGAAATATTCTACGGTTGTAGACTCCATGATATCTGCTCCTGCTTCATCAACATAGTCATCATTGCTACTATCTTGTTCCGAGTCGGTGCCGTCAATGATGATGTAGTCTTCCGGGCTAATCTCCTTGGGTTCTTCGTCTTCATCTACGGGCATAGGGCCTCCCATAAATATTCCAATCTTCTTGATCAGGTCGTCATTCTTCTCCATCAATACTTCAATTTCCTCTTCATAATCTTCACGTGTAGCCTTGAGTTCTTCCTCCAGTTCCTTGATTCTAGTCTTAGTCTTCTTCAGATCTATCATGTCGACGCACATCTGATTCTCCTGTCGTCGAATGTGATGGTTTAACTCCTGGATAAAAGCTGCAATTGGTCTATCTTTCCTGGTGCTGATCATCTCCCAGTGTTCATCTCGGCGCCCACAAATCTGGTAGATAGTATCCTTGAGATCCTTGCAGTAGTCTTCTCCAATGCGTCCCATGGAGATGTGAGCTGCCATACTCTTTCCTAGACTCCAAGTTGGTGCATCAAAAGAAAACTCTATGGGCTCAGTGACTGGCATGAATGTCCTTCCTGGAACTTGAACTTAAATCATCCAGCGCTCTTCTTCAGGTAAAGTGGCGTTGTAGGTTCCCGTGAAGCTTGGTACTCCTATGTTCAGGTATCTAGTGACTTCCTTCAAGTGGCGTCCAAAGGGTGTGTCTTCATCTGGTTGTGTGAACTTGTTCCTTGCATCCGCCATCCTAAAGAGTAGAAAAGATGAGAAGTTAGAAGAGAAGAGAGTGAGTAGTGATCTAGGTCTTTAGCTTAGTGGTCGTGTCCTACAGTCAACGTGTGCTCTGATACCATCTCTGTAGCGACCAGACCTCAAACAGTCTGATCTCTGTGCTCCGGTGTCATCCCTGGATCAGTAATGCTGACACCACACAGTACTCGAAGGATTTATAGCAGAGTAGCAATCACACACTTATTACATCGAGTGTCTCAAAAGAGAACTTATTACAATAAATATGGCTTAAGGCCATCTAATAACGATAACAGCGGAAGGCTTGGAAGACAAGTGAGTCCATCAACTCCAATGGCATCACTGAGTATAGAACCACGACCTAAAAACTCCTTAATCGTCGTCTGAAAAGTCTGCAACATTAACGTTGCAGCCCGAGAACAGGTCAGCACATGGAATATGCTGGCAAGGTAACACATAGAGAGTAATGGAATGAAACAACTATACTATATGCATATTTGGCTGGTGGAAAGCTCTATGGTTACAGTTTTTGCGTAAAGCCAATTTTTCCCTACTTCAAAGGAATAAATTTAATTACTATCATGGTGGTTGTTAAACATTGAGAATGGTCGACAGCATTCTCAATCCCAATTAAGCATCATCATTTAACAAACCCAACAAAATTAACTTTAGAGTAACATGTTGAGATTCACATGATAATCCAGGTACTAGATACTCAAGATGTCCATAATCGGGGACACAGCTAACCATGATTAGTTTATTACACTCTGCAGAGGTTTGCGCACTTTTCCCCACAAGACTCGATCGCCTCCGTTGGATTTCTCGCACTTCATGGTGTTTGAGAAATGGATGACCGAGACACAGTCTTTCAGAAGCACTAGCACCTTATGATGGATAGACCAGTACACCTACTTTCCCCTACATCTGCTAGTCTACCCTGTAAGAGTTCGCACGACTTAATCAACTATGCCAGAGCCCATAATGGCTTGTGGCTGCACACGGAAGTTTCTAGTATGAATAATCTCATGATCCCTTTGAGCCTGGGTGGCGGTCCAAAAGAAAACAGGCAAGTCCTGTATTACCCAGGTGCCTCAATCCACCCAAATGTGTGTTTAGGTTGCCACCTTAGATAAACCATTAATTAACAATCTCACGTCTGTCATGGATATCACTCACCCAATCCACGTCTACTAGCATAGCATGGCATAATAAGCAAACGTAGAAATAACTCCCAAAGGTTTGATAATAAACAGGTAATAGGTACTACCTCATCTACTTCCCATCCCACAATTTAATTAATTCCTAATCATACAATGTGTGAGGATTGATCTAATGCAATAAAACTGGGTTATAGAAAAAGGTATGATCAAAGTGTTACTTGCCTTGCTGATGATCCGCGAAACCTAGAGATTCAAAGTAACAGGCGGCGCACTCCGGGTATTCTATCGCAGACAAACAAACAAGCATACAATAAGTACTCATCTAATGCACAGGTAAAACTCAAATAGAAGATCTAACCAGAAAGTTCAACTTAAGAACCCTGATTTGCAAAAAGAATCAAATCGAACGTAGCAAAAGAAATCAAACGGTGAAAGAAATCAACTTCGTTCTAGTAATCTAGATCTAGGGAAAATTTTACAGTAGCAAAAACTTATTTAAGTTGATTATTCGGAAAAATGGTTTCGAGACGAAACTCCAGGCGCTTGAATCGCCTGATTCCGATAAATGAGCGAAAAGTTATACTAAAACGAAAATCGGATCAGAAATCGCGATCAGAAAATAACCGCGGAAAATCCGACGAAAAAGAAAAACGACGAACAGATTAATCGTTAATTAACCTAATCCGAAAATAATTAAAATAAAAAAAAAATTCGAAAATAAAACCGACGAAAAAGAAAATAATATTTTTTTAAAAAAAATCGGCACAGAAGTCAAGGCGGCGAACCTCGGGCGGCGTGCAACTCCGGCGAGTCGGCGGCGGCGGCGGCGGGCTAGGGTTTCGGGCGCGGGCGCGGTTATGGGCTGGGGCGCCGGGTGCCTCGCTATTTAAAGGCGCCCCCGGGCGGAGTCCCGCTCGGGTACGGCCCATAGTCGGTTTCGTTTTTTTAAATAATTACGCTCGGAAGAAAAATAAAAAGAAATACTAAATGGACTCCAAAAATCATGAATAAATTTTCTCGGGTTTCTAAAATCAAGCCCGATAAAGTGAACATTTATTTGGGCCCAAAATACAACTTTGAAAAACGCGCATTTTTTTCTAAATTCAATTAAAAATACCGAAAAACTCCGAAATAAATCTTATTTGATTTTTTATTAAATCTTGAATATTTCTATATTTTGGGAAAGTCATTTTATTCCCTCTCTCATATTTTTGTAATAGAAATAATTGATGATAAAATAAATAAAATCAAATGATCCTGTTTACAAAATTTGAGGAAACTCAAATATGTAAATTACGAAATCCCCAACTCTCTCCGTGGGTCCTTGAGTTGCTTAGGATTTTCTAGGATCAAAACCAAAAGCAAAATAAAATATGATATGCATGATGATCTAATGTATAATATTCCAAATTGAAAATTTGGGATGTTACAAGATGTATCAATGGTAAAGATGAGGCATGTAACATGTGTGTCCCCGATCTCAGTATTCTTAGGAGTGCTGTGTTAGGAGACCAATCTTATAATTTGGGAGCCATTGTTGCACGTAGGTTGCATCTTAATAGATTTAATGGAGATTTCTTTGGAGGAATTTATGCAACCCACATAGCTAATTTTCTTGGTGTAGCCATACGCAAAGATGATATTGAATTACCACATGCTTACCTAGACTTTAATGCTATGGTTCACCACCAGTTTGTTGAGAGGAATGAATCACCTCTCCAGTATCGACTAATCTTTGACAGACGTCGTGTTGTCCATATTACTCTCCCTGCTCCTGCCTTCTTTGATCATTAGGCAAAAGGAATATATACCATTACCAGAGAGGAGGCAGATGAGTACGAGAGGAGAGCGAAGGCCGCTCGTCGCCATGCTGCAGCTCAGCAGGCGATAGCCGCTGCATCTCAGTACGACCCCCAACTATTATTATGGATATCCACCAGGCGAGTCGTGGCCATAGACCAACTTAGGCCAAAAGCCTAAGCTTGGGGGAGTACGTATTTCTCACCGAGATTACATTTATGTTCACACACTCATTGCTAGATGTCGGTGCTCATACTTTTTCATTGTATCATCCATGCTAGTTTAATTTCCTTTTTATGCTTTCTTCTTGTGTGTTTAATAAACCTTAAGAAAAACCAAAAAAAATTAGTTGTAGCTTTTAATCAGTTTAATTTCCATGCTTGTAGTAGTAATTAAAAAGAAAACCCAAAAATATGTCCTGTTCTTCTTTTGCTTGTTGGGAGCTTTCCCGTGTAAATAGTTTTATTTCTTTTCTTTTCTTTGGGGGTCGATAGGAGAAGACCATAATTAAATTGTTGAAGTGGCTCTTATATGCATTATTGTTTATCTGAGAAAAGAGCCCATATTGCCTTGTCTTCTCTTGTTTATTGAATGCTTGCAGATTCCAGCTTAGTCCAATGCACGTGCACTATTATTATTATTCATACTATTCGGTCATGCAAGTGAAAGGCAATTATGATGAGATATGATGGACTGGCTGAGATGAGAAAAGCTGGTATGAACTCGACCTCTTTTGTTTTTGTAAATATGATTAGTTCATTGTTCCTGATTCAGCCTATTATGAATAAACAAATTTGCAATGACAACTAGAGATCATAGTTTTTTGTGACATGCTTGATTAGCTATGAGTTATAATGGTTTACCTTGCGTCCCAACATGCTATTGAGATAGTTATGATGTGGTATGATAGGGTGGTATTGTAGCGACCAGACCTCAAACGGTCCAATCTCTGTGCTCAGGTGTCATCCCTGGATCAGTAATGCTAACACCACACAGTACTTGAAGGATTTATAAGAGAGTAGCAATCACACACTTATTACATCAAGAGTCTCAAAAGAGAACTTATTACAATAATAATGGCTTAAGGCCATCTAATAACGATAACAGCGGAAGGCTTGGAAGATAAGTGAGTCCATCAACTCCAACGGCATCACTGAGTATAGATCCATGACCTAAAAACACCTTACTCATCGTCTGAAAAGTCTGCAACATGAACATTGCAGCCCGAAATGGGTCAGCACAAAGAAAGAAAATAGGCTATACTATATGCATATTTGGCTGGTGGAAAGCTCTATGGTTGCAGTTGTGCGTAAAGCCAATTTTTCCCTACTGTAAAGGAATAAATTTTGTTTGAATATCATGGTAGTTGTTAAAGATTGAGAATGGTTGATAGCATTCTCAATCCCAATTAAGCATCATCATTAAGAACCAACAAATTAATTAGAGTAGCATGATGAGATTCACATGATAATCCAAGTACTAGATACTCAAGATGTCCATAACCGGGGACACGGCTAACCATGATTAGTTTATACACTCTGCAGAGGTTTGCGCACTTTTCCCCACAAGACTCGATCTCCTCCGTTGGATTTCTCGCACTGCATGGTGTTTGAGAAATGGATGACCGAGACATAGTCTTTCAGAAGCGCTAGCACCTTGCGATGGGTAGACCGTACCCCCTACATCTGCTAGTCTACCACTGTAAGAGTTCGCACGACTGAGTCAACTATGCTAGAGCCTATAATAGCTTGTGGCTGCACACGGAAGTTTCTAGCATGAATAATCTCATGATCCCTTTGAGCCTGGGTGGCGGTCCGGAGAAAAACAGGCAATCGCTGGAATACCAAGGTGCCTCATTCCACCCAGATGTGTATTTAAGTTGCCACCTTAGACAAACCATTAATTTAACAAACTCACATCTGTCATGGATTTCACTCACCCAAACCACATCTACTTGCATAGCATGGCATAATAAGCAAACATAGAAGTAACTCCCAAAGGTTTGATAATAACAGGTAATAGGTACTACCTCATCTACTTCCCAAACCCACAATTTAATTAGATCCTAGTCAATGCAATGTGTGAGGATTGATCTAATGCAATAAAACTGGGTAGTAGGAAGGTATGATCAAAGTGTTACTTGCCTTGCTGATGATCCGCAAAACCTAGCGATTCGAAGTAGCAAGCGGCGCACTCCGGGTACTCTATCGCAAATAAACAAGCATACAATAAGTAGTCAACTAATGCACAGGTAAAACTCGAATAAGAGATCTAACCAGATAGTTCAACTTAAGAACTCTGGTTGGCAAAAGAAAACAAATCGAACCAAGCAACGAAAGACAAACGGTAAAAGAAATAACCTCCGTTTACTAATCTGAATCTAGGGCAATTTTTACAGAGGCAAAAACTTGTTTGAGTTGGTTAAACGGAAAGAGGGTTTAGAGACGAAACTCCAGGCGCTTGAATCGCCTAATTCCGACAAACGAGCGAAAAGTTAAACTAAAACGAACATCGGATCAGAAATCGTGATCAGAAAATTGCAGATTTAATCCGAGAAAAAGAAAAACGACGAACAGGTTAACGAACAAACGTTCGTTAACAGGAACTAAATGATGAACGCGTTCATTAAAATGAATGGACAAGCGAATGCTCGCTAAATAAATAAACCGGAGAAAAAATCGATCTATTTAAAAAACAAAAACGAGGGTTTTCAAAAAAAACTGCAATGGCTTTTCTCAAAAAACCGGGGCGGCGGCTACCTCGGCTCGGGGCTCCGGCGAGGCTCCGGCGGGGCTCCGGCGGCGGGGGGTGGTGCGGGGCGGCAGCTCCGACGCGGCGGCGGGGCGGCAGCGTGCGGTGGCGG
>NC_041392.1:130491386-130499517 GCF_002162155.2 Triticum dicoccoides | reverse complement strand
GGTGGCGGCGCTGGAGGCGTGGGGAGGCGGCGGCGGGTGTGGGCTGCAGGAGGGCGGCGGCGGGGTTATAAAGGGGGGAGGCGGCGACTTGGGGGAGGGGTCGGCCTCAGGAGGCGGGTCCTCCCCAGACTCGGGCGACGGCGGTGGTCGGGACTCCTGTCCCGACCCGGCGGGAGGCTGGTTGGGCCGGCCTGCTCGGCAGGGCCCTTGGCCCAGTCGGGCGCGGGGTCTCTTTTTTTTAAACAATTTCGCTGCGACTAAAAAATTCTAGAAAAATATATAAAATTCTAAAAATGCCAAAACAAATTTTCATCGTCTAAATAAAATATTTAGAAAGGATGAACATTTTCATGGCCCTAAATGCAATTTTTGAAAACATGCAATTTTTCCTAAATTCAAATAAAATAGCAAATAAAACCAAAATAAAATCTTATTTGATTTTTTATTAAATCCCTAATATTTCTATATTTTGGGAAAGTCATTTTATTCCCACTCTCATAATTTTTTTATAGTAGAAATAATTGAAGATAAAATAAATCAAATCAAATGATCCTATTTTCAAAATTTGAGAAAACTCAAATATGAAAATAACGAAATCCCCAACTCTCTCCAAGGGTCCTTGAGTTGCGTGAAATTTCTAGGATCAACCAAATGCGATAAAATATGATATGCAATGATGATCTATTGTATAACATTCCAAATTGAAAATTTGGGATGTTACAAACCTACCCCCCTTAAGATGAATCTCGCCCTCGAGATTCGGGTTGGCTAGAAAATAGGTGAGGGTGGTCTTTCAACAGATCTTCCTCTCGTTCCCAGGTGGCTTCATCTTCCATGTGGTGGCTCCACTGAACTTTGCAAAACTTGATAACTTTGTTGTGGGTGACTCGGCTGGCATACTCAAGAATCTTGACTGGTTTCTCCTCATAGGTCAAATCACTGTCCAACTGAATCGCTTCCAACGGCACTGTGTCTTTCAGCGGTATGTCAGCCATCTCTGCGTGGCACTTCTTCAACTGGGAAACGTGGAACACGTCGTGAACTCCTGACAATCCTTCGGGCAATTCCAACTTGTAGGCTACTTCTCCCATATGCTCCAAAACTTTGTATGGTCCTACAAAATGTGGCACTGACTTTCCCTTAACTCCAAGGCGCTTAACTCCTCGAAGTGGAGATACTCAAAGATAAACTCGGTCTCCGACTTCGTAAACTGTCTCCTTGCGTTTTGAGTCTGCGTAGCTCTTCTGCCTGGACTGGGCTACCTTGAGCCTATCGCGAATCAATTTTACTTTCTGTTCAGACTCCTTAATCAGATCAGGTCCAAACAACTGGCGGTCTCTAACTTCATCCCATGACAACGGGGTCCTGCACCTCCTTCCGTACAGAGCTTCGAATGGGGCCATCTTCAAACTGGATTGATAACTGTTGTTATAGGAGAACTCTGCGTATGGCAAATTTTGGTCCCAACTAGATTCGCAATCTAGCGCACAAGCTCTCAGCATATCCTCCAAAATCTGATTGACTCTCTTGATCTGTCCATCTGTCTATGGATGGAAAGTTGTACTGAATTCTAGCCTGGTACCCAATGTTTCATGCAACTGATTCCAGAACTTTGAGGTAAACTGGGTCCTCTATCTGATACAATGCTCCTTGGAACTCCATGCAGACATACGATTCTAGTCATGTATATCTTTGCCAACTTTGCACTGGTATAGGTAGTCTTCACTGGGATGAAATGAGCTACCTTTGTCAAACGGTCGACTACAACCCATATCGAGTCATAGCCTGAACGAGTTCTGGGCAATCTGGTGATAAAATCCATGCCTAACTTATCCCACTTCCATTCGGGTATCGGCAATGGCTGTAGCAATCCTACTGGCTTCTGATGTTCCGCCTTTACTCTCTGACATACATCACAAACTGCTACATACTGCGCAATATTCTTCTTCATTCCAGTCCACCAGAAAATATCCTTCAAATCCAAATACATCTTGGTATTTCCTGGGTGAATCAAATATGGTGAATCATGGGCCTCTTACAGAATTAACTTCCTGATCTCCGAATCATTAGGCACATAAACACGGTCTTCAAACCATAAGGTATCGTGCTCATCCTCACGAAATCCTTTAGCTTTTCCTTTGCTCATTTTCTCCTTAATAGAGGCAATCTCCTTGTCAGTCTTTTGGGCTTCTCTGATCTTATCCATCAACGTAGACTGGATCTCCAATGCTGCTACATAGCCTCTCGGAACTATTTCCAAACATAGCTCACGAAGATTTTCGGCTAACTCCCTTGGTAAATCTCCTGTCATTAAGGTGTTTACATGACTTTTATGGCTCAACGCATCAACTACTACGTTAGCCTTTCCAGGGTGATAATGCAATCTCATATCATAATCCTTGATGAGTTCCAACCATCTCCTTTGTCTGAGATTCAACTCCTTCTGCGTGAAAATGTACTTCAAACTCTTGTGGCCCGTGTACACCTCACAATGATTTCCAATGAGAAAATGTCTCCAAGTCTTCAATGCATGCACTACGGCTGCTAACTCCAAATCATGCGTAGCATAATTCAACTCATGAGGCTTGAGCTGTCGTGAGGCATATGAGACAACTCTTCCTTCCTGTATAAGCATTGCTCCAAGTCCTCGATGTGAAGCGTCGCAATACACCTCATAGTCCTTGGTCTGATCTGGAAAAATCAACATTGGTGATGTAACCAAACATTTCTTCAACTCCTGGAAACTAGCCTCACATTCCTCAGTCCATATGAACTTGGTATCCTTCTTCAGGAACTCCGTCATAGGTTTCGCAATCCTCGAGAAATTTTCAATGAATCTCCGGTAGTATCCTGCAAGTCCAAGAAAACTCCGGATCTCTCCAACTGTTGTTGGCACTTCCCAATTTGTCACAGTGTCAACCTTGGTGGGATCCACTGCTATACCCTCTCCAGATATAACGTGTCTGAGAAATCCAACTTCCTTCAACCAAAACTCACATTTGCTAAACTTGGCATATAATTGATGTTCTCTGAGCTTACCAAGTACCAAACGCAAATGCTCCTTATGCTCCTCTTCATTCTTCGAGTAAACCAGGATATCATCAATGAACACTACGACGAACTTATCCAAAAACTCCATAAACACTTTGGTCATCATGTTCATAAAATATGCAGGTGCGTTAGTCAGACCAAATGACATAACGGTATACTCATACAGCCCATACCTGGTGGTAAAAGCCGTTTTGGGAATATGCTGTTCTCGAATCTTCAACTGATGGTATCCTGATCGCAGGTCGATCTTGGAAAATACCTTAGCTCCTTGCAACCGATCAAATAGATCATTGATCATCGGTAGTGGGTACTTGTTCTTGATGGTTACTTCATTCAATCCTCGATAATCAATGACCATCCTTAACGATCCATCCTTCTTCTCCACTAGAAGTACTGGCGATCCCCAAGGTGAAGAACTTGGGCGAATATAACCTTTATCCAGTAACTCCTTAATCTTCTTCTTAATCTCCACCAAATCCTTTGCCGACATCCTATATGGTCTCTTACATAATGGCCCTGTGCCTGGCAAAAGCTCAATCAAAAACTCAATATCTCTATCCGGTGGCATGCCTGGCAACTCTTCTGGAAAAACATCAGGGAAATCCTTCACTACTGGTACTTCCTCTTGCACAACTCCTGTTACGCAATTTACTTGAGTCCTTTTCGACACATGCCGGGATACATACTTGATCCTTCTTCCTTCTGGGGTGGTAAGCAAAATTGACTTACTGGCACATTCAATGTTCCCTTCATACTTCGATAACCAATCCATGCCTAATATCACATCCAATCCTTGAGATTCCAATACTATTAGGTCAGAGGTAAAAACATAGTTACCAATCCTTAATGGTAACCGATCACACCATAGACTAGCCATATACTCTGCTCCAAGCGAGGTTACTAACATGGGTTACCTAATGGCTTGGGTTGGTAGTTTATACTTATCCACAAATCCCCTTGATATGTATGAATGCGATGCACCAGTATAAAAAAGAACGAGTGCAGTAACTGACTTAACCAAAAACTTACCTATTACTACATCGGGCTGGGCTTCAACTTCCTCCACATTTACGTGGTTCACCTGTCCCCTATTGAAAGGTTCCGGCTTCTTCCCAGAGCTTCCATTGCCATTTCCATTCTGGGCTTCAGGACATTCATTGGCATAATGTCCTGTCTTCTGGCACTTAAAGCAAGTGACTTGGCTCAGGTCTCTCTTGGCTGGGGTTGATGGGTTGGTGCGATTCTGGACGTTACTTCCTCCATTCCCATTACCATTCTTGGTGCCAGTATGATTGTGCGAGCTACCTCCTCCATGGGTATGCTGAAAATGTCCTCCCGGCCTAGGGGTAAATCGTGGCTTCTGCTGAGCTCCAGAATTGCACTTCCCTTGTCCATACTTCCTCTTGCGGTTCTCAATTTGCTGCTGGTTCTCTTCAATTATTAGAGCACGATCTACCAACTCCTGGTAGTTGTTGAAGGTGGCTACCATCAACCGCATGCTCAACTCATCATTCAGTCCTTCCAGAAACTTCTCATGCTTAGCTGCATCCATAGCAACGCCATCTGGGGCATAACGTGCTAGCTTACTAAAGTCCTCCACATACTGGCCAACTGTCCATCCTCCTTGGCGCAAGTTGCGAAACTCTCGCTTCTTTAGGGCCATAGCTCTTGCTGAAACATGGGCAGTACGAAAAGCCTGCTGGAACTGGTCCCATGTGACAGTGTCGACAGGGAAAGTGGCTGTGAAATTCTCCCACCATGATGTTATGGGTCCTTCAAGCTGGTGTACGGCAAACTTCACCTTTTCCGCATCTGTGCATCCTAACATGGTCAACTCCCTTGCTGTCTTGTGGAGCCAATCATCTACTAGTATCAGCTCGGTGCTACTGGAAAACACCGGCAGATTTAGCCTAAGAAAACGGGCTAAGTGATCAATAGGTGGTGGTGGTGGTGGTGGGTTGTTGTTGTTCCCCTGATTCTGATTCTGGACTAGCAACTGCACCAATGTGTTCTGCTGCTGGATCAACTGGGTGAGCTACGGTGGGAAAGTAAATCCGGGGTCACGTCTTGGAGGCATCTGAGGGTTTAGAAAAGATGAGATTTAAGAGTAGAGAGGGGTATAGAGAGAAACACTACCCATATGCACATGAGGCAAAAGCAAACAATTCACTTCATTCAATCAAACAAAGGGCATACAATCGATCTAACTATCGCAAAAGTGCTCAGACTACTATATTTACATGGTGGACTACTACTACTGTTGGGGTGGTCTTCTAGAAATATTCTTCGGTTGCAGACTCCATGATATCTGCTCCAGCTTCATCAACATAGTCATCATCGCTATCATCTGGATCCGAGTCGGTGTCGTCGATGATGATGTAGTCTTCCGGGCGAATCTCCTTGGGTTCTTCGTCTTCCTCTACTAGTGTAGGGTCTCCCATAAATATTCCGATCTTCATTGTTAGGTCGGCATTCTTATCCACTAGTACTTCGATTTCCTCTTCATAATCTTCATGTGTAGCTTTGAGTTCTTCCTCCAGTTCCTTGATTCTTGTCCTCGCCTTCTTCAGATCTATCATGTCGGCGCACATCTGGTTCTCCTGACGTCAAATGTGCTAGTTTAACTCCTGGATAAAAGCTGCAATTGATCTATCCTTCCTGGTGCTGATCATCTCCCAGTGCTCATCTCGGTGCCCACAAATCTGGTAGATTGTATCCTTGAGATTATTGTGGTAAACTTCTCCAATGTGTCCCATGGTGATGTGAGCTGCCATGCTCTTTCCTAGACTCCAGGTTGGTGCATCAAAAGAAAACTCTATGGGCTTAGTGAATGGCATGAACTTCCTTCCTGGAACTTGAACTTGAATCATCCACCACTCTTCTTCAGGTAATGTGGCGTTGTAGGTTCCGGTGAAGCTTGGTACTCCTACGTTCAGGTATCTTGTGACTTCCTTCAAATGACGTCCAAAGGGTGTATCTTCATCCGGTTGCATGAACTTGTTCCTTGCATCCGCCATCCTAAAAGAGTAGAAAAGATGAGAGGTCAGAATGAGAAGAGTGAGTAGTGATCTAGGGTTTTAGCTTAGTGGTCATGTCCTACAGTCAGCGTGTGCTCTGATACCATCTTGTAGCGACCAGACCTCAGACGGTCCAATCTTTGTGCTCAGGTGTCATCCCTGGATCAGTAATGCTGACACCACACAGTACTTGAAGGATTTATAACAAAGTAGCAATCACACACTTATTACATCGAGAGTCTCAAAAGAGAACTTATTACAATAATAATGGCTTAAGGCCATCTAATAACGATAACAGCGGAAGGCTTGGAAGATAAGTGAGTCCATCAACTCCAACGACATCACTGAGTATAGATCCACGACCTAAAAACACCTTCCTCGTCGTCTGAAAAGTATGCAACATGAACGTTGCAGCCCGAAACGGGTCAGCACATGGAATATGCTGGCAATGTAACACATAGAGAGCAAAGAAAGAAAATAGGCTATACTATATGCATATTTGGCTAGTGGAAAGCTCTATGGTTATAGTTGTGCGTAAAGCCAATTTTTCCCTACTGTAAAGGAATAAATTTTGTTTAACTATCATGGTAGTTGTTAAACATTGAGAATGGTTGACAGCATTCTCAATCCCAATTAAGCATCATCATTAAGAACCAACAAATTAATTAGAGTAGCATGATGAGATTCACATGATAATCCAAGTACTAGATACTCAAGATGTCCATAGCCGGGGACACGACTAACCATGATTAGTTTATACACTCTGCAGAGGTTTGCGCACTTTTCCCCACAAGACTCAATCTTCTCCGTTGGATTTCTCGCACTGCATGGTGTTTGAGAAATGGATGACCGAGACATAGTCTTTCAGAAGCGCTAGCACCTTACGATGGGTAGACCGTACCACCTACATCCCCTACATCTGCTAGTCTACCACTGTAAGAGTTTGCACGAACTAGTCAACTATGGTAGAGCCCATAATAGCTTGTGGCTGCACACGGAAGTTTCTAGCATGAATAATCTCATTATCCCTTTGAGCCTGGGTGGCGGTCCGAAGAAAAATAGGCAATCGCTGGAATACCCAGGTGCC
Source organism: Triticum dicoccoides (assembly GCF_002162155.2). Classification (NCBI taxonomy): domain Eukaryota; kingdom Viridiplantae; phylum Streptophyta; class Magnoliopsida; order Poales; family Poaceae; genus Triticum; species Triticum dicoccoides. Next base: position 130,492,362 of record NC_041392.1, on the reverse strand, counting down.
TCAATCCACCCAGATGTGTATTTAATTTGCCACCTTAGATAAACCATTAATTTAACAAACTCACATCAATCATGGATTTCACTCACCCAAACCACGTCTACTGGCATAGCATGGCATAATAAGCAAACATAGAAGTAACTCCCAAAGGTTTGATAATAACAGGTAATAGGTACTACCTCATCTACTTCCCAAACCCACAATTTAATTAGATCCTAGTCAATGCAATGTGTGAGGATTGATCTAATGCAATAAAAATGGGTAGTAGGAAGGTATGATCAAAGTGTTACTTGCCTTGCTGATGATCCGCAAAACCTAGCGATTCGAAGTAGCAAGCGGCGCACTCCGGGTACTCTATCGCAAACAAACAAGCATACAATAAGTACTCAACTAATGCATAGGTAAAACTCGAATAAGAGATCTAACCAAATAGTTCAACTTAAGAACTCTGGTTGGCAAAAGAAAACAAATCGAACGAAGCAACAAAAGACAAACGGCAAAAGAAATAACCTTCATTTACTAATCTGAATCTAGGGAAATTTTTACAGAGTCAAATACTTGTTTGAGTTGGTTAAACGGAAAGAGGGTTTCGAGACGAAACTCCAGGCGCTTGAATCGCCTGATTCCAACAAACGAGCAAAAAGTTAAACTAAAACAAACATCGGATCAGAAATTGCGATCAGAAAATCGCGGATTTAATCCGAGAAAAAGAAAAACGACGAACAGGTTAACGAACGAACATTCGTTAACAGGAACTAAACGATGAACGCGTTAGTTAAACGAATGAACAAGCAAACGCTCGCTAAATAAATAAACCGGAGAAAAACTGATCTATTTAAAAAAACGAAAATGAGGGTTTTCAAAAGAAACCGAAACGGCTTTTCTCAGAAAACCGAGGCGGCGGCTACCTCGGCTCAGGGCTCCGGCGGGGCTCCGGCGGCAGCGGCTGGTGCGGGGCGGCGGGGCGGCAGCTCCGACT
>NC_041392.1:130434753-130490823 GCF_002162155.2 Triticum dicoccoides | reverse complement strand
GGCGATGGCGTGTGGCGGCGGCGCTGGAGGCGTGGGGAGGCGGCGGCGCGTGTGGGCTGCAGGGGGGCGGCGGCGGGGTTATAAAGGGGGGAGGCGGCGACTTGGGGGAGGGGTCAGCCTCGGGAGGCGGGTCCTCCCCGGACTCGGGCGACGGCGGTGGTCGGGTCCCAACCCGGCGGGAGGCAGCGGTGGCTGGCTGGGCCGGCCTGCTCGGCTGGGCCCTTGGCCCAGTCGGGCGCGGGGTCTCTTTTTTTAAACAATTTCGCTGCGACTAAAAAAATTCTAGAAAAATAAATAAAATTCTAAAAATGACAAAACAAATTTTCACCGTCTAAATAAAATATTTAGAACAGGATGAACATTTTCTTGGCCCTAAATGCATTTTTTGGAAACGTGCAATTTTTCCTAAATTCAAATAAAATAGAAAATAAAACCAAAATAAAATCTTATTTGATTTTCTTATTAAATCCCCAATATTTCTATATTTTGGGAAAGTCATTTTATTCTCACTCTCATAATTTTTTATAGTAGAAATAATTGAAGATAAAATAAATAAAATCAAATGATCCTATTTTCAAATTTTGAGAAAACTCAAATATGAAAATAACGAAATCCCCAACTCTCTCTGAGGGTCCTTGAGTTGCGTGAAATTTCTAGGATCAACCAAATGCGATAAAATATGATATGCAATGATGATCTATTGTATAACATTCCAAATTGAAAATGTGGGATGTTACAGGTATCCTCCTCTGAATGATTTAAGTGACTTGACTTGGCGCATGTTCACGCATGTAGTTAAAACAAAATCAACATAGCCTTGACGATATTTATGTTCATGGTGGATTATATCCTACTCATGCTTGCATTCGGTGTTGATTAATTTTAATGCATGTTCATGACTGTTGTCGCTCTCTAGCTGGTCGCTTCCCAGTCTTTTGCTAGCCTTCACCTGTACTAAGCGGGAATACTGCTTGTGCATCCAAACTCCATAAACCCCAAAGTTATTCCATATGAGTCCGCCATACCTACCTATATATGGTATCTACATGCTGTTCCAAGTAAATTTGTATGTGCCAAACTCTAAACCTTTAAATAAATATCCTGTTTTGTATGCTCGAATAGCTCATGTATCAACTAGGGTTGTCTGTATCTTCCATGTTAGGCGGGTTATTCTCAAGAGGACTGGACTCCGCTCCTCACTCATGAGATAAATGGCTGGTCACCAGGATGCCCAGTCCCATGCTTTATGCAAACTAAATCAAAATAATTGCAAACAAAACTCCCCCTGGGAATCTTGTTTGTTGGAGGCACTCGTTGTTTCAAGCAAGCCATGGATTGATGCTTGTTGGTGGAAGGGGGAGTATAAACTTTACCATTCTGTTTGGGAACCACCTATAATGTGTGTAGCATAGAAGATATCGCCATCTCTTGGTTGTTATGTTGACAATGAAAGTATACCGCTCAAAATATTATTCACCTCTGTTTCAAAACCGAGCTTTGGCACCTCTACAAATCCCTGCTTCCCTCTGTGAAGGGCCTATCTATTTACTTTTATGCTGAATCGTCATCCTCTTATTAAAAAGCACCACTTGGAGAGCACCGCTGTCATTTGCATTCATTGTTGTTAGTTTACATTGAGTATGACTTGACTGGATCTCTTTTACCATGAATTACAATGTCTAGTCAGTCCTTGGTCTTTAAAGGTGCTCTGCATTTATGTTTTGCGGTCTCAGAAATGGCTAGCGAGATACCATCTTGTTATATCATATTATGATTGTTTTGAGAAAGTGTTGTCATCCGAGATTTATTATTATTGCTCGCTAGTTGATTATGCTGTTGATATGAGTAAACTTGAGACCTATGTGTTATTGTGAATGTGGTTAGTTATAATCTTTGCTGAAAACTTGAATGTTGGCTTTACATATTTACAACAACAAGAGCAAACAGAGTTTGTAAATGTTTTTCTTTATCACTTTCAGTTTGTCAACTGAATTGCTTGAGGACAAGCAAATGTTTAAGCTTGGGGGAGTTGATACGTCTCCAACGTATCTACTTTTCCAAACACTTTTGCCCTTGTTTTGGACTCTAACTTGCATGATTTGAATGGAACTAACCCAGCCTGATGCTGTTTTCAGCAGAATTACCATGGTGTTATTTATGTGCAGAAACAAATGTTCTCGGAATGACCTGAAACTTCACGGAGCCACTTTTCGGAAAATATGAAAAATACCTGCAAAAGATGAAGGCCAGGGGGGCCCACCACCTCTCCACGAGGGTGGGGGGCGCGCCTGCCCACCTAGGGCGCGCCCCCCTACCTCGTGGGCCCCTAGGCCCCATGTTGCCTCTCCGACTCCAACTCTAACTCCATATATCAGAGAGAAGAAATCATCACGTTTTACGATACGGAGCCGCCGCCAAGCCCTAAAACCTCTCGGGAGGGCTGATCTGGAGTCCGTTCGGGGCTCTGGAGAGGGGAATCTGTCGCCATCGTCATCATCAACCATCCTCCATCACCAACTTCATGATGCTCACCGTCGTGTGTGAGTAATTCCATCGTAGGCTTGCTGGACGGTGATGGGTTGGATGGGATCTATCATGTAATCGAGCTAGTTTTGTTAGGGTTTGATCCCTAGTGTCCATTATGTTCTGAGATTGATGTTGCTATGACTTTGCTATGCTTAATGCTTGTCACTAGGGCCTGATAACCCACAAGTATAGGGGATCGCAACAGTTTTCGATAAGTAAGAGTGTCGAACCCAACGAGGAGCTAAAGGTAGAACAAATATTCCCTCAAGTTCTATCGACCACCGATACAACTCTACGCATGCTTGACGTTCGCTTTACCTAGAACAAGTATGAAACTAGAAATACTTTGTAGGTGTTGTTGGATAGGTTTGCAAGATAATAAAGAGTACGTAAATAAAAAGTAGGGGCTGTTTATATAAAGAAACAATAAAGTAAATATAGCGAGTGTGGAGAAGTGGTGGTAGGAGTTGCGAAATTGCCCCTAAGCAATTGACTACTTTACTAGACCGATAGCAAGTATTGTGAGAGAGGCCACTACTAGCATGTCATCCCTGACTTGGAATTCTATGCACTTATGATTGGAACTATTAGCAAGCATCCGCAACTACTAATGTTCATTAAGGTAAAACCCAACCATAGCATTAAGATATATTGGTCCCCCTTCAATCCCGTATGCATCAATTTCTATGCTAGGTTGAAGCTTCTGTCACTCTTGCCCTCCAATGCATAGTCCTATCAACATACAACTAACCCTAGGGTGTGATCCACGCGCGCAATAATATGATGGGCACCAAAGGACAGCAACATAACCACAAGCAAATTAAATCAATCATAGCAATTCATCAACCACCGATAGGACAACAAAAATCTACTCAGACATCATAGGATGGTAACACATCATTGGATAATAATATGAAGCATAAAGCACCATGTTCAAGTAGGGGGTACAGCGGGTTGCGGGAGAGTGGACCACTGTAGATAGAGGGGGGAAGGTGATGGAGATGTTGGTGAAGATGGCGGAGGTGTTGGTGTAGATCGCGGTGATGATGATGGCCCCCGGTGGCACTTCGGTGCCACCGGAAGCAAGGGGGAGAGAGCCCCCTCCTTCTTCTTCTTCCTTGACCTCCTCCCTAGATGGGAGAAGGGTTGCCCCTCTGGTCCATGGCCTCCATGGCGTGGGAGGGGCGAGAGCCCCTCCGAGATTGGATCTGTCTCTCTGTCTCTCTATGTTTCTGTGTTATCAGATTCTTCCCTTTCACCGTTTCTTATATTCCCGGAGATCCGTAACTCCGATTGGGCTGAAATTTTGACACGATCTATATCCGGAAATTATATTTCTTGCGGCGAAAGAAGGGCACCAACCACCTTACGGGTGGCCCACGAGGGCCAGGGGCGCGCCCTCCTGCCTCATGGCCACCTCGGGCACCATCTCACGTGGATATTTCTTCCCAAAAATCATATATATTCCAAAAAAATCTCCGTCAGTTTTTATCCCGTTTGGACTCCGTTTGATATGGATATTCTGCGAAACAAAAAACATGCAACAAATAGGAACTGGCACTGGGCACTGGATCAATATGTTAGTCCCAAAAATAGTATAAAAAGTTGCCAAAAGTATATGAAAGTTGTAGAATATTGGCATGGAACAATCAAAAATTATAGATATGACAGAGACGTATCAGCATCCCCAAGCTTAATTCATGCTCCTCCTCGAGTAGGTAAATGATAAAAAAGATAATTTTTGATATGGAATGCTACCTAGCATAATCTTGATCATATGTCTAATCATGGCATGAATATTAAGACACGAGTGATTCAAAGCAATAGTCTATCATTTGACATAAAAACAATAATACTTCAGGCCTACTAATAAAGCAATCATGTCTTTTCAAAATAACATGGCCAAAGAAAGTTATCCCTACAAAATCATATAGTCTGGCTATGCTCCATCTTCACCACACAAAATATTCACATCATGCACAACCCCGATGAAAAGCCAAGCAATTGTTTCATACTTTTGATGTTCTCAAACCATTTCAACTTTCACGCAATACATGAGCGTGAGCCATGGATATAGCACTATGGGTGGAATAGAATGGTGGTTGTGGAGAAGACAAAAAGGAGAAGATAGTCTCACATCAACTAGGTGTATCAACGGGCTATGGAGATTCCCATCAATAGATATCAATATGAGTGAGTAGGGATTTCCATGCAATGGATGCACTAGAGCTATAAGTGTATGAAAGCTCCAACTGAAACTAAGTGGGTGTGCATCCAACTTGCTTGCTGATGAAGACCTCGGGCATTTGAGGAAGCCCATCATCAGAATATACAAGCCAAGTTCTATAATGAAAATTCCCACTAGTATATGAAAGTGATAACTCAAGAGACTCTCTATATGAAGAACGTGGTGCTACTTTAAAGCACAAGTGTGGAAAAAGGATAGTAGCACTGCCCCTTCTCTCTTTTTGTCTCATTTTTTGTTTTTATATTTTTTTTGATGGGCTTCTTTGGCCTCTTTTTTTTATTTGGGCTTCTTTCGCCTCTTTTATTTTTTTTGTAAAGTCCGGAGTCTCATCCCGATATGGGGGGATCATAGTCTCCATCATCCTATCCTCACTGGGGCAATGCTCTAATAATGATGATCACCACACTTTTATTTACTTACAACTCAATATTACAACTCGATACTAGAACAAAGATATGACTCTATATGAATGCCTCCGGCGGTGTACCGGGATGTGCAATGATCTAGCGTAGCAATGACATCAAAAAACAGACAAGCCATGAAAACATCATGCTAGCTATCTTACGATCATGCAAAGCAATATGACAATGAATGCTCAACTCATGTATATGATGATGATGGAAGTTGCATGGCAGTATATCTCGGAATGGCTATGGGAATGCCATGATAGGTAGGTATGGTGGCTGTTTTGAGGAAGGTATATGGTGGGTTTATGGTACCGGCGAAAGTTGCGCGGTACTAGAGAGGCTAGCAGTGGTGGAAGGGTGAGAGTGCATATAATCCATGGACTCAACATTAGTCATAAAGAACTCACATAGTTATTGCAAAAATCTATTAGTCATCGAAACAAAGTACTACGCGCATGCTCCTAGGGGGATAGATTGGTAGGAAAAGACCATCGCTCGTCCCCGACCACCACTCATAAGGAAGACAATCAATAAATAAATCATGCTCCGACTTCATCACATAACGGTTCACCATACGTGCATGCTACGGGAATCACAAACTTCAACACAAGTATTTCTACAATCCACAACTACCCACTAGCATGACTCTAATATCACCATCTTTATATCGCAAAACTATTGCAAGGAATCAAACATATCATATTCAGTGATCTACAAGTTTTATGTAGGATTTTATGACTAACCATGTGAATGACCAATTCCTGTCATCCCTCTAAATAGATATAAGTGAAGAAAGAGAGTTTAATTCTTTCTAAAAAAGATATGCCCACTCTCTAACAAATACAAGTGAAGCAAAAGAGCATTCTACAAATGGCGATTGTCTATGTAAAGAGAAACAGGCAATCCAAACTTCAAATGATATAGGCGAAGCACATGAAGTATTCTATAAAGCCATACTCAAAAGATATAAGCGAAGTGCAATGAGCATTCTATAAATAAACCAAGGACTATCTCATACCAGCATGGTTCATAAAAGAAAAATGAAAACTAAATGCAAAAGACGCTCCAAGATTGCACATATCGCATGAACGAAACGAATCCGAAAACATACCGATACTTGTTGAAGAAAGAGGGGATGCCTTCCCAGCATCCCCAAGCTTAGACGCTTGAGTCTCCTTGAATATTTACTTGGGGTGGCTCGGGCATCCCCAAGCTTGAGCTCTTGCCTCTCTTCCTTCTTCTCACATCGAAACCTTCTCCATCATCGAACACTTCATCCATACAAAACTTCAACAGAAAACTCTGTAAGATCCGTTAGTATAATAAAGCAAATCACTACTCTAAGTAATGTTTCAAACCAATTCATATTTTGTTTTTGCATTGTGTCTACTGTAATATAACTTTTTCATGGCGTAATCCACTGATATAAATCGATAGTTTCATCAAAACAAGCAAACTATGCATCAAAAACAGAATCTGTCTAAAACAGAATAGCCTGTAACAATCTGAACAGTCACCATACTTATGATACTTGAAAAATTCTACAAAAATTAGGAAAAATAAAAAATTTGCATATGAATACAGTGCAAAAAGAATCAGAATCATTTGACGTTCCAGCTAAAAATGTAAAATCACGCACTACAGCCAAAGTTTCTGTCCTGCACCGTACAAACCATCAAGCAAATGTAAACATCCTAAAGGCAAACCTTGGCACATTATTTTTATTTCTAAACTTTATAAAAGCACACAATAGAAATAAATGACTCTCTAAAACTTACAGGTTGTCTCCCTGGTAGCACTTTCTTTAAAGCCATTAAGCTAGGCATATAGTGCTCAAGTAATGGATCCACCCGGATCCCAAGGTATATCAAAGACAATTTTAATTAACAATGATTTTTAATTTAGTGGTGAGCACAAGGTAACATATATCATGTAATGACGAAGTCTAACTCTCTTCCTATGCATCGGCATGTCATAAAAGAACAATTCATGCACACACAGTAAAGGCCAATGCATAGTATAAACAGTTTCTTGCAATTTTATCATGTGGGAAACATAGAGAGGTGGAGATATAGTTCCTCTCTCATAATAATTGCAATTAGGAGCAACAAGCACATGCATATTATATCTATCAAAATCATCATGTGTAGTAGTAAAAGGCAACCCATCAATATAATCCTTAATAAGGGCAAACTTCTCCGATATAGTGTAGTTTGGAGAATTCAAAAAGATAATAGGACTATCATGCGTGGGTGCAATAGCAACAATTTAATATTTAACATAAGGAACTATAGCAAGTTCATCTCCATAAGCATAATTCGTATTGGCATCTTGGCCACAAGCATCATCAAAAAGGGATATTTCAAAAGAATCCAAGGGATCATAACAGTCATCATAGCAATCATCCTTCGGTAAGCATGAAGGGGAATTAAACAATGTATGAGTTGGAGAGTTACTCTCATTAGAAGGTGGGCACGGGTGATCAATCCGCTCTTCCTCCTTTTGTTCTTCGCTCTCTTCCTCATCTTTTTCATCCAATGAGCTCACAGTTTCATCAACTTCTTCCATAGATTCCTGCAAAATATTAGTCTCTTCTTGGACAGCGGAGACTTTCTCAATAAGTGCATTAATATCGGAATTGTATTCATAATTCTCATAGCAATATTTGAGGATAGCTAAATTTTTAGGTCTATAACAAGCATCATCAAAATCTTCAAACTCTTTAAACATAGATTCAATTTCATAAGAACCCATAAAAGCAACAAATTCTTCTATTTGTTCCACATCATAGTAATCATATATACCATTAGCATAAGAAGCTAAGGCTTTATTATCATTAAATTTGCATGAAAAGGGAAGGTGTGGAGCATTCATCCTAGAGCAACAAGTATAATCATATTCCGAGCATAGTTGTCTAGCATACCACTTCAATATATGAATTTGATCCCATAATAGTTTCCCTTTTTGTGTCAAGCGATAGTCCCTAAAGTATTCACGTTGATCCAATTACTCCCATTACATAATTGAATGGGTTTTTCTCAGGATTATTAAAGTAGTACATAATATCTTTCACATAACCAGCATCGGGGGTTTTAGGAGGTTCCCCATCTCCATGAGTAGCAAGTACACCTAATTTTTTTGGTATTTCGTGTCCCATATCCATAACTAAAGATAAATAACAACTAAGAACAGCAAATAAAAATTACTTAGTGATAAAGCAGACAAGCACACACGAGAATATTCACCCCATGCTATTGCTCCCCGGCAATGGCGCCAGAAAAAGGTCTTGATAACCCACAAGTATAGGGGATCGCAACAGTTTTCGATAAGTAAGAGTGTCGAACCCAACGAGGAGCTAAAGGTAGAACAAATATTCCCTCAAGTTCTATCGACCACTGATACAACTCTACGCACGCTTGACGTTCGCTTTACCTAGAACAAGTATGAAACTAGAAGTATTTTGTAGGTGTTGTTGGATAGGTTTGCAAGATAATAAAGAGTACGTAAATAAAAAGGAGGGGCTGTTTAGATAAAGAAACAATAAAGTAAATATAGCGAGTGTGGAAAAGTGGTGGTAGGAGTTGCGAAATTGCCCCTAAGCAATTGACTACTTTACTAGACCGATAGCAAGTATTGTGAGAGAGGCCACTACTAGCATGTCATCCCTGACTTGGAATTCTATGCACTTATGATTGGAACTATTAGCAAGCATCCGCAACTACTAATGTTCATTAAGGTAAAACCCAACCATAGCATTAAGATATATTGGTCCCCCTTCAATCCCGTATGCATCAATTTCTATGCTAGGTTGAAGCTTCTGTCACTCTTGCCCTCCAATGCATAGTCCTATCAACATACAACTAACCCTAGGGTGTGATCCACGCGCGCAATAATATGATGGGCACCAAAGGACAGCAACATAACCACAAGCAAATTAAATCAATCATAGCAATTCATCAACCACCGATAGGACAACGAAAATCTACTCAGACATCATAGGATGGCAACACATCATTGGATAATAATATGAAGCATAAAGCACCATGTTCAAGTAGGGGGTACAGCGGGTTGCGGGAGAGTGGACCGCTGTAGATAGAGGGGGGAAGGTGATGGAGATGTTGGTGAAGATGGCGGAGGTGTTGGTGTAGATCGCGGTGATGATGATGGCCCCGGTGGCACTCCGGTGCCACCGGAAGCGAGGGGGAGAGAGCCCCCCTCCTTCTTCTTCTTCTTCCTTGACCTCCTCCCTAGATGGGAGAAGGGTTTTCCCTCTGGTCCATGGCCTCCATGGTGTGGGAGGGGCGAGACCCCTCTAGATTGGATCTGTCTTTCTGTCTCTCTCTGTTTCTGCGTTCTCAGATTTTTCCCTTTCACCGTTTCTTATATTCCCGGAGATCCGTAACTCCAATTGGGCTGAAATTTTGACACTATCTCTATCCGGAAATTAGCTTTCTTGCAGCGAAAGAAGGGCACCAACCACCTTACGGGTGGCCCACGAGGGTCAGGGGCGCCCCTGGAGGGGCAGGCCCGCCCTCCTGCCTCGTGGCCACCTCGGGCACCATCTCGCGTGGATTTTTCTTCCCAAAAATCATATATATTCAAAAAAATTCTCCGTCGGTTTTTATCCCATTTGGACTTCGTTTGATATGGATATTCCGCGAAACAAAAAATATGCAACAAATAGGAACTGACACTGGGCATTGGATCAATATGTTAGTCCCAAAAATAGTATGAAAAGTTGCCAAAAGTATATGAAAGTTGTAGAATATTAGCATGGAATAATCAAAAATTATATATACGACGGAGATGTATCAGGGCCCGAGTGCCATGATTTCAGATCTGAACCTATTATGTTTTCATCAATATATGAGTGTTCTTGATCCTATCTTGCAAGTCTATAGTCACCTATTATGTGTTATGATCCGTTAACCCCGAAGTGACAATAATCGGGATACTTACCGGTGATGACCGTAGTTTGAGGAGTTCATGTATTCACTATGTGTTAATGCTCTGTTCCGGTTCTCTATTAAAAGGAGGCCTTAATATCCCTTAGTTTTCGTAAGGACCCTGCTGCCACGGGAGGGTAGGACAAAAGATGCCATGCTAGTTCTTTTCCATAAGCACGTATGACTATGTTCGGAATACATGCCTACATTATATCAATGAACAGGAGCTAGTTCTGTGTCACCCTAGGTTATGACTGTTACATGATAAACCGCATCCGGCATAATTCTCCATCACTGATCCATTGCCTACGAGCTTTCCATATATTGTTCTCCGCTTATTTACTTTCCCATTGCTATTGCTATCATCACTACAAAATACCAAAAACATTACTTTTACTATTGTTACCTTTTTCTACCGTTACCACTACTATTACTTTTCTACTATTACTTTGCTACTATTACTTTGGTGCAGATATTAAGTTTTCAGGTGTGGTTGAATTGACAACTCAGCTGCTAATACTTGACAGTATTCTTTGGCTCCCCTTGTGTCGAATCAATAAATTTGGGTTAAATACTTTACCCTAGAAAACTGTTGCGATCCCCTATACTTGTGGGTTATCAATACTCAATTCTATCAATTGCTCGACAGTAATTCGTTTACCCACCGTAATACTTATGCTCTTGAGAGAAGCCACTACTGAAACCTATGGCCCCCGGGTCTATCTTCCATCATATTAATCTTCCAACACTTAGCTATTTCTATTGCCGTTTATTTTACTTTGCATCTTTATTTCTCTTTATCATAAAAATACCAAAAATATTATCTTATCATATCTATCAGATCTCACTCTCGTAAGTGACCGTGAAGGGATTGACAACCCCTTTATCGTGTTGGTTGCGAGGTTCTTATTTGTTTGTGTAGGTGTGATACGTCTCCAACGTATCTATAATTTTTGATTGCTCCATGCTATATTATATACTGTTTTGAATGTTTATGGGCTTTATTATACACTTTTATATCATTTTTGGGACTAACCTATTAACCCAGAGCCCAGTGCAGGTTTCTGTTTTTACCCTGTTTTAGGGTTCCGAAGAAAAGGAAAATAAAACGGAGTCCAATTGACCTAAAACTTCACGGAACTCATTTTTGGAAGGAAAGAAGCCCAGAAGACTTGGAGTGCACGTCGGGGGACCTACGAGGAGGCCACGAGGCAGGGGGGCGCCCACCCCCTGGGCGCGCCCTCCACCCTCGTGGGCCCCTCGTGGCCCCCCTGACGTACTTCTTCCGCCTATATATCTCCATATACCCTAAAAACATCTGTGGAGACAATAGATCAGGAGTTCCGCCGCCAGAAGCCTCCGTAGCCACCAAAAACCAATCTAGACCCGTTCCGGCACCCTACCGGAGGGGGCAATCCTTCTCTGGTGGCCATCTTCATCATCCCGGTGCTCTCCATGACGAGGAGGGAGTAGTTCTCCCTCGGGGCTGAGGGTATGTACAAGTAGCTATGTGTTTGATCTCTCTCTCTCGTGTTCTTGAGGTGATACGATCTTGATGTATCGCGAGCTTTGCTATTATAGTTGGATCTGATGTTTCTCCTCCCCCTCTTCTCTCTTGTAATGAATTGAGTTTCCCCTTTGAAGTAATCTTATCGGATTGAGTCTTTATAGATTTGAGAACACTTGATGTATGTCTTGCCGTGCGTATCTGTGGTGACAATGGGATACCACGTGATTCACTTGATGTATGTTTTGGTGATCAACTTGCAGGCTCCGTCCATGAACCTATGCAAAGGGTTTGGCACACATTTTCGTCGTGATTCTCCGATAGAACTTTGCGGCACTCTTTGAGGTCCTTTGTGTTAGTTGAATAGATGAATCTGAGATTGTGTGATGCATATCGTATAATCATACCCACGGATACTGGAGGTGACATTGGAGTATCTAGGTGACATTAGGGTTTTGGTTGATTTGTGTCTTAAGGTGTTATTCTAGTACGAACTCTAGGGCTGTTTGTGACACTTATAGGAATAGCCCAACGGATTGATTGGAAAGAATAACTTTGAGGTGGTTTCGTACCCTACCATAATCTCTTCGTTCGTTCTCCGCTATTAGTGACTTTGGAGTGACTCGTTGTGCGTGTTGAGGGATAGTTATGTGATCCAATTCTATCATTATTGTTGAGAGGACTTGCACTAGTGAAAGTATGAACCGTAGGCCTTGTTTCCTAGCATTGCAATACCGTTTACGCTCACTTTTATCATTAGTTACCTTGCCATTTTTATAATTTCAGATTACAAATACCTTTATCTACCATCCATATACCACTTGTATCACCATATCTTTGCCGAACTAGTGCACCTATACAATTTACCATTGTATTGGGTTTGTTGGGGACACAAGAGACTCTTTGTTATTTGGTTGCAGGGTTGCTTGAGAGAGACCATCTTCATCCTACGCCTCCTACGGATTGATAAACCTTAGGTCATCCACTTGAAGGAAATTTGCTACTGTCCTACAAACCTCTGCACTTGGAGGCCCAACAACGTCTACAAAAAGAAGGTTGTGTAGTAGACATCAAGCTCTTTTCTGGCGCCGTTGCCGGGGGGTTAGTGCTTGAAGGTATATCTTTAGATCTTGCAATCGAGTCTTTTAGTTTCTTGTTTTATCACTAGTTTAGTTTATAAAAGAAAACTATAAAAAAATGGAATTGAGTTTGTCTCATACGCTTCATCTTTTTAATATCTTTCATGAGTATGATGGAAAGGATAATTTTTCTCAACTGCTAGAAGAAGAAATCTATAAAATGTTTGGCACTAAATATTTGAATGATGATCATGATTGCAATGTTGTTAGTATGAATTCCTTGAATATCCATGATGCTAATGGTATGCAAAGCCACAAGCTTGGGGAAGCTATGTTTAATGAAGATGATATTTTTTGTCCCCCAAGTTTTGATGAGCAAATTTATTATGATGAAAGCATGCCTCCTATTTATGATGATTATATTGATGAAAGTGGATTTTGAGAGGTCATGACTTTATTTTGTGATGAATCCACTATTCCGGAAGAAGTTCCAATTGATTATGAGTACAAAGTTGCTATCTATGATGATTATTGTGATGACTTGTATGCTATTAAAAATAATGATAACCATGAAACTTGTCATCATGATTTTAGTTTTCAATTGGATTATGCCTCACATGATAATTATTTTTTTGAGTTTGCTCCCACTACTATTCATGAGAAGAATTTTGCTTATGTTGAGAGTAGTAAATTTTGCATGCTTGTAGATCATGAAAAGAATGCTTTAGGTGCTGGTTATACTATTGAATTCATTCATGATGCTACTGAAAATTATTATGAGGGAGGAATATATGCTTGTAGGAATTGCAATAATATCAAGTTTCCTCTCTATGTGCTTAAAGTTTTGAAGTTATGCTTGTCTTACCTTCCTATGCAAGTTGATTCTTGTTCCCACAAGTTGTTTGCTCACAAAATCCCTATGCATAGGAAGTGGGTTAGACTTAAATGTGCTAGTCATATTCTTCATGATGCTCTCTTTATGTTACAATTCTTATGTTTTATGTGAGCACCATTGAAATCATCATGCCTAGCTAGGGGCGTTAAACGATAGCGCTTGTTGGGAGGCAACCCAACTTTATTTTTGTTCCTTGCTTTTTGCTCCTGTTTAGTAATAAATAATTTATCTAGCCTCTGTTATTATTGAGTTTTTATGTTTTAATTAGTGTTTGTGCCAAGTAGAACCTTTGGGAAGACTTGGGTGAAGTCTTTATGATCATGCTGTAAAAAACAGAAACGTTAGCGCTCACGAGAATTGCTGCCATTTTTATTTGGAGAGTGATATTTAGTTAATTCTTTTTTCAGATGATTAATAGATAAATTCGTCAGGTCCAGCAATTTATTTTAGAATTTTTGGGGTTCTAGAAGTATACGTTTGATACAGATTACTACAGACTGTTCTGTTTTTGACAGATTCTGTTTTCATCGTGTTGTTTGCTTATTTTGATGAATCTATGGTAGTATCAGAGGGTATGAACCATAGAGAAGTTGGAATACAGTAGATATTAAACCAATATGAATTTAGAATGAGTTCATTACAGTACCTTATGAAGGTGATTTACTTTCTTATACTAACGGAGCTTACGAGTTTTCTGTTAAGTTTTGTGTTGTGAAGTTTTGAAGTTTTGGGTAAAGATTCTATGGACTATGGAATAAGGATTGGAAAGAGCCTAAGATTGGGGATGCCCAAGGCACCCCAAGGTAATATTCAAGGACAACCAAGAGCCTAAGCTTGGGGATGCCCCGGAAGGCATCCCCTCTTTCGTCTTCGTTCATCGGTAACTTTACTTGGAGCTATATTTTTATTCACCACATGATATGTGTTTTGCTTCGAGCGTCAATTTATTTTGTTGGGATTTGATTTATGTTATTTAGAACAATGTTTTGCATAAAAGTGGCATTGATAGCCTCCACTATGCCTATGTTACAAGTATACATGTTGCTGTTTGAAAACAGAAAGTTTACCGCTGTTGCAATAATTCCCTAGAAAAGTCAGAATGTGATAAAATGTTGAAACCTTTTGAATATTAAGCTCTGATAAATTTACTACAGTGGGAATTTTCTTTCATAATTTTTTGAGCTAGGGAAGTATGGATGTTGCAGAATTCTTTACAGACTATCCTGTTTAGGCAGATTGCTGTTATGTTTGCATTGTTTGCATATGTTTGCTTCTTTAATGATTCTATTTGAGAATAGGACTATTAAATATGCAGAGGCATTTAGTATGCAATTTTTAATAATAATTTTAGTGATTTTCTACAGTAGAGTATGATAAGGTTTTTGCAATGTGTTATACTAACTTATCTCACGAGTCCTTGTTGAGTTTTGTGTGGATGAAGCTTTTGAGATTTAGGGAGACCGTGATATGAGAGGAATTAAGGAGACACAAAAGATTAAGCTTGGGGATGACCAAGGCATCCCAAGATAATATTTCAAGAAGTCTCAAGCATCTAAGCTTGGGGATGCCCCGGTTGGCATTCCACCTTTCTTCTTCAACAACTATCGGTTAGTTTCGGTTGATCCTAAGTTTTTGCTTCTCACATGATGTTTGCCATTCTTAGAATGTCATTTTATTTTGATTTTCTTGCTGTTTGAATAAAATACCAAGATCTGAAATTATTAAATGTTAGAGAGTCTTCACATAGTTGCATAATTATTTGACTACTCATTGATCTTCACTTATATCTTTCGGAGTAGTTTGTCGTTTGCTCTAGTGCTTCACTTATATCTTTTAGAGCACGGTGGTAGTTTTATTTTGAAGAAATAGATGAACTCTCATGCTTCACTTAGATTATTTTGAGAGTCTTAATAGCATGGTAATTTGCTTAAAATCTTAATATGCTAGGTATTCAAGATTAGTAAAACTTTCTTATGAGTGTGTTGAATACCAAGAGAAGTTTGATGCTTGATGATTGTTTTGAGATATGGAGGTAATAATATCAAAGTCGTGCTAGTTGAGTAGTTGTGAAATTGAGAAATACTTGTGTTGAAGTTTGCAAGTCCCGTAGCATGCACGTATGGTAAACGTTGTGTAACAAATTTGAAACATGCGGTGTTATTTGATTGTTCTCCTTATGAGTGGCGGTCGGGGACGAGCGATGGTCTTTTCCTACCAATCTATCCCCCTAGGAGCATGCGCGTAGTGCCGAGGTTTTTGATGACTTGTAGATTTTTGCAATAAGTATGTGAGTTCTTTATGACTAATGTTGAGTCCATGGATTATACGCACTCTCACCCTT
The DNA here is from genome assembly GCF_002162155.2 of Triticum dicoccoides. Lineage (NCBI taxonomy): Eukaryota > Viridiplantae > Streptophyta > Magnoliopsida > Poales > Poaceae > Triticum > Triticum dicoccoides. The sequence goes on along the minus strand of NC_041392.1, from coordinate 130,474,874 downwards.
CCATCCTTGCTAGCCACTTCGGTACCGTGCATTGCCCTTTCTCACATTGAGAGTTGGCGCAAACTTCGCCGGTGCATCCAAACCCCATGATATGATACGCTCTGTCACACATAAACCTCCTTATATCTTCCTCAAAACATCCACCATGCCTACCTATTATGGCATTTCCATAGCCATTCCGAGATATATTGCCATGCAACTTTCCATCATTCCGTTCATCATGACACATTCACCATTGTCATATTGCTTAGCATGATCATGTAGTTGACATAGTATTTGTGGCAAAGCCAACATTCATAATTCTTTCATACATGTCACTCATGAATCATTGCACATCCCGGTACACCACCGGAGGCATTCATATATAGTCATCTTTGTTCTAGTATCGAGTTGTAATCATTGAGTTGTAAATAAATAGAAGTGTGATGATCATCATTATTAGAGCATTGTCCCAAGTGAGGAGTATATAAAAAAAGAAAGGCCATAAAAAAAGAGAAGGCCCAAAAAAATAGAAAGGCCATAAAAAAGAAAAGTTCCAAAAAAAATGAGAGAAAAAGAGAGAAGGGACAATGTTACTATCCTTTTACCACACTTGTGCTTCAAAGTAGCACCATGATCTTCATAGTAGAGAGTCTCTCATGTTATCACTTTCATATACTAGTGGGAATTTCTCATTATAGAACTTGGCTTGTATATTCCAACAATGGGCCTCCTCAAGTGCCCTAGGTCTTCGTGAGCAAGCAAGTTGGATGCACACCCACTAGTTTCTTTTTTTGAGCTTTCATACATTTATAGCTCTAGTGCATCCGTTGCATGGCAATCCCTACTCCTTGCATTAACATCAATCGATGGGCATCTCCATAGCTCATTGATTAGCCTCGTTGATGTGAGACTTTCTCCTTTTTGTCTTCTCCACATAACCCCCTCATTATATTCTATTCCACCTATAGTGCTATATCCATGGCTCGCGCTCATGTATTGCGTGAAAGTTTATAGGTTTGAGATTACTAAAGTATGAAACAATTGCTTGGCTTGTCATCGGGGTTGTGCATGATGAGAGCATTCTTGTGTGACGAAAATGAAACATGACTAAACTATATGATTTTGTAGGGATGAACTTTCTTTGGCCATGTTATTTTGAGAAGACATAATTGCTTAGTTAGTATGCTTGAAGTATTATCATTTTTATGTCAATATGAACTTTTGTATTGAATCTTTCGGATCTGAATATTCATACCACAATTAAGAAGAATTACATTAAAATTATGCCAAGTAGCACTCCGCATCAAAAATTCTGTTTTTATCATTTACCTACTCGAGGACGAGCAGGAATTAAGCTTGGGGATGCTGATACGTCTCCAACGTATCTATAATTTTTGATTGCTCCATGCTATATTATCTACTGTTTTGAATGTTTATGGGCTTTATTATACACTTTTATATCATTTTTGGGACTAACCTATTAACCCAGAGCCCAGTGCCAGTTTCTGTTTTTACCCTGTTTTAGGGTTTCAAAGAAAAGGAAAATCAAACGGATTCCAATTGACCTAAAACTTCACGGGACTCATTTTTGGAAGGAAAGAAGCCCAGAAGACTTGGAGTGCACGTCGGGGGACCTACGAGGAGGCCACGAGGCAGGGTGGCACGCCCGCCCCCCTGGGCGCGCCCACCACCCTCGTGGGCCCCTCATGGCCCCCCTAACGTACTTCTTCCGCCTATATATCTCCATATACCCTAAAAACATCCGTGGAGACAATAGATCGGGAGTTCCGCCGCCATAAGCCTCCGTAGCCACCGAAAACCAATCTAGACCCGTTCCGGCACCCTACTGGAGGGGGCAATCCTTCTCCGGTGGCCATCTTCATCATCCCGGTGCTCTCCATGACAAGGAGGGAGTAGTTCCCCCTCGGGGCTGAGGGTATGTACAAGTAGCTATGTGTTTGATCTCTCTCTCTCTCTCGTGTTCTTGAGGTGATATGGTCTTGATGTATCGCGAGCTTTGCTATTATAGTTGGATCTTATGTTTCTCCTCCCCCTATTCTCTCTTGTAATGAATTGAGTTTCCCCTTTGAAGTAATCTTATCGGATTGAGTCTTTATAGATTTGAGAACACTTGATGTATGTCTTGCCGTGCGTATCTGTGGTGACAATGGGATACCACGTGATTCACTTGATGTATGGTTTGGTGATCAACTTGCGGATTCCGCCCATGAACCTATGCATAGGGGTTGGCACACATTTTTGTCGTGATTCTCCGATAGAACTTTGGGGCACTCTTTGAGGTCCTTTGTGTTGGTTGAATAGATGAATCTGAGATTGTGTGATGCATATCGTATAATCATACCCACAGATACTTGAGGTGACATTGGAGTATCTAGGTGACATTAGGGTTTTGGTTGATTTGTGTCTTAAGGTGTTATTCTAGTACGAACTCTAGGGCTGTTTGTGACACTTATAGGAATAGCCCAACGGACTGATTGGAAAGAATAACTTTGAGGTGGTTTCGTACCCTACCATAATCTCTTCGTTCGTTCTCCGCTATTAGTGACTTTGGAGTGACTCTTTGTTGCATGTTGAGGGATAGTTATGTGATTCAATTATGTTATTATTGTTGAGAGGACTTGCACTAGTAAAAGTATGAACCCTAGGCCTTGTTTCCTAGCATTGCAATACCGTTTATGCTCACTTTTATCATTAGTTACCTTGCTGTTTTTATAATTTCAGATTACAAATACCTTTATCTACCATCCATATACCACTTGTATCACCATCTCTTCGCCGAACTAGTGCACCTATACAATTTACCATTGTATTGAGTGTGTTGGGGACACAAGAGACTCTTTGTTATTTGGTTGCAGGGTTGCTTGAGAGAGACCATCTTCATCCTATGCCTCCTACGGATTGATAAACCTTAGGTCATCCACTTGAGGGAAATTTGCTACTGTCCTACAAACCTCTGCACTTGGAGGCCCAACAACGTCTACAAGAAGAAGGTTGTGTAGTAGACATGAAGGTGCGTGGGACTCGAGCATGATCTCCTATTGGATTGATACCTTGGTTCTCAAAAACTGAGGGAAATACTCACGCTACTTTACTGCATCACCATTTCCTCTTCAAGGGAAAACCAACGCAATGCTCAAGAGGTAGCATCATACATGCCGGCAGGATGATGTCGTCGACATAGAGCAGTAAGTAGGCCGTGTCAGAGCCCTGATGATAGACGAAGAGCGAGGCGCCCGAGAGGGTAGAGCGGAACCCAAGATGGTGGAGAAACACCGCGATGCGCTGGTACCAAGCGCGGGGAGCCTTCTTGAGTCCGTACAAGGACCGCGAAAGCAGGCACACGTGGTCGGGAAGCATGATACGTCTCCCACGTATCTATAATTTTTGACTGCTCCATGCTATATTACCTACTGTTATGGACTATATTGGGCTTTATTTTCCACTTTTATATTATTTTTGGGACTAACCTATTAATCGGAGGCCCAACCCAGAATTGCTATTTTTTGCCTATTTCAGTGTTTCGGAGAAACAGAATATCAAACGGAGTCCAAATGGAATGAAACCTTCAGGAACGCGATTTTCTCATCAGATAAGACCCAGGAGACTTGGACCCTCCGTCAAGAAAGCCATGAGGCGGTCACGAGGGTGGAGCCCCCCCCTAGGGAGCGCCCCCTGCCTCGTGGCCCCCTCGAAGCTCCACCGATGTACTCCTTCCTCCTATATATACCTACGTAGCCCAAAATGATCAGAAACGGAGCCAAAAACCTAATTCCACCGCCACAACTTTCTGTATCCACGAGATCCCATCTTGGGGCCTGTCGTGGATTTGTCACGGCAGATGTCCTAGCGAAAGGACTTAGTCGTGGAGCCATCACTACGAGTTTACTTGAAGGGGTTAAAGCGGACACAAAGACACGAGGGTTTTATACTAGTTCGGCCCCTTCGATGAAGGTAAAAGCCTACGTCTAGTTGTGATGGAATTGATATAATCTCGATGGCTAGGGAGCAAACAGGCTTCGCCTAGGCTCGAGTTGTAGTTGTCTGTCCTGAACCGCCACCGGGTCGTCCCCTTATATACACGGGTGACGCCCGTCGGTCCATAGAGTCCTAACCGGTTCATACTCGTATTCCCGTTGGTATCTCACTATTCCTTACTTACAATACAAGTCATACATCAGGCCGGTTTACGGCTACATGTTCTAACCGACTACAGGCCTTGGGCCTTCATCTGTTTTACGCCACTAATGAAGTTAACCCGGCCCAAGTAGGCCGGTTTACACGTAGTGGTAATATCCCCAACATTAGGCCCCAGATTGATTTGAACTGGTTCATGTCAATCCTTCACACCATCTTGCATCTTGGATATCTTCTGTTAATTGGCAAATCTCCATGTCGTCATCATTTTTGGTTGCTGTAAACCGGCATGACGTCATCAGTTTTGGTTACTGCAAACCGGCATGACGTCATTATGAAATTCATAACGCCCTCTTAATGACAGCTCCTGGATTCGCGCGTTTTGACCTAGCTCGGTTGCCTTATAAATAAGACCGAAGGGTCATTTCCTTTCTCTTCCCCTTCGTCCCTTCTTCTTCTTCTTCCTCACGTCGCCGGCTTTGGAGCTCCGCCACCACCGTCGACCTCTGCCTCGTCTCGGGCCGCTGCATCAACCTGAACGTACCAGAGTGTTGAGGCGTCTTTCCGCATCTTCTCCATTCCCGGTAAGTTCTCTCTCCTCTTCTTAACCTAGATCCGTTCTTAGGGTTCCGTGTTCATGCTGTGTTCATCACGCGCTCATATCTGTTCTCTAATCTTGAATGAATCCGCGAACTCTTGCTGTGTTCAGTAGCGATCCCTAAGCATCCGCTTGCAACTTCTCATCTAATCCCATAGATCTCCCGCACATATCCGCTCAATGGTTCACTTCTGTTTCCGCCTTACTCTTCGAAATATTTCCTGTTTTGTGAGCTTGCTGTAGATCCGCGGCTGTAACTCAATTTTGTGAAACTTGTTTCTGCATACACAATTATCCATAGCTTCAATTACTTCCGTCGCCTAGATCAGGTGGTTTAACTTTACCATAGAAAAAACTGCTAAACCGGTATCTATCATTAGTCCCCTGGTTGAACCGCCAGAATCCATTTGACGCCGCATTGTAGAAAACCGGTTTATAGGTACGGCCGCCGGTTTATCGTAGTTAGATTAATACATTTTTTTATCCAGCATGTCCTTGAACTGGATTACCTATTTATTGTAGATCTCGTCATGGCAAAACAAGTGTATGAGTGCAACTGGGTTCCCTCTCGCGTCACAGAATCACAGTTGGACGATCTAGTCCTGATCGGCGCTTTGGATAGTAAAGATACGATCCACTGGAGGGTTCCTGGAGATGAATGTCCTCCTACGCCCCAGGAAGGAGAGGTCGTGGTCTTCGCAGATCATATGGCCCGGGGCTTCAAACCGCCCGGCTCTAAATTTTATCGGGATGTGTTAGCCAACTTTCAACTCCGTCCACAGGATATTGGCCCCAAATCCGTCACCAATCTATGCCACTTTCAAGTACTTTCTGAGGCATACCTTCAAGAGGAGCCTTCAGTCGAGTTATTTAGAGATCTCTTTCATCTGAATCGTCGTACTGAATTCACTGACGGCCCTAATACCGAACTGGGCGGTATGGCCATTCAGAAAAGGAAAGAAGTCACCTATCCCCACGTCAAACTCCATACTCACCCCAAGGAGTGGAATGCAACTTGGTTTTATTGCAAGGATACCTCCCCTGACAATGAAAATCCCTTGCCTGGCTTCCGTCCGGAACGGCTCAGCAACACTCACCCTTTTCCACAAAGGCTAAGCGCCAAGGAGAGAATTAAATATTCTCCTCAACTGTCCAAGCTCCGGGCCTTCATGGCCAATGGTTTAACAGGAATAGACCTTGCACGCTGCTGGATATCATGGAGCATTTTGCCTCTAAGCTGGCGCTCCAATTTGATGTGCAAGTATACTGATAGTGTCGATGACCCACTAAGACACACTAAAATCCAACTCCCTGATGACGAAGTCACAGAATCTGTGAAAAAGATGCTGAATGAACCGGAGCACCTCTGTGCTCAAACCGGTCTACCTCCTTACTGCACCTCCAACAAACCGCCAGCGGTAATATTTTAATTGCCCTATTGTTGAACCGGTTACTGCTTTATATGTTTAACATTTAATTACTGCTGATCCAGGACGATAATCCGTTTTGGAGCAAGAAACTTCCTTAAGACAAAACGGAGAAAGCAGGACGTCCAACCCGGCCCAAGACCATGGTTATCAAGAAACCAGCTCATAAGAGAAAAACCACCACTTCATCTGACCCAGCCATTGATGATGATGTGGGTAATCTGGATCTTGAGGTAGAACTTGATTCACTTGGCTTGCTTTTTACACGCCTTATTGATGATAATGCTTGTCAGGATGACGCTGAAGCCAGCAATGCGGGTTTCGTTGAGGTAACCATTCTCTCTTCCGATTCAGAAATCTTGCCTTTGCCAAAATTTTGCCGGGCAAACCGGAAAGTTAAATTTTCTCATCCTCTTGCTTATCTGGATTCCCAATTTCTTATGAAGACCCAGCAACACGAAGCTCGCCGCACAACCCGGCACAGTGGCCAGGTAGTTACCTCTGCCGGTTTACCAAACAGTCCGGTTCGAAAACGCCGCTCCGAGGTCTCCGACCTTTTTATTGATTTAAATCGTAAAGCGGGTTTCTTCCGTCAACCTCTTAATCCATCCGACTCCGATTATCAGGTCACTTCTCATTCATCGTCTGGTGAATCGTCAGCCACTCAGCTACCACCTTTGAAAACAGTTGCTGGGTAAGTTAAACTGAACATATGCTTCCAGTATACCGCATAATGGCTTATGCTTTTCCTTGACTTTTTGTTTTTCTTTCAGGGCTAAACTGAAACCAAGCAAGAAGGCCCGCCTGGATAAAGCGGCTGAAGAAGATGTAGCCCCAGAACATGACCAAGCGCCGGATCGTGAAATGTTTACTTCTGAAGATATCCCCAATGATCCTCCTTTGCAAGACGACGTTATTCCCGAAGAAGGGCTTGTTAATACTCCAGCCTCTGCCGATCCGCCTGCCAGCTCCATCCAGATAGAGAAATCCCACACTCCTACTGACCAAACGGCCGCACCAACACAAACTGGCGAGTCCAAAGATGATGATGTTGTGATTACCGGTGTGGGCCGCTCTGAACCCGGGAATCCTGTCACCCTTACCAAGCATACCATCAAAGAGGATTTTTCCGCTTTGAACAAAGGAAAATGGGATGTTGAACTAGAGACATATGCTGCTCTGAGTGCCCAAGATCTTTACTCCGGCTATTTAAACCGGCTTTGCACTAGCCGTGACTGTGAAGCTGGCCTGGTCAAAATGATGAGGGATAAATTTGAGGTAACTTACTTCTTTCCTTGCTGCCATTATCTCCATCCTTCTAGCCCCCAAGGGCCGGTTTGTAACATTGGTCAAATCGGGACTTGATCCTGAACATTCTGGAAACCGATCGGTATAGCCTGCAAGAACCGGTCTAACTTAGCATAAGTAAACCGGGGCTCCAATAGAGAACTGTCCTTAGAACATAACTTGATCAAATAGCCATTAACCCCCAAGTGCCAAGTTGAATACTTGTATTGAGCTTGGGACTTTGTGATCGAGTAATATATAAAAATTGAAGGTGCATTAGCCCCCAAGTGTCAGGCATATAACTTTGTTATGTGGTTGATACTTCAACTCCTTGGATCGCCTGTGCAAAGCTTAAACTCTGTCTGTGTGCAGGCTGAGGTGAAAATCAAGGAGGACCGAGTCGCCGATTTGCAGGAGGCCTTGAAAACCCAGCAGGCTGAAACAAATAAGGCAAAGCAAGAATTAACCAGCGCTTTGAGCACTGCTGAACGGCTGAAAGAAGGCTTCAAGAAAGAGCGGGCTGACTAGGCCACTGAGAAGGCCGGTTTAACCAAAAGAGCGGAAAATGCTGAAGCGGCCCTTAAACCGGTGGTGGATGAACTGACGGCCGTACAGCGGCAAATACACTCCATGACTGCTGCAATCTTTGGTAAGCTCCTTGTAACTTCTGTGATAAATTTGAATCTGCTGTATCGTAAATCCGGTTTGAGACCATTCCAATCTTGTTGTAGGCACACGTATTGGGCACTTAGGAAATGATGTGCGGAAGAAATTGAAAGCTGCCTACACCTTGGTGGAACAATTGTATACCGGAGCCTAACGGATCATCACCACAGCTTCTCACAACAACCCGGCGCCCTCTTTAATCCAGGACACTCTTAGCAAGTTGTCAATGCTTCCAGCCCGGATTGAGGAGCTGAAAAAATCCGCTGCCCGAACCGGAGCCATCAATGCCTTAATCCGGGCAAAGGCATGGGTGCCCGACTTTGATCCTGTGGAAGCAGCTCAAGGCTATCCCAGTCTGAAAGAAGATGGCTCTGAATTCAACGAAGAAGATTTAAGGGCCATAAACCGTGCAGTGCGCCCTCTGGCTTGCCAGCTAGCTGAAGAGGCAGATTTGACGCATTATCAAGTGCAATATAATAATCAAAACAAGCGAGTGCCTGCCCCAACTGTTGAAGCGGAGAATCTGATTCCTCCAATCCGTAAGAACACTTACGCCCCTGATATTGAACCGTCTTCCCTGATCCATGAAGAGGCTGTTTTCCAAGCTTTAATGGGAATCGACTGGACCACTGTTGATTTCCAGCCAATGGGTAGAGACAAGGAAGCTGAAGCGGCGGAGGATGAGGAGCAGGCTTGAACCGGAAGCCGGTTTGAAGAGCTATTTGCAACATCCTTCCAAAAAAAACAATGATTTTGTTTGAGCACCATGCCGCCTTGTAATAGGATAGTTAAAACTTCTGCCTGGAATATGCCTTCGTGCATAAGTACTGAAGCTTTTGCTTGAAAAACTTTAATTCATATTTCCTGCAATCAGAAAAATTTGAACTTCGGTGGCGGTTATACCGTCAGCCGGATTATGATCTTGATATGTGTATCAGTTAATATAACAAATAGATGATACATAAATACCTGCCATGTTTGAGCATAAAGCTGGCTTTAGCCAAGCCTGAAGCGGTGGTTTTATAAACCATTACCGTCAAAAAGGGAGAAAGTAGCTCCCATACAAACCGTACTGACTTAATACGAGCCCCCTGGTTACTCCATGATGTTAACAGGGAAAAGGTAAACCAGGCAGACTCCTCCGGATTTAAAGGGGGATCAGAAATCATTGTCAGAACCGGAAAAAATATGCTTGTTGACATAAAAGAAATCCAACAAAAGCAAAGAATGAACAAACCATGAAAACAACATGGAAGCAAAGGCAATGATAAAAACCATTTGCAAAAATATGCTATACTGAGCTGTTCAGATGGTATTACCATGGTCGGACAGGATCAAGGCCCCCAATAGGAGTGACAATGATTCAAGTCAGCCAGGTCCCCAAATGACTCGTGGCATATATGCCAGATCAAGAGGCGTGACAATGGTTCGGGTTCGACCATGCCCCCAAGTGATTTTGTGGCCTTAGGCCGACCAAGAGGCGTGACTGGTTCAGACTTGACCATGTCCCCAAATGATCTGGTGGCTGTCGCCTATCAAAGGGTGTTCGTTGGTTCGGACACGACCAAGGCCCCCAGTGATATATAGAAAACAAATGTCAAGGGGTAAACCGGAGGCCGCTTTAAACAGAACCACTCCGTGTAACCTCGCATGATGAGAAAGACAGAGACCCCGCTTTAGCTGAGGCTCCGGTTTGATATATCAAAGATAATATATACATTGTCATGATATGTACATAGATAGAGCCGATGGCTCAAGTATAGTAAGGCCGAAGATGAGCTATATTCCACGGCCTGTTGGTCTCCTCCTCTGATGTACGTGAGTCTTGATGCCCTCGAATATCAATCAGATAGTACGACCCGTTGTGCAAATTCTTGCTGACCACGAAAGGTCCCTCCCAAGGTGGGGATAACTTGTGCATATCCGTTTGATCTTGGATGAGTCGAAGCACCAAATCTCCTTCTTGAAAAGTTCTGGTTCTAACCCGGCGACTGTGATAGCGACGAAGATCTTGCTGGTAAATCGCCAAACGGGCAGCCGCTATATCACGCTCCTTGTCCAATAGGTCCAAAGCGTCTTGCCGTGCTGTCTCATTGTCTGCTTCAACATAAGCTGCCACACGAGGCGAATCGTGCCGGATGTCACTAGGGAGAATTGCCTCTGCTCCATAGACCATGAAAAATGGCGTGTATCCTGTGGACCGGTTTGGCGTAGTATTGATACTCCATAATACAGATGGTAGCTCTTCAACCCAACATCCTAGTGTTCTTTGCAATGGGACCATAAGCCGGGGTTTGATGCCTCGCAAGATTTCCTGATTAGCTCGTTCTGCCTGTCCATTGGACTGGGGGTGTGCCACTGACGACACGTCAAGTCGGATGTGCTCACGTTCACAGAACTCCTTCATAGCGCCCTTGGATAAATTGGTACCATTGTCAGTAATGATACTGTGTGGAAAACCAAACCAAAAAATCACCTTCTTGATGAACTGCACCGCTGTTGCTGCATCACACTTGCTGACAGGCTCCGCTTCAACCCACTTGGTAAATTTGTCAACTGCCACCAAAAGGTGGGTTTTCTTATCCTTGGATCTTTTAAAAGGCCCAACCATATCCAGCCCCCAAGTTGCAAACGGCCATGTTATCGGGATCATCCTCAATTCTTGAGCCGGCACATGAGCACGTCTTGAAAACTTCTGACATCCATCACACCGTTTAACCAAGTCCTCCGCGTCAGCATGCGCTGTCAACCAGTAGAACCCGTGACGAAACGCCTTTGCCACCAGAGACTTTGAACCGGCGTGGTGTCCACAATCCCCTTCATGGATTTCTCTTAAGATTTCACAGCCTTCCTCAGGAGAAACACAACGTTGGAACGCCCCTGATACATTGCAATGATGTAATTCACCATTGACAATCGTCATAGACTTGGATCGCCGGACTATCTACCTGGCTAGAATCTCATCCTCTGGTAACTCCCCCCGGTTCATGTACGCAAGATAAGGAACTGTCCAATCCGGAATAACATGCAAGGCTGCCACCAATGGAGCCTCCGGATCAGGAATAGCCAAATCCACCTCACCTGGGAGCTTGACTGACGGGTTGTGCAACACGTCCAAAAAGACGTTAGGCGGGACCGGTTTACGCTGAGAGCCCAACCGGCTTAAAGCATCCGCCGCTTCATTCTTCCGACGGTCCACATGATCCACTTGATAACCCTTGAAACAACCTGCAACATTATCCACTTCCCGACGATATGCAGCCATGAGCGGGTCCTTAGAATCCCAAGTGCCAGACACCTGTTGAGCCACTAGGTCCGAGTCACCAAAGCACTTAACCCGGCTTAAATTCATCTCTTTAGCCATCCGGAGACCATGGAGCAAGGCTTCGTACTCAGCTGCATTATTAGTACAAGGGAACATTAAGCGGAGAACATAACAAAACTTATCACCTCGTGGGGAAGTTAATACGACTCCAGCCCCCGAGCCTTCCAATTGCCTGGATCCGTCAAAATGAATAGTCCAATATGTGTGATCCGGCTTCTCCTCTGGTGCTTGTAACTCCGTCCAGTCATTGATGAAATCAACAAGTGCTTGAGACTTCACTGCCGTCCGAGGCACGTACTTCAGTCCGTGTGGCCCAAGCTCTATAGCCCACTTGGCAATCCAGCCAGTCGCCTCCCGGTTCTGTATAATATCACCCAAGGGAGCTGAACTGACCAATGTGATGGGGTGCCCTTGAAAATACTGCTTCAACTTCCGACTGGCCATAAAAACACCATAGACCAGCTTCTGCCAATGCGGATACCTTTGCTTGGATTCAATAAGCACCTCGCTGATATAATAAACCGGCCGCTGAACTGGATATTCTTTGCCTGCCTCCTTGCGTTCCACCACAATAGCCACGCTAACTGCCCGAGCATTCGCGGCTACGTATAATAATAGTGGCTCCTTGTCAACTGGGGCTGCAAGAACCGGCGGATTAGCTAACTGCCGCTTCAGGTCCTCAAATGCCTCATCAGCAGCTGGACTCCAGACGAAATTGTCTGTCTTCCTCAGCATTTGGTACAAAGGGATAGCCTTCTCCCCGAGGCGGCTGATAAACCGGCTCAGCGCAGCGATTCGGCCCGCCAAACGCTGAACATCGTTGATACACCTCGGTTTAGCTAGGGATGTAATAGCCGTAATCTTCTCCGGATTAGCCTCAATTCCTCTGTTAGACACCAGGAAACCCAGTAACTTGCCTGCCGGAACACCAAAAACACACTTGGCCGGATTAAGCATCATCTTGTAAGCTCGCAAGTTGTCAAAGGTCTCCTTCAAATCATCCACCAGCGTCTCCTTCTGTCTTGATTTTACTACAATATCATCCACATAGGCGTGCACATTGCGGTCGATCTGCTCATGCAGGCAATTCTGTACACACCGTTGATAGGTGGCTTGGGCACTCTTGAGCCCGAAGGGCATATATACATAGCAGAAGGCTCCAAAGGGAGTAATAAATGTTGTTTTCTCCTGGTCCTTAACCGCCATCTTGATCTGATGATATCCAGAGTATGCATCCAAAAAACTCAAACGCTCACAACCCGCCGTGGCATCAATGATCTGATCAATATGAGGGAGGGCAAAAGGATCTGCCGGACAGGCTTTGTTAAGATCTGTGTAATCCACACACATACGCCAAGTGCCGTTTTTCTTAAGAACCAGCACCGGATTAGCAAGCCACTCTGGATGGAACACCTCAATAATAAAACCAGCTGCTAGAAGCCTGGCCACTTCCTCTCCAATGGCTTTGCGTCTTTCTTCGTTAAACCGGCGGAGGAACTGTTTCACCGGTTTATACTTAGGATCCACATTAAGAGTATGCTCAGCGAGTTCCCTCGGTACACCTGGCATGTCAGACGGCTTCCATGCAAAAATGTCCCGATTCTCACGGATGAACTCGATGAGCGCGCTTTCCTATTTGGGATCCAGGTTGGCACTGATAGTGAACTGCTTGGATGAATCGCCGGGCACGAAGTCAACAAGCTTGGTCTCAGCTGCCGATTTGAACTTCAAATCTGAGTCATGCTCTGTAGTTGGCTTCTTTAAAGGGGTCATATCCGCCGGATCAACATTGTCCTTATAATACTTCAACTCCTCCGTGGCACAGACCGACTCTGCATAAGCCCATCACCTTCCTCACATTCCAAAGTGACCCTACGGCTCCCATGAACCGTTATGGTCCCCTTGTAACCCAGCATCTTGAGCTGCAAGTAGATATAACAAGGCCGTGCCATGAACTTGGCGTAAGCCGGCCGGCCAAACAAGGCGTGATACGGGCTCCGGATCTTCACCACCTCAAATGTTAGTTTTTCCGACCGGGAGTCGTGTTCGTCCCCAAAAGCCACATCCAGGGCTATCTTACCAACAGGATATGCAGATTTACCAGGCACCACACCATGGAACACCGTATTCGATGGTCTGAGATCTTTGTCTGTTAAACCCATGCGGCGGAATGTCTCATAGTACAATATGTTAATACTGCTTCCTCCATCCATGAGTACCTTGGTGAATTTATAACCCCCCACCTGAGGGTCTACCACTAATGCTAGCTGGCCCGGATTATCAACCCGGGGTGGGTGATCCTCTCTGCTCCACACGATAGGCTGCTCCGACCAGCGCAAGTAACGTGGTAAGGCCGGTTCAACAGAATTCACCGCTCGCCTGTGGAGTTTTCGGTCGCGTTTATCCAAACTAGTTGTGAAAACATGATACTGCCCATTGTTCAACTGTTTTGGCTGGCTCTGATAACCCGACTGCTGCTGCTGCTGCTGGCTGTTCTGATTATTCTGGTGATTGTGACCACCCTGATTGCGACCTGAACCGGAAGCTCCATCGTGATCCGGCCCGTGGAAACCGGATCCTGAACCGCCACCTGATCCGTGATCATACCGGAAAGCATTAGAGTTTTTGAACTCCTGCATGATATAACAATCTTTCCAAAGATGGTTTGCCGGCGCCTCCTTCGTCCCGTGCTTCGGGCAAGGCTGATTCAACAAATAGTTCAAACGGCTTGCGTTAGGATTGGGAGCCCCATTACGATTTGCCGCTTTACCTCTGCGCCGCTGCCCCCTGTCCTGTGCATTAGTGTTGGCCACAAAGTCCACGCTACCATCCTTGCGCTTGCCTCCGTTTCCATGACCCGCTAGTTTGTACTGCTGCTGTTTGGAGTTGCTATTCTTCTTTCCCTCCCCTGCTTCATCATCATTAGGCTCGGGATCCTTGGTACTGTCCGAATCGGCATACTTCACTAAAGCGGCCATGAGGGTTCCCATGTCATTACAGAACCGCTTCATGCGTCCCAACTTCAATTTTAGAGGCTCAAACCGGCAGTTGCCTTCCAAAGTTAAGATCGCGGAGTCAGCATTAATCCTGTCAGACGAGTGCAAAATTTCCGAAACGCGGCGCACCCAACAGGTCGTTGATTCTCCTTCCTCCTGGACACAAGCCACCAGGTCTACTATGGACTTGGGCTGCTTACAGGTATCCTTAAAATTTTGTATAAACCGGGCCCGCAACTGGGCCCATGAGCTGATAGAATTGGGTGGTAAGCTCTTTAACCAAGTACGAGCCGTGCCCTCAAGCATCATGGTGAAGTATTTTGCACATGCGGCCTCATCCACGTCCAGCATTTCCATGGCCATCTCATAACTCTCTACCCATGCTTCAGGGGGTAAATCAGCGGTGTAATTCGGCACCTTGCGTGGACCCTTGAAATCTTTGGGCAGGCGCACATTACGTAAAGCAGGGATCAAGCAAGGCACTCCCAAAGCGGATGTGATTCCTGGTCCGGCAAAGGTGGTAGAACGAACCGGTGTAAGTTGGCCCGCATTATCCTGCGCTGCTAACTCGGCCTCCCTTTGTGCCCGGGCCCGGTCCACCGCATATTGAGCATCGCCAACACCACCTGCCGGGTCATTACCACGGGCCGCTTCACGGCCTCGCGCATTGCTTGATATGGCCGGTTCATCCATGCGCCTGCTATAGCTCCGGCTCGGACGGGGCGTAGAATGAATCCGATCACGGCTGTATGAGTATGCCTCCTGCTGAATCAGCGCAGTCCGGAGAAGCTCCTTAACCCGGCGCGTCTCTATCGCTTGCGGAGAATCCCCTTCGACTGGGATGGCCTCTAACCGTGCAGCGGCCGCAACAAGGTTGTCCATAGGATTCGAATAATGACCCGGGGGCGTCTGGACCGGCGGAGGAACCATAATGTTTTGGTGAGGAGGTTCCATCAAGCGAGGTTGGACCATCGCCCCTGGTCCTGGTGCCTCAATCCGGTTTGTCTCCGGGTACTGCGGCGGATTACTGGGTCCAGCTCCTGGAGTGTGAAAGAGATTTCGGGGGTCAAACCCTAACGGCAGGCGTGATCTGTGCTTCCGCTTCAAAACCTCCTGTGATGCATTCTGGTCAAGCATGAGCTTATAGGCCTGGGCATCCAAAGCGGCCCGCTCGGCCGCCATCCTGTCCTTCTCTGCCGCCAGATCCGCTTTGGCTCGCGCGATCTGTTCTTTCACCTTTGCAATTTCTGCATCATGAGCCTCCTGATCCGCCGGATTGGCTTCCACCATAAGCGCGTCCAGTGCGTCAAACATGTCGGATAGGACTTGAACCGGCGGGCGCATAAGGCCTCCTGCCCCTGCTGCCACTGCCACTGCTGATCCGGAGAGCATTGCTGCGGCGGTCGAAGAGTGGTTCGCCGCCTGGGTGCCGGCCATGAATATTCCAACCCGGTTGACCGGGCCTGGGGGGTCCGGAATACTGTCGCCATCGGAACAGCCCCTAATCTGGTCGTCTTACAACTGGTATAGCGATTCGGTCTCTCCGGTCGAGGACTCGTCGCCGGAATAGACGACGGTCTCGCTACCGTGTTCTGACTCGTCCTCCCGCTCTCCTTCGTGGATAACTCCAACGAAGGCATGCTTCATGGCCGGTTTAGCCTGGGTAGATCTCGCACGCTGAGCCATCTCGACGAGGTCGGTGCAGATGTCCGGCTCAGGCCCAGGCTCACCGATCTTGCCAATGAAAACGTGTATGCCACCAAAGGGGACCCGGTACCCGTACTCGATCGAATCGGCCTCGGGACCCCATCCTGCGTCGTCGATGTAGATACTGCCCCGACGACTCTTGGTCATCCGGCCCACAACATAGCCTTCGAGTCCCTTGAGCTTGCCCTCCAAGATCGTCAAACCATCATGCGATAGCCCCACGGTGGGCGCCAACTGTCGTGGATTTGTCATGGCAGATGTCCTAGCGAAAGGACTTAGTCGTGGAGCCATCGCTACGAGTTTACTTGAAGGGGTTAAAGCGGACACAAAGACACGAGGGTTTTATACTAGTTCGGCCCCTTCGATGAAGGTAAAAGCCTACGTCTAGTTGTGATGGAATTGATATAATCTCGATGGCTAGGGAGCAAACAGGCTTCGCCTAGGCTCGAGTTGTAGTTGTCTGTCCTGAACCGCCACCAGGTCGTCCCCTTATATACACGGGTGACGCCCGTCGGTCCATAGAGTCCTAACCGGTTCATACTCGTATTCCGGTTGGTATCTCTCTATTCCTTACTTACAATACAAGTCATACATCAGGCCGGTTTACGGCTACATGTTCTAACCGACTACAGGCCTTGGGCCTTCATCTGTTTTACGCCACTAATGAAGTTAACCCGGCCCAAGTAGGCCGGTTTACACCTAGTGGTAATATCCCCAACAGGGCCTGTTCCGAAACTCCGCCGGAGGGGGCATCGATCACGGAGGGCTTCTACATCATCATCCAAGCCCCTCTGATGAAGTGTGAGTAGTTTACTTCAGACCTACGGGTCCATAGTTGGTAGCTAGATGGCTTGTTCTCTCTTTTTGGATCTCAATACAATGTTCTCCCACTCACTCGTGGAGATCTGTTCGATGTAATCTTCTTTTTGCGGTGTGTTTGTTGAGACCGGTGAATTGTGGGTTTATGATCAAGTCTATCTATGAATAATATTTAAATCTTCTCTGAATTCTTTTATGTATGATTGGTTATCTTTGCAAGTCTCTTTGAATTATCAGTTTGGTTTGGCCTACTAGATTGGTTTTTCTTGCCATGGGAGAAGTGCTTAGCTTTGGGTTCGATCTTGCGGTGTCCTTTCCCAGTGACAAATGGGGCAGCAAAGCATATATTGTATTGTTGCCATCAAGGATAACAAGATGGGTTTTTTATCATATTGCATGAAACTATCCCTCTACATCATGTCATCTTGCTTAAGGCGTTACTCTGTTTTTAACTTAATACTCTAGATGCATGCTGGATAGCGGTCGATGAGTGGAGTAATAGTAGTAGATGCAGGCAGGAGTCGGTCTACTTGTCTCGGACGTGATGCCTATATACATGATCATACCTAGATATTCTCATAACTATGCTCAATTCTGTCAATTGCTCAACAGTAATTTGTTCACCCACTGTAGAATACTTATGCTCTTGAGAGAAGCCACTAGTGAAACCTATGGCCCCTGGGTCTCTTTCTCATCATATCAATCTCCATCACTTTATTATAGCTTTGCTTTTTTACTTTGCCTTTTACTTTTCACTTTGCATCTCTATACCAAAAATACCAAAAATATTATTTATCATCTCTATCAGATCTCACTTTGGTAAGTGATCGTGAAGGGATTGACAACCCCTAAGCGTGTTGGTTGCGTTGAGCTATTGTTTTTGTGTAGGTACGAGGGACTCGCGCGTAGCCTCCTACTGGATTGATACCTTGGTTCTCAAAAACTGAGGGAAATACTTACGCTACTTTGTTGCATCATCCTCTCCTCTTTGGGGAAATCCAACGCAGTGCTCAAGAGGTAGCAAGAAGAATTTCTGGCGCCGTTGCCGGGGAGTCTACGCAAAAGTCAACATACCAAGTACCCATCACAATCCCTATCTCCCGCATTACATTATTTGCCATTTGCCTCTCGTTTTCCTCCCCCCCCCCCACTTCACCCTTGCCGTTTTATTCGCCCTCTCTCTCTATCCTCCTTCTCTTTCCTCTCGCCTTTCTTCCGCTATGTCTGAATCCAAAAGGGTCGGGGGTTCTCTCCGGAGTTTTAGTACTTTGGACAACCCTTCCGTTCTCGCTAAGCTCATAACTAAAAATACTATGGAAAAACCAACCAGAGTTATCAATGAGAATCCTAATAACTTTGATGAAGATGATTCTGGAATCTTTTGTTATTTACTTGATGAATCTTTGAAAGATGCTTGGTATAGACTATTAAGAATAAGGGCTGGTTATGTGCCTCAATATCAAATTGAAGTCTACTTAAAAAGTTTTTATATTGCCCTTCCTTCCTCTTTTAAGCATGTCTTAGATTCTATATTTGAAGAAGGTTTTCTTGAAGGGGATGCCGTAGACACATATGAAAAAAAATGAAAACCATATTTGGTCATCCCATGAATAAAAATATTAAATCTACATCTCTTTTGCTCTCTTACCAAAATGAATCTATTAAAGAGATAAAGGCTAGTCTAGATACAAATTTCCGTAACATACTTAATCTTTCTTCTACCATTAATAGCCATGCGCTTTATCAAAATAGAAGGATTAATTCTATAGATAGCAAGTTTGCTCTTTTCTTTCCTAATGCCAAAGATGGCAATACCTAGATCTATTCTTGCTTGTTATGCCTAGCTAGGGGCGTTAAACGATAGCGCTTGTTGGGAGGCAACCCAATTTTATTTTTATTCCTTGCTTTTTGCTCCTGTTTAGTAATAAATAAATTATTTAGCCTCTGTTTTGGTTGTGTTTTTTTGTGTTTAATTAGTGTTTGTGCCAAGTAGAACCGTTTGGAAGACTTGGGGAAAGTCTTGTTGAACTTGCTGTAAAAAACAGAAACTTTAGCGCTCACGAGAACTGCTGTCATTTTTATTTGAAGAGTTCTATTTAGTTAATTCTTTTTGCAGATGATTAATATATAAATTCCTCACGTCCAGAAATTTATTTTATAATTTTTGGGGTTCCAGATCTTGCGCTAGATACAGATTACTACAGACTGTTCTGTTTTTGACAGATTGTGTTTTTCGTGTGTTGTTTGCTTATTTTGATAAATCTATGGCTAGTAAAATAGTTTATAAACCATATAGAAGTTGGAATACAGTAGGTTTAACACCAATATAAAGAAATAATGAGTTCATTACAGTACCTTGAAGTGATCTTCTGTTTTCTTTCGCTAACGGAGCTCACGAGATTTTCTACTTTAAGTTTTGTGTTGTGAAGTTTTCAAGTTTTGGGTAAAGATTTGATGGATTATGGAACAAGGAGTGGCAAGAGCCTAAGCTTGGGGATTCCCATGTCACCCCCAAGATAATCTAAGGACACCTAAAAGCCAAACCTTGGGGATGCCCCGGAAGGCATCCCCTCTTTCGTCTACTTCTATCAGTAACTTTACTTGGAGCTATATTTTTATTCACCACATGATATGTGTTTTGCTTGGAGCGTCTTTTATGATTTGAGTCTTTGCTTGTTAGTCTAACACAATCATACTTGCTGTACACACCTTTTGAGAGAGCCGTACATAATTTGGAATTTGATAGTATACTCTATGTGCTTCACTTATATCTTTTGAGCTCTATAGTTTTACTCTAGTGCTTCACTTATATCTTTTGAGTTTTATAGTTTTGCTTTAGTGCTTCACTTATATATTTTAGAGCACGTTGGTGGATTTTTTTTATAGAAACTATTGATCTCTCATGCTTCACTTAGATTATTTTGAGAGTCTTAATAGTATGGTAATTTGCTTAATAATAATATGCTTGGTATTCAAGATTTGTAAAACTTTCTTTTGAGTGCGTTGAATACTAAGATTTTTTTTATAATTGTTTTGAGATATGAGGATGGTGATATTAGAGTCATGCTAGTTGAGTAGTTGTGAATTTGAGAAATGCTTGTGTTAAAGTTTGTGATTCCCGTAGCATGCACGTATGGTGAACCGTTATGTGATGAAGTCGGAGCATGATTTATTTATTGATTGTCTTCCTTATGAGTGGCGGTCGGGGACGAGTGATGGTCTTTTCCTACCAATCTATCCCCCTAGGAGCATGCGCGTAATACTTTGCTTTGATAACTTCTAGATTTTTACAATAAGTATATGAGTTCTTTATGACTAATGTTGAGTCCATGGATTATACGCAATTTCCTTCCTTCCACCATTGCTAGCCTCTCTAATACCGCACACTTTTCACCGGTATCATACACCCACCAAATACCTTCCTCAAAACAGCCACCATACGTACCTATCATGGCATTTCCATAGCCATTCTGAGATATATTGCCATGCAACTTTCCACTGCTCTGTTCATTATGACACGCTCCATCATTGTCATATTGCTAGCATGATCATGAAGTTGACATCGTATTTGTGGCAAAGCCACCATTCATAATTCTTTCATACATGTCACTCTTGATTCATTGCATATCCCGGTATACCACCGGAGGCATTCATATAGTCATATTTTGTTCTAAGCATTGAGTTGTAATTGTTGAGTTGTAAGAAAAATAAAAAGTGTGATGATCATCATTTTTAGAGCATTGTCCCAAGTGAGGAAAGGATGATGGAGACTATGATTCCCCCACAAGTCGGTATGAGACTCCGGACGAAAAAAAGAGGCAAAAAAAGAGAAGGCCCAAACAAAAAAATGAGACAAAAAGAGAGAAGGGACAATTTTACTATCCTTTTACCACACTTGTGCTTCAAAGTAGCACCATAATCTTCATGATAGAGAGTCTCTCATTCTGTCACTTTCATATACTAGTGGGAATTTTTCATTATAGAACTTGGCTTGTATATTCCAATGATGGGCTTCCTCAAAATGCCCTAGGTCTTCGTGAGCAAGCGAGTTGGATGCACACCCACTTAGTTTCTTTTGTTGAGCTTTCATATACTTATAGCTCTGGTGCATCCGTTGCATGGAAATCCCTACTCACTCACGTTGATATCTATTGATGGGAATCTCCATAGCTCGTTGATACGCCTAGTTGATGTGAGACTATCTTCCCCTCTTTTTGTCTTCTCCACAACCACCATTCTATTCCACATATAGTGCTATATCCATGGCTCACGCTCATGTATTGTGTGAAGATCAAAAAAGTTTTGAAAATGTCAAAAGTATGAAACAATTGCTTGGCTTGTCATCGGGGTTGTGTATGATTTAAATACTTTGTGTGGTGAAGATAGAGCATAGCCAGACTATATGGTTTTGTAGGGATAGCTTTCTTTGGCCATGTTATTTTGAGAAGACATAATTGCTTTGTTAGTATGCTTGAAGTATTATTATTTTTATGTCAACATGAACTTTTGTCTTGAATCTTTTGAATCTGAATATTCATACCACAATTAAGAAGATTTACATTGAAATTATGCCAAGTAGCACTTTGCATCAAAAATTCTGTTTTTATAATTTACCTACTCGAGGACGAGCAGGAATTAAGCTTGGGGATGCTTGATACGTCTCCAACGTATCTATAATTTTTGATTGCTCCATGCTATATTACCTACTGTTTACTATATTGGGCTTTATTTTCCACTTTTGTATTATTTTTGGGACTAACCTATTAACCGGAGGCCTAGCTCAGAATTGCTGTTTTTGCCTATTTCAGTGTTTCGGAGAAACAAAATATCAAACGGAGTCCAAACGGAATGAAACCTTCGGGAACGCGATTTTCTCATCAGATAAGACCCAGGAGACTTAGACCCTCCGTCAAGAAAAGCCACGAGGCGGTCACGAGGGTGGAGGGCCCCCCCTAGGGCGCGCCCCCTACCTCGTGGGCCCCTTGAAGCTCCACTGACGTACTCCTTCCTCCTATATATACCTACGTACCCCAAAACGATCAGAAACGGAGCCAAAAACCTAATTCCATCGTCGCAACTTTCTGTATCCACGAGATCCCATCTTGGGGGCTGTTCAGAGCTCCTCCGGAGGGGGCATCGATCACGGAGGGCTTCTACATCATCATCCAAGCCCCTCCGATGAAGTGTGAGTAGTTTACTTCAGACCTACGGTTCCATAGTTAGTAGCTAGATGGCTTCTTCTCTCTTTTTGGATCTAAATACAATGTTCTCCCCCTCTCTCGTGGAGATCTATTCGATGTAATCTTCTTTTTGCTGTGTGTTTGTTGAGACCGATGAATTGTGGGTTTATGATCAAGTCTATCTATGAATAATATTTGAATCTTCTCTGAATTCTTTTATGTATGGTTGGTTATCTTTGCAAGTATCTTCGAATTAACAGTTTGGTTTGGCCTACTAGATTGGCTTTTCTTGCCATGGGAGAAGTGCTTCGCTTTGGGTTCGATCTTGCAATGTCCTTTCCCAGTGAAAGAAGGGGCAGCAAGGCACGTATTGTATTATTGCCATCGAGGATAACAAGATGGGGTTTTTATCATATTGCATGAAACTATCCCTCTATATCATGTCATCTTGCTTAAGGCGTTACTCTGTTTTTAACTTAATACTCTAGATGCATGCTGGATAGCGGTCGATGAGTGGAGTAATAGTAGTAGATGCAGGCAGGAGTCAGTCTACTTGTCTCGGACGTGATGCCTATATACATGATCATACCTACATATTCTCATAACTATGCTCAATTATGTCAATTGCTCAACAGTAATTTGTTCACCCACCATAGAATACTTATGCTCTTGAGAGAAGCCACTAGTAAAACCTATGGCCCCGGGTATCTTTCTCATCATATCAATCTCCATCACTTTATTATTGCTTTGCTTTTTACTTTGCCTTTTACTTTTCACTTTGCATCTCTATACCAAAAATACCAAAAATATTATTTATCATCTCTATCAGATCTCACTTTCGTAAGTGACCATGAAGGGATTGACAACCCCTAAGCGCGTTGGTTGCATTGAGCTATTGTTTTTGTGTAGGTACGAGGGACTCGCGCGTAGCCTCCTACTGGATTGATACCTTGGTTCTCAAAAACTGAGGGAAATACTTATGCTACTTTGCTGCATCATCCTCTCCTCTTCGGGGAAATCCAACGCGGTGCTCAAGAGGTAGCAAAGTGACGGGTCAACAAACCCGGTGGGCTGCTGGTAGAAGACCTGCTCCTCGAGGTGACCATGGAGGAAGGTGTTAGAGACGTCCATCTGGTGCACTGGCCAAGCACGGGAGACTGCAAGGTGGAGAACCGTGCGTATCGTGCCGGGCTTGACGACCGGAGCGAAGGTGTCGGTGAAGTCAATACCAGCACGTTGTCGAAAGCCACGAACGACCGAGCGCGCTTTCTAGCGATCAAGGGTACCATCAGGACGGAGTTTGTGTTTAAAGACCCACTTCCCGGTAATCATGTTGGCGTGCCGAGGACGGGGAACAAGCTGCCATGTCTGGTTGCGCAACAGGGTGTCAAACTCCTCTTGCATCGCAGCCATCCAGAGCGGCTCGAACGAAGGACGGCAACAGCGACGGCTCAGAGATGGATGCCGCATGGACATAGTCATCCGAGACGGAGCGCGAGCTCGGGCGAAAAATGCCCGTATGGGCGCGGGTGACTGGACCGGCCACAGGCGCCAGGGGCGCCGAGGGGGCCACATGCACCGGGGGCGCCGAGGGGGCCGCGGGCGCCAACGTCGGGGGCGCCGGGGGCGCCAACGCCGTGGCTGGAGGAGGCGCCGCATCCGGGGGCGCGCCTCAAAGATAGGGGGCGGGCCAAGAGAGGCGCGCGAACGCCCTGGGAGAGGCGTCGAGGAGCCCGCGTCACCGGTGCCGGGAGGAACAGTCGGGGGTACCTGGTGAAATGGAAACACATGCTCATCAAAGTAAATGTGTCGGGAAGTGAACACATGGTGGGAGACGGGATCGTAGCACCGACATCCCTTGGAGTTGGAGGGGTAGCCGATGAAGATGTAAGCGACTGAACGAGGTGCGCGTTTGTGAGGAGCGGAGTCGGCAATGCTAGGATAGCAAAGGCACCCGAAAATATGCAAGCCATCATAAGATGGGGACGTATCGAAGAGAAGATGGTGAGGTGCATAGTTCCACCGTGGTGCGACAGAAAAGTGCAGAAAGCAAGGTTGTCGAACTCTTTTCCATTGTCAGTCTGAAGAGCAAGGATGGGACGCCCAAACTGCGTGCTGACATAGGAGTAAAAAGACGTCAAAGTGGAGAGTGCATCCGACTTTCTGCGCAAAGGAAAAGTCCACACATAATGAGAACAATCATCAAGGATAACCAGATAAAATAAATAGCCTGAATTACTAGGAACCGAAGAGGTCCACACATCGCTATGAATCAACTGAAAAGGAAAAAAAAAGCTATGGTGGTGGAGTTATTAAACGGGAGGCGAACATATTTGCCAACACGACAGGCATGACAGGTGTGATCCTCTATCTTATGGCAACTGAAACTGAAACTCCTAAGAATATGATGAAGTGTGACGGGGTTGGGATGACCCAAACGAGCGTGCCAGAGATCGACGCCGACAGAGAGAGCAACCAGTGCGATGGTGGAGGTGGGTGGTGAATGCACTGGACAGAGCTCGTCGAGGCTGTCACATCGGTGAAGTACCATCCTAGTTCGAGCGTCCTTGACACAAAACCCAAGCTCGTCAAATTCAACGGTAACAGGATTTCACGAGTTAAACGACGAACGGAAACAAGGTTCTTAATAAGATGAGGTGACACAAGTATGCTAGACAAAGTAATAGGCATGGACTTGGAAGGAAAAGAATTGTGCCCGAGATGTGTGATAGGGAGTGTGGAACCCTCGCTGACAATGATGCAGCGGTCGATGGTGACGGGAATGAAGAAGGCAAGATTATCAGGATGAGCAAACATGTGAGCCGTAGCCCCGGTGTCCATGTACCAATCATCATCTCCGGTGTAGTTGTTCGGCGTAGGAGCGGCATGCAGTGCGGGAAGGAGCACCGGGTCCCAGGGCACCGGCGGCAGGACCGGCGAGGGGGACGGAGACGCCATGGGAAGGTCGTAGCCACTGCTTGGCAGCAGCGGTGGGTACTCTCCAGACGGTATGGGAAGCAGCCCTGGCTGCGACTGCGGTGCCGGATAGGCCGGATGGCCCGTCGGAAAAACCTGCGGGACCGCTGACAGATGCTGCAGGTGTTGAGCATCGTCTGGCTGCTACCCAGCGGGCGAGTGCTGGCCTGCGGACGACCCCCACCAGTACCTGAGAGCCTCATACATGGGCGCGTTGAACGCCCCGCGCAACAGCAAGGGATCGACGGGCAGAGGCGGTGCTGGCGATGGGGCGACAACGGACTGGCCAGAGAGCGCTGGCAATGGGGCGGCGACGTACGTCAATGGGGACAGCGAAGCCAAGCCATGCGGCAAGTCTGGACGGGCTGGCGGGGCCGCACCATAGGGCACTAGCGGCGGGACGGCAGAGGCGGCGGACGACGGGCCTCCCGGAAGAGGCATGTAAACTTGACTTTGGTCTTCACTTAATCTTACGGAAGCGTGCATCGGGTGATCCGCCGAGACGCGCGATGAGAAAAATTGAGAAGATGCAGACGAGCGGTGATGCACTCCAGCCCGTGTAACACATCCTTGTACAGAACGTGCACCCGTGCATGTGTCTGCATGTGCATGCACGTGAGCCATGGCTACTTGATGCGGACGACGGCGAGCGAGCGGGAGAAACGCTGCAGGCGGGCATGCGATGTGAACTAGCGCCGCGAGTGGGCATGACGAGCGCTGCGGGCGGGAGAGGGATGGACGGCGGCCGGCGCAGGAGGAGGCGCGCGGGCGGTGGCCGGCGTGGGAGGAGGCGCGACGTCGGCGGCGGCGGAAGATTAGGGTTTTAACCTGAAAACTGATACCATGTAGAATATGTGAATTGCATGATGTATTGCTTTTCGTGCATAGGCACGTATATATGATATACAAAGATGGACCACGGACCTCAACTATACAAGAAACTAGGAGGCGGGCCCAATACACAATATGCATGTAACACATATACTCAACACTTACTACCACCAGTGCCCAGTAAGAAACCGGACCAAGCTAGAAAGAATAATATGGCGTCCAAGTCTAGCATCACCCCCCTCCTCTTGGTCGCCGTCCTGGTCTCCGTCTTCGCCGCCGCCGCGGCCACAGGCCCATATTGCTACCCGGGGATGGGCATTCCGAGAAACCCGCTTGAAGGCTGCCGGGAGTATGTCACACAGCAAATCTGCGGCGTCGGCATTGTCGGGCCGCCGGTGTCCACCGAGCCGGGGAACACCCCATGGGATCGGTGCTGCAGGGAGCTTTCCAATGCTTCGCAGCATTGCCGGTGCGAGGCGTTGTGCTACTTCATAGGGTGGAGGTCTGATCCGAATTCCGGCATGCTCAAGGACCTCCCCGAGTGCCCCAAGGAGGCCCAGAGGGACTTCGCCAAGGTGCTTGTCACGCCGGGGCACTACAACATGATGACCGTTCACAACGCCCCATACTGCCTCGGTTTGGACTTTTTTGCGGGGGTAAAAAGGAGTGCATTACTCAAGAGCCTGAAACATCATCCCTACACAAACTAGAGATGTTAAGCGGGCCCGAGCGGAGCCAGACCACAGTTCGGTCCTCCGATCGGTCCTTCGAACACTAGTCGATGATGAAGGATGACATAATCAATGCTGTTAAATTGTTTTTTGCCCCTGGAGTCATGCTGGAAGGTGCTAAAGCACCGTTATTGTGTTGATCCCCAAGATTGACTCTCCGACTCGCCTAACTGATTTCCGGCCTATCAGTCTCTGCAACGTCATTTATAAGGTGATAGCTAAGTGCTTAGTCAATAGACTTCGGCCTATCCTGGATGAGTTGGTTGTTGGGGAACATAGTAATTTCAAAAAAATTCCTACGCACACGCAGGATCATGGTGATGCATAGCAAGGAGAGGGAAGAGTGTCGTCCACGTACCCTCGTAGACCGTTAAGCGGAAGCATTATGACAACACGGTTGATGTAGTCATACGTCTTCACGATCAACCGATCCTTAGTACCGAACGTACGGCACCTCCGCGTTCAGCACACGTTCAGCTCGGTGACGTCCCACGAACTCACGATCCAGTAGAGCTCGGGGAAGAGTTTTGTCAGCACGACGGCGTGGTGACGATGTTGATGAAGCTACCGCAGCAGGGCTTTGCCTAAACACCGCTATAGTATGACCGAGGTGGATTATGGTGGAGGGGAGCACCGCACACGGCTGGGAGAGATTTTTGTGATCAACTTGTGTGTCTAGAGGTGCCCCCCTGCCCCTGTATATAAAGGAGCAAGGAGGAGGCCGGCCGACCCTTGTTGGTGCCCCTAGGAGGAGGAATCCTCCTCCTAGTAGGAGTAGGATTCCTCCCTTTCCTACTCCTACTAGGAGGGGGAAAGGCAGGGAGAGAAAGAGAAGGAAAGGGGGGCGCCACCCCCCTTCTCCTAGTCCAATTCGGACAGGAGGAAGGGGGCGCGCTGCATGCCTGCCCTAGGCTGGCCCCTCTCTCTTTCCCTTATGGCCCAACAAGGCCCATTAGTCCCCGGGGGGTTCTGGTAACCCCTCCGCCACTCCGGTAAAATCCCGATTTCACCCAGAACTATTCCGATGTCCAAATGTAGGCTTCCAATATATCAATCTTTATGTCTCGACCATTTCGAGACTCCTCGTCATGTCTGTGATCACATTCGGGACTCCAAACTACCTTCGGTACATCAAAACATATAAACTCATAAAACCGATCGTCACAGAACTTTAAGCGTGCGGACCCTACGGGTTCGAGAACTATGTAGACATGACCGAGACACGTCTCTAGTCAATAACAAATTTAGCGGAACCTGGATGCTCATATTGGTTCCTACATATTCTACGAAGATCTTTATCGGTCAAATCGCACAACACTATACGTTGTTCTCTTTGTCATCGGTATGTTACTTGCCCGAGATTCGATCGTCGGTATCCAATACCTAGTTCAATCTCATTACCGGCAAGTCTCTTTACTCATTCTGTAATACATCATCCCGTAACTAACTCATTAGTTATCATGCTTGCAAGGCTTATAGTGATGTGTATTACCGAGAGGGCCTAGAGATACCTCTCCGACAATCGGAGTGACAAATCCTAATCTTGATCTATGCCAACTCAACAAGTACCCCCGGAGACACCTGTAGAGCACCTTTATAATCACCCAGTTACGTTGTGACGTTTGGTAGCACACAAAGTGTTCCTTCGGTATTCGGGAGTTGCATAATCTCATAGTCATAAGAACATGTATAAGTCATGAAGAAAGCAATATCAGTAAACAAACAATCAAGTGCTAAACTAACGGAATGGGTCAAGTCAATCACATCATTCTTCTAATGATGTGATCCCATTGATCAAATAACAACTCATGTCTATGATTAGGAAACTTAACCATCTTTGATCAATGAGCTAGTCAAGTACAGGCATACTAGTGACACTATGTTTGTCTATGTATTCACACATGTATTATGTTTCCGGTTAATACAATTCTAGCATGAATAATAAACATTTATCATGAAATAAGGAAATAAATAATAACTTTGTTATTGTCTTTAGGGCATATTTCCTTCAGTCTCCCACTTGCACTAGAGTCAATAATCTAGATTACACAGTAATGATTTTAACACCCATGGAGCCTTGGTGCTGATCATGTTTTGCTCGTGGAAGAGGCTTAGTTAACGGGTCTGCAACATTCAGATCCGTATGTATCTTGCAAATCTCTATGTCTCCCACCTGGACTTGATCCCGAATGGAGTTGAAGTGTCTCTTGATGTGCTTGGTTCTCTTGTGAAATCTGGATTCCTTTGCCAAGGTAATTGCACTAGTATTGTCACAAAAGATTTTCATTGGACCCGATGCACTAGGTATGACTCCTAGATCGGATATGGACTCCTTCATCCAGACTCCTTCATTCGCTGCTTCCGAAGCAACAATGTACTCCGTTCACATGTAGATCCCGCCATGACGCTTTGTTTAGAACTGCTCCAACTGACAGCTCCACCGTTTAATATAAACACATATCCGGTTTGTGATTTAGAATCGTCCGGATCAGTGTCAAAGCTTGCATCAACATAACCATTTACGATGAGCTCTTTGTCACCTCCATAAACAAGAAACATATCCTTGGTCCTTTTCAGGTACTTCAGGATGTTCTTGATCGCTGTCCAGTGATCCACTCCTGGATTACTTTGGTACCTCCCTGCTAGGCTAATAGCAAGGCACACATCAGGTCTGGTACACAGCATTGCATACATGATAGAGCCTATGGCTGAAGCATAGGGAATACTTTTCATTTTCTCTCTATCTTCTGCATCGGTCGGGCATTGATTCTTACTCAACTTCACACCTTGTAACACAGGCAAGAACCCTTTCATAGCTTGATCCATTTTGAACTTCTTCAAAACTTTATCAAGGTATGTGCTTTGTGAAAGTCCAATTAAGCGTCTTGATCTATCTCTATAGATCTTGATGCCCAATATATAAGCAGCTTCACCGAGGTCTTTCATTGAAAAACTTTTATTCAAGTATCCTTTTATGTTGTCTAGAAATTCTATATCATTTCCAATCAATAATATGTCATCCACATATAATACTAGAAATGCTATAGAGCTCCCACTCACTTTCTTGTAAATACATGCTTCTCCAAAAGTCTGTATAAAACCATATGCTTTGATCACACTATCAAAATGTTTATTCCAACTCCGAGATGCTTGCACCAGTCCATAAATGGATCCCTGGAGCTTGCACACTTTGTTAGCTCCCTTTGGATCGATAAAACCTTTAGGTTGCATCATATACAACTCTTCTTCCAGAAATCCATTCAGGAATGCAGTCTTTACATCCATTTGCCAAATTTCATAATCATAAAATGCGGCAATTGCTAACATGATTCAGACGGACTTAAGCAGCACTACGGGTGAGAAGGTCTCATCGTAGTCAACTCCTTGAACTTGTCAAAAACCTTTTTCAACAAGTCGAGCTTTGTAGATAGTAACATTACCGTCAGCGTTTGTCTTCTTCTTGAAGATCCATTTGTTCTCGATGGCTTGTCGATCATCGGGCAAGTCAACCAAAGTCCACACTTTGTTCTCATACATGGATCCCATCTCAGACTTCATGGCCTCAAGCCATTTTGCGGAATCTAGGCTCATCATCGCTTCTTCATAGTTCGTAGGTTCGTCATGGTCAAGTAACATGACCTCCAAAACTGGATTACCATACCACTCTGGTGCGGATCTTGCTCTGGTTGACCTACGAGGTTCGGTAGTAACTTAATCTGAAGTTTCATGATCATCATCATTAGCTTCCTCACTAATTGGTGTAGATGTCACAGGAACCGGTTTCTGTGATGAACTACTTTCCAATAAGGGAGTAGGTACAGTTACCTCATCAAGTTCTACCTTCCTCCCACTCACTTCTTTCGAGAGAAACTCCTCTAGAAAGGATCCATTCTTAGCAACGAATATCTTTCCTTCGGATCTGTGATAGAAGGTGTACCCAATAGTTTCCTTTGGGTATCCTATGAAGACACATTTCTCCTATTTGGGTTCGAGCTTATCAGGTTGAAGCTTTTTCACATAAGCATCGCAGCCCCGAACTTTAAGAACTGAGAACTTTGGTTTCTTGCCAAACCATAGTTCATAAGGTGTCGTCTCAACGGATTTTGATGGTGCCCTATTTAACGTGAATGCAGCCGTCTCTAAAGCATAACCCCAAAACGATAGTGGTAAATCAGTAAGAGACATCATAGATTGCACCATATCTAGTAAAGTAAGATTACGACATTCGGACACATCATTACGCTGTGGTGTTCCGGGTGGCATGAGTTGCGAAACTATTCCGCATTGTTTCAAATGTAGGCCAAACTCGTAATTCAAATATTCTCCTCCACGATCAGATCGCAGAAACTTTATTTTCTTGTTACGATGATTTTCCACTTCACTCTGAAATTCTTTGAACTTTTCAAATGTTTTAGACTTATGTTTCATTAAGTAGATATACCCATATCTGCTCAAATCATCTGTGAAGGTGAGAAAATAACGATACCCACCGCGAGCCTCAATATTCATCGGACCACATACATCAGTATGTATGATTTCCAACAAATCCGTTGCTCGCTCCATAGTTCCGGAGAACGGTGTTTTAGTCATCTTTCCCATAAGGCATGGTTCGCAAGTACCAAGTGATTCATAATCAAGTGATTCCAAAAGTCCATCAGTATGGAGTTTCTTCATGCTCTTTATACCAATATGACCCAAACGGCAGTGCCACAAATAAGTTGCACTATCATTATCAACTCTGCATCTTTTGGCTTCAACATTATGAATATGTGTATCACTACTATCGAGATTCAACAAGAATAGACCACTCTTTAAGGGTGCATGACCATAAAAGATATTACTCATATAAATAGAACAACCATTATTCTCATATTTAAATGAATAACCGTCTCGCGTCAAACAAGATCCAGATATAATGTTCATGCTTAACGCTGGCACCAAATAACAATTATTTAGGTCTAAAACTAATCCCGAAGGTAGATTTAGAGGTAGCGTGCGGGCGGCAATCACATCGACTTTGGAACCATTTCCCACGCGCATCGTCACCTCGTCCTTAGCCAATATTCGCTTAATCCGTAGTCCCTGTTTCGAGTTGCAAATATTAGCAACAGAACCAGTATCAAATACCCAGGTGCTACTGCGAGCTCTGGTAAGATACACATCAATAACATGTATATCACATATACCTTTGTTCACTTTGCCATCCTTCTTATCCGCCAAATACTTGGGGCAGTTCCACTTCCAGTGACCAGTCTGTTTGTAGTAGAAGCACTTAGTCTCAGGCTTAGGTCCTGACTTGGGTTTCTTCTCCTGAGCAACAACTTGTTTGCCGTTCTTCTTGAAGTTCCCCTTCTTCTTCCCTTTACCCTTTTTCTTGAAACTGGTGGTCTTATTGACCATCAATACTTGATGCTCCTTCTTGATTTCTACCTCCACAGCCTTTAGCATCGCGAAGAACTCGGGAATAGTCTTATTAATCCCTTGCATATTATAGTTCATCACGAAGCTTTTGTAGCTTGGTGGCAGTGATTGAAGAACTCTGTCAATGACACTATCAACAAGAGGATTAACTCCCAGTTGAGTCAAGTGATTATGATACCCATACATTTTGAGTATATGCTCACTGACAGAACTATTCTTCTCCATCTTGCAGCTATAGAACTTATTGGAGACTTCATATCTCTCAGTCCGAGCATTTGCTTGAAATATTAACTTCAACTCCTGGAACATCTCATATGCTCCATGACATTCAAAACGTCGTTGAAGTCCCGGTTCTAAGCCGTAAAGCATGACACACTAAACTATCGAGTAGTCATCAGCTTTACTCTGCCAAACGTTCTTAACGTTATCAGCACCATCTACAGCAGGCCTGGTACCCAGCGGTGCTTCCAGGACGTAATTCTTCTATGCAGCAATGAGGATAATCCTCAAGTTACGGACCCCGTCCGTGTAATTGCTACCATCATCTTTCAACTTTGCTTTCTCAAGGAACGCATTAAAATTCAACGGAACAACAACACGGGCCATCTATCTACAACAACATAGATAAGAAAAATACTATCAGGTACTAAGTTCATGATAAATTTAAGTTCAATTAGTCATATTACTTAAGAACTCCCACTTAGATAGACATCTCTCTAATCATCTAAGTGATCACGTGATCCATATCAACTAAACCATAATCGGTCATCATGTGAAATGGAGTAGTTTTCAAGGGTGAACATCACTATGTTGATCATATCTACTATATGATTCACGCTCGACCTTTCGGTCTCAGTGTTTCGAGGCCATATCTGCATATGCCAGGTTCGTCAAGTTTAACCCGAGTATTCTGCATGTGCAAAATTGGCTTGCACCCGTTGTAGATGGACATAGAGCTTATCACACCCGATCATCACATGATGTCTCGACACGACGAACTTTGGCAACGGTGCATACTCAGGGAGAACACTTTTATCTTGAAATTTAGTGAGAGATCATCTTATAATGCTACTATCAAACAAAGCAGAATAAGATGCATAAAGGATAAACATCACATGCAATCAATATAAGTGATATGATATGGCCATCATCATCTTGTGCTTGTGATCTCCATCTCCGAAGCACCATCATGATCACCATCGTCACCGGCGCGACACCTTGATCTCCATCGTAGCATCGTTGTTGTCTCGCCAACTATTGCTTCTATGACTATCGCTACCACTTAGTGATAAATTAAAGCAATTACAGGGCGATTGCATTGCATACAATAAAGCAACAACCATATGGCTCCTGCCAGTTGCCGATAACTCCATTACAAAACATGATAATCTCATACAATAAATATAGCATCATGTCTTGACCATATCACATCACAACATGCCCTGCAAAAACAAGTTAGACGTCCTCTACTTTGTTGTTGCAAGTTTTATGTGGCTGCTACGGGCTAAGCAAGAACCATTCTTACCTACGCATCAAAACCACAATGATAGTTCATCAAGTTGGTGATGTTTTAACCTTCTCAAGGATCGGGCGTAGCCATACTTGGTTCAACTAAAGTTGGACAAACTGACACCCGCCAGCCACCTGTGTGCAAAGCATGTCGGTAGAACCAGTCTCGCGTAAGCGTACGCGTAATGTCGGTCTGGGCCGCTTCATCCAACAATACCGCCGAACCAAAGTATGACATGCTGGTAAGCAGTATGACTTGTATCGCCCACAACTCACTTGTGTTCTACTCGTGCATATAACATCTACGCATAAAACCAGGCTTGGATGCCACTGTTGGGGAACATAGTAATTTCAAAAAAAATCCTACGCACACACAGGATCATGGTGATGCATAGCAACGAGAGGGGAGAATGTCGTCCACGTACCCTCGTAGACCGTTAAGCGGAAGCGTTATGACAACACGGTTGATGTAGTCATATGTCTTCATGATCGACCGATCCTTAGTACCGAACGTACGGCACCTCCGCGTTCAGCACACGTTCAGCTCGGTGACGTCCCGCAAACTCACGATCCAGTAGAGCTCGGGGAAGAGTTTTGTTAGCACAATGGTGTGGTGACGATGTTGATGAAGCTACTGCAGCAGGGCTTTGCCTAAACACCGCTACAGTATGACCGAGGTGGATTATGGTGGAGGGGGGCACCGCACATGGCTGGGAGAGATCTTTGTGATCAACTTGTGTGTCTAGAGGTGCCCCCCCCCCCGCCCCTGTATATAAAGGAACAAGGGGGAGGCCGGCCAGCCCTTGTTGGCGCGCCTAGGAGGAGGAATCCTAGGAGGAGGATTCCTCCCTTTCCTACTCCTACTAGGAGGGGGAAAGGCAAGGAGAGAAAGAGAAGGAAAGGGGGCGCCGCCCCCCTTCTCCTAGTCCAATTCGGATAGGGGGAAGGGGGCGTGCTGCCTGCCCTAGGCCGGTCCCTCTCTCTTTCCCTTATGGCCCAACAAGGCCCATTAGTCCCCGGGGGGTTCCGGTAACCCCTCCGGTACTCCGGTAAAATCCCAATTTCACCCGGAACTATTCCGATGTCCAAATGTAGGCTTCCAATATATCAATCTTTATGTCTCGACCATTTCGAGACTCCTCGTTATGTCTGTGATCACATCCGGGACTCCGAACTACCTTCAGTACATCAAAACATATAAACTCATAAAACTGATCGTCACAGAACTTTAAGCGTGCGGACCCTATGGGTTCGAGAACTATGTAGACATGACCGAGACACATATCTGGTCAATAACCAATAGCGGAACCTGGATGCTCATATTGGTTCCTACATATTCTACGAAGATCTTTATCGGTCAAACCGCACAACACTATACATTGTTCTCTTTGTCATCGGTATGTTACTTGCCCGAGATTCGATCGTCGGTATCCAATACCTAGTTCAATCTCGTTACCGGCAAGTCTCTTTACTCGTTCCGTAATACATAATCCCTTAACTAACTCATTAGTTATCATGCTTGCAAGGCTTATAGTGATGTGTATTACCGAGAGGGCCCAGAGATATCTCTCCGACAATCGGAGTGACAAATCCTAATCTTGATCTATGCCAACTCAAAAAGTACCATCGGAGACACCTGTAGAGCACCTTTATAATCACCCAGTTACGTTGTGACGTTTGGTAGCACACAAAGTGTACCTCCGGTATTCAGGAGTTGCATAATCTCATAGTCATAAGAACATGTACAAGTCATGAAGAAAGCAATATCAGTAAACAAACGATCAAGTGCTAAACTAACGGAATGGGTCAAGCCAATCACATCATTCTCCTAATGATGTGATCCCATTGATCAAATAACAACTCATGTCTATGGTTAGGAAACTTAACCATCTTTGATCAATGAGCTAGTCAAGTAGAGGCATACTAGTGACACTATGTTTTTCTATGTATTTACACATGTATTATGTTTCTGGTTAATACAATTCTAGCATGAATAATAAACATTTATCATGAAATAAGGAAATAAATAATAAATTTATTATTGCCTCTAGGGCATATTTCCTTCATTGGTATCCCCAGAGCAGAGCGCCTTTGTACATGGTACGTTAATTACAGATAATGCCTTAATTGCTTTTGAGTGCTTTCATGCGATCAAACAAGAAAAAGACTCGGAGCAAAGCTTTTGTGCTTATAAGCTCGACCTATCCAAGGCTTATGATAGGGTAGATTGGGTGTTCTTGGAGCGAGTGATGCAACAGATGGGTTTCTCCCACCGATGGGTGAATTGGATAATGAGGTGTGTCACCTCGGTGAGATATAATGTCAAAGTCAATGGAGCCCTCTCGGATTCATTCGCACCGTCACGTGGTCTACGGCAGGGAGACCCTCTCTCGCCCTTTTTATTCCTTTTTGTCGCTGATGGCCTACATGTGATTTTAAAACAGGAGATTGCAGCAAATCGTATTTCTCCAGTACGGGTGTGTGCCCAGGCTCCGGGTATCTCACATCTTCTGTTCGCGGACGGTACACTTTTGTTTTTCCGCGCTAATGGAGGAGAAGCTGCACATGTTAAGGAAGCACTGGGTAAATATGCTAGAGCTACCGGCCAGCTCATAAATCCTGCTAAATGCTCTATCATGTTTGGACCCAAGTGTTCGGAGGCAAACAAACAGGAGGTTATGCATATCCTGGATATTGCAAATGCGAGCTTTGAGGAAAAATACCTTAGCTTTCCAACACCAAGTGGACGTTTCTCAAGAGGAAAATTGCAAAATGTTCAGCAACAAATGATCAAGAGAATTATCCAGTGGGGTGAGCTGATGTCCCAGGCCGGGCGGGAGGTTCTTATTAAGGCTGTAGCACAGGCCCTTCCCACTTTCCTAATGAGCATATTTAAGTTTCCAAGAAGTACGTGTGATGACCTTGCGCAGATGATTCGTAGCTACTGGTGGGGATCGTACAGAGGCAAAAGAAAAACACATTGGAAGGCCTGGGACTCCTTGTTAAGACCCAAGTCGTGTGGTGGCATGGGCTTCAAGGACTTCAAATTGTTCAACCAGGCAATGTTGGCTCGGCAAGCTTGGCGCATATTGGTTAATCCTGAGAGCCTCTGTGCACGTGTTCTGAAAGCACGGTACTTCCCCAATGGACGGTTAGAGGACACCGTTTTCACAAGCAACGCTTCTCAAACTTGGCAATCTATTGTTCATGGTTTGGAGCTACTGAAGGAAGGACTAGTATGGCGCATCGGCAACGGACAGTCTGTCAGAATCTGGAGAGACTCTTGGATACCCCACCCAGTTGGCCGGCCACCAATCTCACAGCAAGGGAGGTGCCGTTTCCGCAGAGTGAGTGAACTTCTGGATGAGCATGGTGCATGGTGAGGAGCTCTTCTACGCTAATATTTTATGCCCATTGATGTACACGAGATTCTGAAGATAAAAGCTTCCCCTCGCTTGGGGGAGGATTTCCTCGCATGGGGTGCAGAGCGTACTGGTATCTTCACCGTACGTAGTGCGTACCAGCTAGCGCTCGAGGACAAGCTTCGTCCCTCTTCAGTCGCGGCGAGCGGGGCACCGGACGGGCGACATTGCCATTTGGGCATTATTATGGAGGTGCCCTGCTCCTCCCAAGGTGCCCGAGGGTAGTGGACCTATGGCGTGCAATGGCACAAGTGTGGCGAATCCCTAACCTGGAAGCAGTTCATAATACGGGTCCTGAATGGGTTCTTCATCTCATTGCGAGCTGTGATGAGGGAGACAGGCTACGACTACTCATGTTGTTATGGCGCTGTTGGTTCGTGCAAAATGAAATAGCACATGACAAACCAGCACCACCAATTGATGCCTCAGGGAAGATGGTGATGGTGATCCAGTAGTACCCAACAGGGGATTGGGACAAGGGGAAGATGGTGATCCAGCAGGAGGGTGCTGAACAGCCCATATCACATGTGTAGAACAAACTGAAGCCGACCTGCAAGTTGAGTCCACCGCCGGTGAGCTGGGTGAAGCTGAATGTGGATGGTTCTTTCAATTCGGATGATGGGACAGCAGGTTCGGGAATGGTGCTGCGGGACCACAATGGCGACATCATTTTTTCGGCTTGCAGATCCTTGTGGTCGTGCCCGGATGCCCTTCATGCAGAGCTTGCAGGATGCATGGAAGGGCTGGCTCTAACGCACCAGTGGACGGAACTTCCAGTAATCTTGGAATGTGATAGTCTCCATGCGGTCCAGTTGATCAATGCTAGGAGCAAGGATCGATCACAATATGACATGGTCATTTCAGAGGTGAAGAGATTGATGGGTGAGCGGGAGTGTAGGGTTACTCACATTTCTAGAGAGCAAAATAATATTAGTCATGTTCTAGCCTCGGTTTGGACATATAAAGATAAATATTTCCCTCATGAATAAGCATGTTCCATCCATGGATGTGTGACATGCATATATGCATATGTGAGCTCCCGTTGCTCAACGTTTGCTTTAGTATCTGCTATGAACAAGAATAAAGAGAATCATTTTGTGGTTCTTAAATTTCAACTCAATCTTGTGTTCATATGCCTGGTGGTTTTATAGCCTTGTTGTTATCATTTTCCAAAAAAAGCCTTGTTGTTATCTTATGCATTGCTTGTGACCCTCACAAGTGTTCCTCGATCCACATATTCGATAGTGTACTTGGAAAGAGGTCACTGCTATGCTGTCAGTATATTTAGGATAGCAAACCCCTGCAAGAGGACGAAGCTCTACCAGGTTCAACACAACCATAATTTTCAAGAGGGACAAAAGCCCTAGTGATCCATAGCACCTCGCCTATTTCGTCCATCGTAGTCGTCAAGTTGTGTATCAACTCGCTAGATTTCCACATTGTAACCACAATTGTACTCTATCCCGAGATATAATCCAAGCAAAGCAGGAATAGGGCTATACCCACCCCAAAAGGGCTCGAGCCTGGATAAATCATTGTCTCTAGAGATCCATGGTGACCCTAGCATACCTTTGTGATCAAAAAAATCACGTGCAAATATTGTCACGTGATGGGGCACCGACATAATTTTCCTCGACATGTAGCAAGTACATGAGAGTAAGAAAACTTTGGGCAAGGTTACTCAAATGCATATTTGATCTCATTGTTTAGATATCCTACATGTTAAAGGAATTATTTTTTACTTCATGAAGCAAATTTATTTCTCTAGATGATCTAAACATCATCTAGCCATTGCTTTTATTGAACTCTTCTCATTACCTGGACCAATATTTGGGGAACTCCCGCGTGCTGCTGTAAAATCCGATGAAAACTACGGCCTACCTCACCATATGACTTTAATTATATATAATAACTTAATATCATGTACAAACAACATGTATGATCATTATCAACAAAAAAACATGTATGATAATTAAGATAAGAATTTTGGATATAGCATATCAATTATTCATTCATAAATTGAAGATGATTAAAGATGTTAGACACATGTGTCAATAGTAATAATGTACGGGGTACACCCTACGGGTTTGATAGACAGAGACAACCAAAGAGTGTCTAGAGACACCTACGGACACCCTGCGGCCCGCACTAGTCGCGCAAGAGTAGAGGACAAGGATGGACATGCTATGTCCGGGTGATCTTTTCCTCATGAGTCGCCTCGAAGATAGTTCTCATGTTACCGGTAGGGGTCAACATGTGTAAAGACCTCGCCAGGAATTGCCTAAGATCAGCACCTTCTGCGAGACTACACTGATGTGACCTAACTTTCTATGGATCCAATCTATAATTTATAAAATGCCAATTCATGTAGGGATATTACCCATAGGACCCTAAACCTAGGTAAAAGCACGATGTATCTATTGTCTCCAACGAGATCCTTTCGAACACCACCCCTTTCTTTGTCATTCTTTACGAGACTTCGACACTACTAGGAAAAGGGCTACTAATGGCGCACCAGTTTTGTCTACTAATGGCGCATCACTGGTGCGCCATTAGTATCACGCCACTAGTATTTTTTTACTAATGGCGCAGCACTGGTGCGCCATTAGTATCTGGTATACTAATGGCGCACCACTAGTGCGCCATTAGTATAGGCCACGGTGTGCCATTAGTATAGGCCACTGGTGCGCCATTAGTATAGGCCACTGGTGCGCTATTAATATTTTTGAATTTTGAAGGCGGAAAAATAGTAGTGGCGCACCGTCTAACCCCCACCGTGCGCCATTGCTATTTTTGAATTTTGAATTTGGATCTGGATCGTGATTTTTTTGCCCATTTTTTGCTCGTTTTTTGGCACGATATTATTTCAAATTTTGTTCCTGTTTTTGGATCTCGTACGTTCTTTTGCCGGAGAGGAGTTCGCTGGAGAGGAGGAGGAGGAGGTCACCGGAGAGGCGCTCGCCTACATCGCCGGAGAGGAGGAGGAGGAGTTCACCGGAGAGGAGGAGGAGGAGGTCGCCGGAGAGGAGTTCACCGGAGCATCGGAGAGGAGGAAGGAGAAACCATGAGGGGATGGAAGGAGAGGAGGG
>NC_041392.1:130275571-130434526 GCF_002162155.2 Triticum dicoccoides | reverse complement strand
AGAGGAGGAGGGTAGTATGGTGGAGGAGAGAAGGGAAGATGGAGAGGAGGAGATGGAGTGGAGGAGAGGTGGAGTGGAGGAGAAAAATGAAGGAGGAGAGAACCACACCCAGCCATATATATGGCATAGTAATGGCGCACCGCGGGCAGGTGCGCCATTACTAACTTTTTTTATTTTTTTTATTTATTTTGAATTTTGAAGGCGGGAAGATACTAATGGCGCACCGTGGGCAGGTGCGCCATTAGTAACTTTTTTTTTATTTTTTTGACTTATTTTGAATTTTGAAGGCGGGAAGATAGTAATGGCGCACCATGGGTAGGTGCGCCATTAGTAAGTTTGATTTTTTTTTTGAATTTTCTTGCCTCTCCAGATCTTAAAAGCCTTGTATCTTTTTTTCTGTTAGGTTTTTGAGGATTTTGAAAATGTTTAACGGGGTTCCCCGGTTAAATTCGGATGTAACTTTTCGAGTAGATGATTTTTCATATAAAAAACTTTTTCATCCGAGTTCGTACGCAAAAGTTATGCCCATTTTACAAATTCTCGAGAGATTTCGCAAATAAAATCGAAATTCATATTTGTAAATTTTCACAACAACTAGACCACATATCACATGGGAAACTTATTTTCTTTTATTTTTTTGATATTTACATCATTTTTGTTTATTTTTTTTAAAACTGAAAAGGCGGTCCAGGGGGGCATTCGGTGGAAGTGGTGGCCAAGTTACTAATGGCGCACCGTGGGGGTGGTGCGCCATTACTAATGGCGCACCACTCCCACGGTGCGCCATTAGTAGTTTTAAAAAAAATTAAAAAAACTTTTTTTACTAATGGCGCACCGTGGGAGTGGTAATGGCGCACCACTCCCACGGTGTGCCATTAGTAATTTTGATGAAATTTAAAAAAAATTACTAATGGCGCACCGTGGATGTGGTGCGCCATTAGTATTTGCACATTAATGGCGCACCAACACATGGTGCGCCATTAGTATATAGTAATGGCGCACCACATGTCTGATGCGCCATTAGTGTCAATTCCATCTATAGCCCTTTTCCTAGTAGTGTTTCACGGTACTTCATAAGATCGGCAGTGAATCAATCTTTGACAATACGTGATATTCTGTTTAGCATAATTTATTATGGTTGTAATAATGCATTATTTCTTATCACTAGTAAGTGTGCACGTGCAACGCACGTATCATAATCTAACTCTTATAAAAACATTTATTTTGAATATAGTTTCTCTGTTAGCAAGTTATTTTTATCGAACCATTTAAATGTGTCTTATACGAAACAATATGACCGCACATGTAACATACAATCCGTGGGACCTGTGTTGTTTGCATCATTTTTCATGTCTCAATTTCTTAAATTATCATAATTTAAGTCCACTAAAATGACAGCTATCTTTG
The DNA here is from genome assembly GCF_002162155.2 of Triticum dicoccoides. NCBI lineage: Eukaryota > Viridiplantae > Streptophyta > Magnoliopsida > Poales > Poaceae > Triticum > Triticum dicoccoides. Next base: position 130,433,119 of record NC_041392.1, on the reverse strand, counting down.
ATTTACAATCTGTCGTATGAGCCAATAAAGTAGAAACCAGAGTTAGCTTCGAAATAGTGGTACAACATAGAATAAGTATAATGATAAGTAGCGAAAAATACATGTGTAGGAGTGTCAGAAAAAATATCTCATGTGAAGTACTCCATAAAACTTAACATCCATAGACTACACGATGACCTAACTTAAATATATTCAACAAAAAAATTATCAACTTTTATGGAGATTCATATAACAAATTTTAAAATCATCAAACAAAAATGACAGTAACCAACGTTGATGATTTTTAGAAGATAAAAAGGATGGCAGGCATGCAGGGGAATCGGATAAAAAAGAATGGGTCTTTTTAGAAGATAGTTTATTTGATTTGGACAAGGCGCACAGTCACAAGCTCTCTCTGGTCAGTGCCTAATTTTATTTAAAAAAAATTAGTTATCCTCCCCACCGCCCCCTCAGTCCCTCACATTTCTCTCCCCATTCCCCATTCTCCCATGGTGGCCACACCCCTCACTCCACAGCCGGCCCTCTTCGTCACCAACGCCGGCGCTCCCTGGTCTGGCCGCCGCTCACCTTCGTCACCACCGTCGGTGCTTCCTGGTCAGTTTGCGGCTCCCCTTCGCAGCAGCTGCCCTTCCTCCCCTTCATGTGGAATCGCTCGAGGAAGTGGCCGAGGAGGCCCTCGAGCTCGGCATGCTCGCGCCAGCGCTAGGCGCGGGCGGAGTTGGACGTGGAGGTGTGGCACTCGCACGCGCCTGCTCTACCCTGCACCTTCTCCGAATCCGTTCGCCGAAGTGCTCGAGAAGGCGCTTGAGGTCGGCATGCTCGCCGGCGACGCCAGGCCCCTCCCTCCTCCTGATGCCCTCTCCGTCGCCGCCTTGAGCCTCTCCACCCTCTCCCATGCGGTCGTCATGGTCCAGGTAAGTCCCTCTCTCCAACCCTGCCACCTGCTCCACGCCTCCACCCCGTCAATTTGGTTCTTCGCCAGGTGCATCGCCTCATTGAGAAATCACCATGAATGTTCCCAAGACTCTGTATAATTGTTCTGTTATAGGGCTTTTTTGCGGGGTTATAGGGCTTTATTATAAAAGCTGATTTAACTGACTATTATTCTGCTCTAGATTGTTGCACCTTCTGGTTCTGAGTGGATCCAAGAGTCATCATGATACAGTATCTTTTCAAAAGATGATAGATTATCTTCATGAAAGAAAGGAAGTTGGAGAATTATCATTGAAGAGGAATTCAGTGTCATGTGTTTCTCAAGAGCTAAAATGGAACAAGAAGTGCAAAACTGGCAATTCTTTTTGTAATACTATTAAGCTCGTCATGGTGGTTACCATGAATGAGTGTCTGGTTTAATCTCTAGAAAGTGAGTTTTGTGTTACAATGTTGCCTTTCAAGACTGTTATATGAGAAATCTTCCGCTTAATTGGTGGCTATGTTGATGATAAGGCCCTTAATGGTTCAGATTTCCCGAGGGAGGAAAAGGAGGTGCTGAAAGGGGATGGGAGCAACAAGTATAAATCGAAGAGTATGTTTTGATTCTGAGTTGCATTGCACAGTATTTTCATTGTTCTAAGAAATTCATGGAATTGTATGGAACATTCCTTCATGTGATAGGCATATTTGTTTACTAAATCAAACTGCATAGTTCCAACAAATAGACATTCAAATGCACCATTTTACACTCTGAAAGTAGGAAGTGCAACTTCTTTAGTGTTTAGAATGGATCAGGTGTACTTCAAATCTTTTCAGTTCTAAATAATTATGCACATTCTCAATCATCATGTGTGCAAAAAGTGGGCTTATACAGATTTGTACAATTCATTGTAACATCGTGGAGCTGAAACTAATTATGATTAATTTGGTCGTTCTCTGATGTGTGATTACGATTAATGCAATTGGCACCTTTGTAATTCGCTAAGCTAAATTCAATATTTCAGGTGTTCTGCGACAACTCAAGTCACCTTCGTAAATTCTGGAAGCCAACTGTTTTGACACCAGGCCAAGGAGATAGAGTGCATTATTTAGTCAGTTACAAAAATGCAGTAGCCAAAAACACTAACCATTTTCCACATAAAAAACCATTAATTACCGTTCCCTCTCCATTTGCCTCTTCAGATCCTTAGGGTCTACATCTATGATACATTCTAGTTAGTTTAGCATCTCACCAGTTATCTGAATAATACATAAGCATCCAGTACAAGGGCATTTTTACCTTGGTACATGGCATCTCATCAGTTATCTGAATAATAAATAAGCATGCAGTACAAGGGCACTTTTACCTTGGGACATGGCCAGGGGTGTATGTGGTACATTTTTCCTGTCATTAAGAAGTGCTGTTGAAGCCTCTTTCTTCTCACGGGCTTCACGACGTCTTTTAAGAATATCATCTTTATTGCGTGCATAATACTCTTTTTTCCTCTGCCTCTTCAATTCTTCAAGGTATGTTATAAATACATACCGCAACTTAGCACATAAGCAACAGCAAAACAGTAGCGCAAAGTAGGAACTGGTTGATGATAGTTACCCAATGTCTAGTTGTTGCTTATATCCTGAAATGGGGTGCGTGCCCCCGCACTATTGGGAGATGCCATACCTTTGCCTTCATGTGAATATTCATGCCATTAAATTTTGAGAAGCATGGAAACTGTGGAAATTAATCATGAACACCACCATCAGATGCAAACATAGTACACTGTCCTTTCTCTTGATATTGTGTTTCAGCAGAGTTCTACTTTGACATTAAAATCAATTTTGAATGGCAGATCCCCTTACCGGACCACATTAAGTTGTTGGCCCTGCTATTTAACATCCATGGTGATGCTGATGATGATCTTGGCAGGGGTAATGCTTTGATTTCATAGACATGTTGCTTTGATAGCTAGAGAACTAATTTCTCAAGAGGACTTGATTTAGTGTTCTTATGATATTTTTTAGCTGGCGCTGTTTTTTTTCATGGATTTTTTCTGTCCACTACATCATAAATCTGGTAATATAAAAGTAATATCTATTTTTGATTATGTAATGACCGACTGTTATCTTGCTTCTTACTCATGTATCTTCAGATTTATGTATCTGCCTGGGGTCTTGGCATGTCCTTGAGCACGCATCAGGTATGTATGTATCTGTTGGTATCCTAGTGCACTTTGTAGTTTCAGAGTAGCACTCTATAATTTGGCACATGCTGACATGCCTATGAGTGTATATGTATGTGCATGTGTACTGGCCATAGGCCCGAGCTGAAACTAATTATGATTAATTTGCTCGTTCTGTGATGTGCGATTACATTAATACCATTGGCACCTTTGTAAATTCTATAAGCTAAATTCAATATTGTAGGTGTTCTGCGACAACTCAAGTCACCTTCGTAAATTCAGAAAGCCAAGGAGACAGGGTGCATGATTCAGTTAGTTACAAAATTGCAGTAGCCAAAACACTAACCATGTTCCACATAGAAAACCATTAATTACAGATATAAAACGAACGGCTTATAGCATTATGCTGTGCAACTGTTTGTTTTTTAGAACTCTATTCTGAAAATTCTAATCCTGTATAATGTTGCAATAGGTGAAAGGAAGAAGTTGAACCTGAAGAAGGGCAGGGAAGAATTATATCTTTGTGTGGCCGGCTGGTTCAGGGGACGTGCAGGGCGGGCGCGGCTCCACGGGTGTCGAGGCAGGCTCCTGGGCAGTGGCTATCTCGCGGATGGGCCACACTGCAAGGGCAGGTTCGTGGGCGCCCGCTATCTCGCTGACGGATTACATGCTGTGAGCAGCAACAATCGGCGGTGGCGATCTTGCAGGGAGGCGACCGAGCGGTGCAGTGCCGTGAGGTATCGATGCGGGCAGGAGACGGGGTTGGTGGGAGGCACCCTGATCAAGGGCGAGGGAAGCTAATTTAGTTGAGTTTCCTTATTAGTTTGCGATCACAATTGCGTGATTGTAGGGGACGTGGGCTGGTACTTGGAATATTCCTCCGGTGGTGGAGTACGGTCAGTCATAGGAATTTGCTAAGTGCACACCGTAGAGGTATTAGATCAATGATGGCTGTTAGATTAGGACATGTGGGACTAACTGTGTGGTGTTGATTGGTTCGTATGTTTTGTGGTACTAATTTTTGGGTGCACATAAGAAAGTTCTTGTTTGATTGTTTAATAGTAGTGGAGATAATATGTTCAATCTTGGCTGGTCACCCTGCTAAATATTTCCTTCATTTACCCGCCGGAATCCTTCCATTTTGGACAATCAGGGGAAGGATATCTCTCCCACGTTTGAGGTGCAGTCTCCACATGGTGTCTCGCTTCTTTAAAAAAATGCCCTGGGTCCTACTGACCATGGGTAGAGTTAAAGAAAAGCAAATAATGCTCGACTAGTATCACGCCTAGCATTTCACCAAAACTTTATCTTTTTATTAAAAAAGAATCTTGATTCAGGAAGAGAAACAGGGAAATCCAATTCTTAAGTGCAACACACATTTATCAATAAATTATGAGAACTGATTTTATTGATTACTTTAGACTTTTAGAGTACTGCTTCCATATTTACAAGACAACAATAAAGCCTACACAAATGAAATAGATACAAACACACTTGTATACAAAATAAAGATAAACATACAACATGAACTCACTATATGAGCAGCCCTAATTTGGGGTAACTACCTATGGGAAATTCTATTTCTGTAGACAACCTTTGAACCAGCGCCAAGACTATTACAGGTTACAACAAGCTGAGGCTGTTTGTGCCCCCACATCTCACTATCTTGTTATTTTTACCATGGAGACATGCTTTGGCCTTTTATTGCTTTACAAGGTAGCCGCTTCATCGGATTTCACTAACTTGGCTTTCAGCTCTGCATTCTCCCTTTGTAACCGTTCAAGCTCGGACTTCAGAACTGCATTGTCACGCCGCAGCCTCTCCACCTCAGCTTCAGCGGTTGTGTTTCCCCCCTAAAAGAAGCACACATATACAAGGTGAAATGCCAATGAGAAGGAGAAAGTGTCTGAGGTCGACAATGGACTACTCAAGAGAATGTTGGTATACTGATTAGATTGCTACTGCGTGTCACCTACATTTTCCTGCTCTGGAGTCAATGGTGAAGATGGGAACTGCCCGGTGTAGGGAGCACCAAGCAAGACCTCCCTAATGACTTCATGTGATGCCAAGCCGTCAATGCCCATGTTCTCATAACTCCAGAATGCACCTAGGGTTCCCAAGAACCCTTCGTGACACAGAAATGTCGTTTGAACTTCACCTTTGGACCTGGGAGCAAAACAAAAGGAGCGAAGCAATTATCAATTGCCTGGTCATAGTACAACAATTCTTCTCCTGTTCCTGGATAGCAAAATTTTCTGTACAATTGCAAAGATATTTTGCACGGTATCCACGTAGAAAATTCCTTACCAGTACTTGAGGGAACGAGAAATCTTGTCCATAGTCTTCTCATGACCACAGACATAAGCACCTCGAAAGAAGATTCTCTTTAGGCCTGATAGATTAGCCACAAAGTAGGCTATCTAGATAAGAAATAAGAACACATCAGAGGATACTTCATGATGGTGCCTGGTAATTCCAATATCTGGAGAAAATACCTGTCCAATGTTGTATGTGAAAGAGTTGAGCAGAGCTGCTGCGAGATCTTCTGCTTTGTACTCTGAAAGTTTGCCCGAGTTCACTTTTCCAAAGCTTGCTGCGGTAGTGGATGCTGGAAGACCAATCTAGCGCAAAGAGAGAAAAATTAATGGGCATACTGATCGCCTGGTGTACCAGAGATTCATAATTTCCATGATAAGCATGTCAAAGCCCTAAAACTAATCTTCAAATCTGTACAACAGCTGGTTAGACTGCTGTTCAATTCTGCAATAAATGTTAATATTATTATTATAGCAGAAATCTCACAGAAAAATATATTCTTCCAGAGTACAGATCAAATACCTTTGGATAACCACGCTCCCCATAAATGTCTCCAACAGTCAAATCAACAGCCAAATTATCACCCCTCCGGCTCAAATCCAAGAATTCCTCATAACTACAAGCCACAAGGAAAATTCAGAGATTGTTTAATCATGTATCAACGAACATTCCTACATCTTATAAGCACACAAGCTAACTCGATAGTACCTTGAACAGCCAGTTAAAAGCCTTGCAAGACCAAGGATAGTACCACCACCCAGATGTGATCCGATAATTCGCTCGAACTTCCCCTTACCAATTACCTGACAAGATTGTTTTTGCTGATAGAAGTGCTAGTGCACAAATAATAAAAAGAATGAAAGCAGTGTGCTGGCTAACCTCTATCATGCTGACACCAGATCCAATATTAACAAGGAGATAAGGAAATATGTTGCTATCGTTGTGTTCGTCTGCTGATGTCACATCAGAAGGACCTGCTGCCTCATGACTGTTCTCCTACAGCAGTGGGGGAAACCCACAATTAAGCTTGGAAAGATAAATCAGCCTAACCACAATAACATTTATTTATTTCTGCATCGTACCTATTCACATGACTTGTATGCATAAAAAACTCTATGTGTTATTGTTGTGGCGTCCAAGCCACAACTATACAAATGGAATGGTAGATCAGTCCTTTACTTCTGCTTTACTTGAAAATGTGTGCAATTTGTTCCCACTGGCACACATTATGCACAGGCATTTTACTTAAATAAAACACGATACTCAAACTTGTCGTGTTTCTTGTAGTGTGCAAGAAAATGATAAACATATAAAGGATATCATCATAGGAGCTCACCTCTTGAGATTCCTCGAGGTTCAAGTTTTCATCTCTGGGATCCCCGTAACTCATCAAGGCACCAAGAGCACCTAAATACCCTTCATGTTGCAAGAATGAAGCTTGCATTTGACTCTCTGACCTGAATGACATACCTCAAATGTTAAGATTCTTTCCAAGGTTGATAAAATAAGAGTAGAAACATTCAATGAGAAACCAAAAAGGAGTTTCTTAGAATCCTCTTAAGGACCACAAACTTATACTACTAAATACAAGCATTCTATATTTTTTATATGAACAGATGCTCATCAAGAGGAATACATTTGGAAAATATAAAATGCTTACCAGAAGTCTAGTGCATAAGAAATATTATCCATTGTGCTCTTGTGTCCACGTATGTATGATCCACCAAAAAAGACCCTTCTGAGGCCCAAGAGTGATGCAACAAGAAAAGAAATCTGCAGGACACATACGAAGAGTGTGATATGAACCCATATTTCAATAGACAACAATAGACCAGCACCAATAGGGGAAACTGTGAAAGTACCCTTTTTTAATAAGGGGCTCCCCCTCCGGTTTCATTTACCAGAAACCATAATGTCTTTTACAACTACTAAGCAAAGAAAAAAAGGAGAGATCAATCGCAGCATAATGCCCCCATACATGCCTAAGCTACCAGGCTGGAGAAGATGAAGCAGACTGAAAAACCACACAGCTCTTCAGTCTTTTCTATACTAGGCATCAGGGACTACGGAAGCAACATTCGGTGAAAGTACCCCATAAAATGTACTTTCTTATAATGCAATTATTCCTATTAATAACATGCTTAAGGCCGTTTAAACAAAATCAAAATGATTTTACTGAAACAATTTGTCTTGAGATAAAAAACACTTTGTGACATTGAATGAGTAAACCCTATGCCTCTTCTCTCCAGTAAAAGTCGTTATACTACTATGCATTTCTTCTTCAGATCAACAAGCATGTCTGCTTAGTTTTTCTTTTCTTCCAATAAAGCGAGGTTGAGTGCCATCCATGTAAACAGCTATGAGTAGCTGAGACAATAAGTATAATTTAATAACATGCGGGAGCACATAACATAAACTCACTTGTGCAATATTGTAAGTAAAGGCACTCAACAATGCGGATGCAAGGTCTTCAGGCTTGTAATCTGCTAGCTTTTTCATAGAAGTAATAACTTTTCCAAAGCTAGAAGCAAGAGTCGAAGTTGACAGTCCTTGCTGAAACATATTAGGAAAGGATAAATCAGTAATCTATAAGGACCAATGCTCATTCATGGTATGCGAAAGAATTAATATTTTTAATACAATATAAATATTCAAGATAAAGATTTCAATGTGCTTCATCAATTATTCTAAAGACAATGCTCCCAGTAGACATATTGCTTTCCAAGCAATCTTGATGAATAAGTTAATTCAAGGTAAGCATAAGTATTTATACCGCCAAGTAGTAACAGAATCATAAGCAAGCAATGAAACTATCAATATTCTCCTAGCAAATATTCAAGTCTGACAGAATTGACCAACACACTAGGGCACTACTGGCCTACCAAAACTACCACAAAATAAAAAGGCAAGTACATAGAACTGCAACAACAAGGCAAGGAGGGTGACGGCAAACCTTCTGGCAGGCAAGCTCCCCGCATATATCCTTCACAACTAGATCAAGTACAAAATTGTCCCCTTTCTGGCTTAATTGCAGGAATTCATCATAACTAAGAGAACAATAATATATTAGTGGGAAAAATATGTAAACCAAGATATTTATGATGCAAAAGGAAACACATTACCTCTTGCAGCCTGTTAATAGTTTTGCTAACCCAAACATAGTACCGCCACCAATATGTGTCCCAGTTACCCTTTCAAATTTTCTATTTCCAGTGACCTGCATTATACTTGATAACACATGGTTATATGAGCTGCATTCTGCTGTATTTCCATATGAGAATCATGATGACGAAGAAGTGCAACCTTTAATATGCTAACTCCTGAGCCAATGTTCACAAGAAGGTAAGGAAACAAGTTATCTGGGGAAATATCAATCGAGTTCCTCTTTCCACTCATGTGTGTGAAGGCTGCGCCAGGAACATTCTGCAAGGAAGCATCAGTTAAATGGAAAACCAGATCTAAATGAGAAATAAATATCAAGAATGCAGTAATACCTTACAAAATATTAACCGGAAAGAACCATATTTGAAGCAGTGTTACAATGTGAAAGAATTTTTAAAGTTCAAAATCCAAATGAGAAGGTATGTGGTATGATGAGAGCAGCTTACAACTCACCTGTAACAAAAAGTTTGCTCCAGAAACAACACTGTCCATTTCATCAAGCTTGTCAAGACTAACACCTAATTTTTGCCGAAAATCATCACCAAATTTATATGATCCACCACCTGTTGCCTGCAAATGATCTCCATTACAGTCGATTCTGGTCAAGCTATTTTACAATCAAACAATACAAAATAAAATGACAAGGGTACGTGTTAAACATTAAACAAGGCTGTAATACAAAACACAAACAGACAATATTAAGCTCTAAATTCTCAAGCAAAGGTATATTCAATATGGAAATCAGAATTCACAAGCACACATCATTGGTCATTCTTGTGTTTGCAATTATTGATACTTGGGGCAGCCGAGTTGCCGAGGGTTTTGCCTCAGCTACAAGTATGCACAAGTCTCAACTCTAGGGGCGAAATCTATGTTTCCTAAACGCGCCAAAAACAGTTACACTCTGTCGCTTGGCGACAAAATTTTGTTCCTGCAACTCTTTAGGAGTATCTATTAGTGATAGCGTGGGTCCATGAAAATTAATTTCAAGAATTATTTTTAACAATAAATTGTAAATAGTAAGAATGATTTTAGTGGATCTGGATTTTGCCAAAGTGCAAACCGACATTAATACGCTCCACATTATTCATTTAAGATATTTGCATATGGTATTCAAGCAATCAGAATTCACAAGTGCATATCATTCGGCATTCTTGTGTTTGCAATTATGATACTTTGGGCAGTGGAATAAACGAGGGATTTGCCTCAGCTAAAGCCTACAAGTATGCCAAGTATTAACTCAGGAGGTGATATCTGTGTTCCCTGGTGCACCAAAAACAGTTATAATCTGTTGCCTGACGACAAGAATTTATTCTGCAACTCTATAAGAGTATTTATTATCGATAGCGTGGGTCCATGAACATTAATTTCAAGAATTATTTTTAACAATAAATTGAAACTGGTAAGAATGATTTTGGTGGATGTTGACAGGAGCACTAATAAATAGTCTTATAGAGTTTCAGGGATGTTGATCGCGAACCAAATCCCATGTAACTGTCCAAGGCACTGGTGCAGAATGAATGTGTAAAAAGGGCAACCTGGTGCATGTAGCTCCCGCTTGCGCAGGGTCCAGGGAAGGGTCCGACCACTTTGGGTCTATAGTACGCAGCCTTTCCCTACATTTCTGTAAGAGGCTGTTTCCAGGACTTGAACCCATGACCTCATGGTCACAAGGCAGCAGCTTTACCACTGCGCCAGAATGAATGTGTCATTTGAAAATTTACATTTTGGGTAAGAGAAGAGGTAAAGCAGGTCATACAAGTTACGGCAAATAAATAGATAAGAACTTCCAAGTGCTAACTGCATAAATGATCTCCATTTTTATTAACGTATTCATCTTGTGGGTCATAAGCCCAAAAGGTCGTTGCTACTTGCTAACACAAGAAAAACAAATCATACCTTCAGTGTCATATTTTCTTTGCTTGACCCTGTCGTTGTCCCTGGCATGAGAATGTTACACTTCAACCCATGATAAAGATAAAACTCCAACACATAACTAAATCATCAAACAACAGAAGCTGAAACCTTTTTTTTTAGTTGGGCAGAAGCTGAAACTTGACAGAGTGAAAACAGAGTAAAAAACTGTGTTTGCATCGCAGAAAAGAGCGATTGCAAATGCCGTAACTGTTGTCAACAGCTAAATTCTAGATTCCCCTCGTCCTAAAATTGATCATGAGCTACAAGTCGACAGCAACAAACTTCTGAATGCTCTGAAGAACACCCTAGCTCACGAGCAAGTAACAGCTGCTGATCAAGCCATCCTATCCTACTTATTTTCCAGCGGAGCAGGGTCACCCAATTCTCCAATCTCCACATTGCGTGATTAACCGTGCCAGGAAGCCAAATGAGGTAAAGAAGAATCAATCAATTCGGCGCTGCAGCCAGCGAGGTGCATACCATTGCAACCGAGGAGGCCTTGTGCCCGGACGAAGTCGAAGCAGTCGTCGAGCCTCCGCCTCTCGAACTTGGCGAACCGCAGCTCCTCCTCGCCGCCGCAGCTGGCCGTGTACACCAGCTTTATCAGGGTCCCTGCGACCGCGGCACCCTCGCCCTCAGCCAGCAGCATAAAGACCACCGAAACCAGCCGGAAATCCAGAATTCAGAAGCAGCCGGGAGCTTATAAAAAATTAAGAATTACCTCCGATGTCGAGGGCGAGGAGCGGGGAGGCGGCGGGCTGGCGGGGGAGGAAGATGGGCGGGCTGCCGTCGCCGGGGTCGGCGCGGATCTCCGCGCCGGAGAGGTCGATCTGGCGGCCCATTGCAGCACGGATCGCCGGCCCCTCGGGGATCACGCGCGCATTTGGCTGCCGTGCCGCGCCTCCTCGTCGCGTTTGACTGCCGCGCTTGGACTTTGCGGGGAAGTGGAGTAGTAGTAGGCAGGCAGGCGGCTAGCTGGTGCGATCGCAGCTGGGCGCTGGTGGGTGAGCAGTAGGGCAGGGCAGGGTGGGTGGGTGGTGGATGATGAGAGATCCCAGCCAGAGTCAGTCAGAGGCCAAGAAGAATAGAAGGAGGGTCGGAGTAAACAGGTCGGATTGGGATTTGGATTGGATTTGGGTGCCAGGCAAGCCAGCCAAGTCTCCTGCCTTGCCGGGCCTCTTTTTTAATCTGGACAGTGATAAGTTTCCAAGCTTGGAACTTGGACAGTGTTGGGCTGTTGGCTACTCCAAAGGAATGGCAACTTGCGTTCAAGTGGGAATTGAAAACATCATAATAATGGATCTTGGGCTCCATGGAAGCATCTCAAATGTCGAAAATTTCTGACTTTATTCTTTGTTGTGTACATGTACATTTGTATGTGAGCTACTGCAAGATTTTTTTTAATACCTATGCAATACTGGTTACATTGTAGGCATTCAGACACGGGCAATGTATAAACATGAACCATGTAAGCAGACCTTCGCCATTATGGATGAGTCCTGCCTTGCTGATATACGGAACACGTAAGATGATGATACGGTACGGCGTTTTGTGGGTATGTACCGAGGATGGGTCACAGAAGATGTTGTAAGGTATGGCGTTTTGTGGGAGCGTATGGAGAATGAATCAATGAAGATGTTGATAAAGTATGCCATTTTGTGAGAATGTACAGTGAATTGATCACGTAAGATGTTGATAAAGTATGCCGTTTTGTGGGTATGTATAGAGAATTCAACTGCCGAAAAAGTACAAGCGTGCAAACGTATGAGAGCTGAAAGTACCACATGGTCTGCCTTAATTGTTTATTGGGGACTTCAATAAAATTCTCCATTCTTGTGAGTGGTGTGTGAGGACCCTCACTCACGACCGTACGTGCAAGCGTTTCATGATGTGTTGGATGATTGTGAGCTGAAGGATGTCAGCTACGTAGGGGACGAGTTTACGTGGACGTCTGGAGCTATACGCGAGTGCCTTGATCGCAAGGTAGCTACTGAAAGTTGGTGACAATTGTTCCCGACAACCGCCATTATGAACATGGGGTTCAATGGATTGGATCACCGACCATTACTGCCAGATACCGATCACTATGCTACAGAACTAAATGGTACTCAGAGAAAGAAGTGGTTTGAAGCGTACTGGCTTCTGGAAACAAGTTTTGCTAATGTCGTATCAGATGACTAGGGGGAGGCGGGTATACGTGAGTCCACCGGTGGCGTGCTGCCCAAGTTAGGTTACCTCTGCGTTGGGCTTCACGAGTGTGACAACATGTTACTGAAGGAACCACAAATTTTTTGCATAAGGTTCGGCAAGAGATCTAAAGGGTGATGTGTAGCCCTATAATACATTGAGACTAAAGTGGAGAAAGAGGAACTCACAAGTGAAACTGGAAAGATGCTAGAATAAGAGGAGATCCACTAGTGGTAAATGGCTTGTGTGAACTAATTGAAGAACAACGATTGGAATTCCAAAAAAACATGGTTTCACGTCAAAGACGAAGAGACACAATCATATCATAAAACTGGAAAATGGCCAAGACAGTTGGATGGAAGGCAATGACCTACTGAGGCTGCTTATTCGGGATTATTTTCGTCATCTTTGTTCATCGAAAGTCCTTGGTACTAACCATGCTATCCTGGATAAGATTGTGTTGTGAGTTGCTCAGGATATGAATAACCACCTGGTAGCCCCGTTATGGGCAGATGATGTGAAGAATGATGTTTTCGGAGTTGGCGATCTAAAGGTCCCTGGGAGTAATGTCCCACACGCCATATTTTTCAAGAGGATTTTCATCTCGTTGGGAAGGAGATCACCTATGAAGTTCTTGCAACAATTAATAATAAGCTTATTCTAGAAAATTAGAGCCATACTACAATTTGTCCTAGTTTCAAAGGTTGATGCACCAAAACTAATCACCCAGTAGCATATGCAATGTTACATACAAAATAATCTCCAAGATGCTCGCGGGAGATTGAAGACAATTCCTTTAGATATCATTGCATTGTCCTAGAGTGCATTTATTCCTTCTAGCATAATAATTTATAATGTTTTAGTCGCTTATGGGAGTATCCGTACAACTAAGAATAAGAGAAGAGGCATACATTCAGACCTTTAGACGTGGGCCATGTATAATCATGAATTATGCAAGCAGACCTTCGATATTATGGATCAGTCCTACCTCATTGATGTATGGCTCACGAAACATGTTGATAAGGTATGTCATTTTCTAGGTATGTACGAAGAATGGATCACGTAGTATGTTCATAAGGTATGGTGTTTTGTGTGTATGTACGTAAAGTTCAACTAGGCAGAAAAGTACAAACGTGGCTGTGAGAGAGCTGAAAGTGCAACATGGCCTACTTTGGTTATTTATGGGGGGCTTCAATGATATCCTCAATTTCCATGGGGGTGCTCACCCACAACTGTGCGTGCAATCGTTTCACAATGCGTTGGATGATTGCGAGTTCAAGGATGTCAGATATGTTGGGTATGAGTTTACCTAGACATGCAGAGCTATACGTGAATGACTGGATCGCGGGGTAGCTGCTGAAAGTTGGTGATCACAATTATTTCCGATAGCAACCATTGCGAACATGGGGTTTAATGCTTCCGATCACCGGCCATTATTGCCTGATAAGGATCACTATGCTACAGTACTAAATGGTAATAGAAAGAAGATGTTTGAGATGTGTCGGCTTCTGGAAGCCAATTTTGTTGATGTCGTATCAGATGCCTGGGAGTAGGCTAGTATAGGTGAGTCTACCGGTGGCGTGTTGCCCAAGTTAGGTCACCTCCGTGTTGGGTTTCATTAGTTAGGCATCTTGTTACTGAAGAAACCACATAGACATTTGCATAAGGTGCAGCGAGAGCTCGAAAAGGGTTATGTGAGGCCAGAGACACATGAGAATAGAGTGAAGCGAGAGGGAATCACAAGTGAAATTGAAAAGATGCTTGAACAAAAGGAGATCTAGTAGTGACAAAGGGCTCGTGTGAACTGGTTGAAGAACGAAAACCAGAATTCCAAAATTTTCCATGGTTTCACATCAAAGAGGAAGAGACGCAATCACATCATAAAACTGGAAAACGACCAAGATAGTTGGATGGGAGGTCATGACCTACTAAGTCTGCTTATTCAGGATTATTTGCGTCATCCTTTTTCCTCGAAAGTCCTTGGTACTGACCCTGCTATCCTTGATAAGATTGTGTTGTGAGTTATGCTGGATATGAATAACCACATGTTAGCCCTGTTCTAGGCAGATGATGTGAAGAACGATTCTTTTAGTATTGGAGATCTAAAAAACCCCTGGGACTGACATCCTACCCGCCATATTTTCAAGAGGTTTATCATCCCATCGGGGGGATATCACCTATGAAGTTCTTGTAGCAATTAATATAATCTTATTCTAGAAAGTTGGAGCCATACTACAATTGGTACTAGTTACAAAGGTTAATACACCAAAACTAATTAGCTAGAACTAGCCGATTAGCCTGCGCAATGTTACATGACAATAATTCCCAAGATGCTTGGGGAGAGTGAAGAAAATTCTTCCATATATTATTGCCTCGACCCAGATTGCATTTGTGCCTGCTAGGTTAATTATTTATAATGTTTTGGTCGCTTATGAGAGTATTTGTACAACTAAGAATAGGAGAAGAGGCAAAGATGGTTTTTGTGTAGTAAAGTTGGTTATGCACAAGGCATATGATATAGTAAAGAGTGTATTTCTTGAGAGGCATGGTGGTTAAAATGGGGTTCCATGACCAGTGGGTGGACCTATTATAGCTTATATATCTTTTATTACTTATGAAGTTGTGATGTCAGGTTTAGTTCTCAGAAGACTAAGGACTTTGTTCCAGTATAGAGGCATTTACCAAGGCAATCCTTTATTACCTTACTGTTTTCTGCTATGACCAAAAGATCTATGCAATATGTAGTTGCTTGTAGAAGAAGTTGGTGGCATTGATGTGGTTAGGGTGTGCATGAATGCACCATGAATGCCTCTCCTTTTATTCCCCGATGATTCCATAATACTCATGAAAAATGGATACGTAAAATGCAACTTCTCTATAGCAAGTTCTGGACACCTATTGTGTAAAGTTAGCACAACTTGTGACTTATTCCAAATCAAGTATCTTGTTTAGCCCAAACACGGATGTGGATATGAGAACGAACATTAGTCAACATACGTTGATAACGAAGCTTTGTATGACAAATATTTAGGGTTTCATGCACTAGTGGGGGGGATAAGAGTAACTGTTTTAAGCATCTATTGAAATAATCAAACAAAAATAACCGGGTGGGAGGGAATTAAGCATTTAGCTTGGGCGTTACTTAAAGCCATAGCCCAGTCAATTTTGATGTATGCAATGTTGGTGTTTAGGATCCCTAAAGGGGTTTGAAAGCAAATAATGGATGTGATGTTGTAGGATCGAAAGTATGTCTAGAGGGGGGGTGATTAGACTACTTGACCAAATAAAAATTTAGCCTTTTCCCAATTTTAGTTCTTGGCAGATTTTAGCAACTTTGGATAAGTCAAGCAATCTTAACACAATTCAAGCAAGCATGCAAAGAGTATATGAGCAGCGGAAAGTAAAACATGCAACTTGTAAGAATGTAAAGGGAAGGGTTTGGAGGATTCAAACGCAATTGGAGACACGGATGTTTTTGTCGTAGTTACGATAGGTGGTGCTATCGTACATCCACGTTGATGGAGACTTCAACCCACAAAGGGTAAGGGTTGCGTGAGTCCATGGAGGGCTCCACCCATGAAGGGTCCACGAAGAAGCAACCTTGTCTATCCCATCATGGCCATCGCCCACGAAGGACTTGCCTCACTAGCGGTAGATCTTCACGAAGTAGGCGATCTCCTTGCCCTTACAAACTCCTTGGTTCAACTCCACAATCTTGTCGGAGGCTCCCAAGTGACACCTAGCCAATCTAGGAGACACCACTCTCCAAGAAGTAACAAATGGTGTTGATGATGAACTCCTTGCTCTTGTGCTTCAAATGATAGTCTCCTCAACACTCAACTCTCTCTCACAGGATATGGATTTGGTGGAAAGAAGATTTGAGTGGAAAGCAACTTGGGGAAGGCTAGAGATCAAGATTCATATGGTGAGAATGGAATATCTTGGCCTCAACACATGAGTAGGTGGTTCTCTCTCAGAAAATGTGTATTGGAAGTGTAGGTATGTTCTGATGGCTCTCTCCACGAATGAAGAGTGGGTGGAGGGGTATATATAGCCTCCACACAGAAACTAACCGTTACACATAATTTACCAATCTCGGTGAGACCGAATTAAGAAACTCGATCGGACCGATTTAGCAAACCTAGTGACCGTTAGGATTTTCGGTGGGACTGAGATGCAACTCGATAGGACCGATATGGTTAGGGTTAGGGCATAACGTAATCTCGGTGTAACCGATTACACAAACTCGGTGGGACCGATTACACAAACTCGGTGGGACCGATTTTGGTAATAAGCTAACCAGAGAGTTGGTCAGGTAAACTCGGTGGGACCGATTTGCTCATTTCGGTAGGACCGAAATGTTACAAAAGGGAAACAGAGAGTTTACATTGCAATCTCGGTGGGACCGATCGCTCATCTTGGTAGGACCGAAATGTTATGAAGGGAAACAGAAAAATTACAACCCCATCTCGGTGTGACCGAGATCCCTATCGGTGAGACCGATTTGCCTAGGGTTTGTGGCAGTGGCTATGACATCTGAACTCGGTGGCGCCGGATAGAAAGAATCGGTGGGGCCGAGTTTGACTTTTGGTTTAGGTCATATGTGGATGTGGGAAGGTAGTTGAGGGGTTTTGGAGCATATCGCTAAGCACTATGAAGCAAGAACCTCATCCCTCCTTGGTAGTATTGGCTTTTCCTATAGACTCAATGTGATCTTGGATCACTAAAATATAAAATGTAGAGTCTTGAGCTTTGAGCTTGAGCCAATCTTTTTGTCCTTAGTATTTTGAGGGGTCCACTTTCCTCATCCATGCCATGCCATTCATTGAGCTTTTCCTGAAATATTAATCTTGGAATAGCATTAGCTCAATGAGCTATATGTTGTTAGGAATTACCAAAACCACCTATGGATAGTTGCACTTTCTATCTCCCCCTTTTTGGTAATTGATGACAACATATAGATCAAAGCTTCGATGAATGATAATAACAGTGAAAAACATTGTCGCTTTGAGAAGTATGTGAAAAGCAAGAGCTCCCCCTAAATTTGTGCATAGTTTATGATTTGCTTTGGACTGCAAATGCACAGAGAATTAGGCTCATGGGTTACTCTTCCATGTCACATACATCTTGGTGGAGCGCTCAAAATGATAATAATTAAATACATGCACTCATCACCAAGCAAAGTGAATGATCATATAGGGATAAAATGATAATGTCATCCAACAAGCATTAATGTAGCATATGATCAAACACACATGATCATCCAAGTATCACACAGACAGAAAGTATCTCAAACAAGCAAAGCAAATAAAGTTCAACCACCAAAGCAAGAGAGAATAAAAAAGCAACGCTCTCTCTCGAAGCCTATGATCTATACATTTTTCTCCCCCTTTGGCAACAAGTTACCAAAAAGCTCCTAGAAAATGCATAGCACTAAATCGTCTCTCAGGCTTGGTATTCAGGTGGAGGTGTCCGGATAACTCCAAGAACGAAGGCTTCAGTCGATGTAGATGGAGCTGATGGAGTAGGTGCTGGAGCTGGTGGCACTGAAGCTGTAGCTGGTGCAGATGAAGTGGCTCTAGTGTCTGGAACAGGCACTGCAACAGATCTTTGTCCTCTGGGCACTCTAGCAAAAGCATCAGTGGTTGTCTTGCTCTTCCTCTCCTGCATATCATCCTAAAGTTGCTCCACAACAGACTAGATCTCAGTTACCTTCACAACCATGTCATAGAACTTCTGCTCTATGATCCTTTCCAAGCTCTCCTGGTTTTGAGTCAGGGTGGCCATCCCTTTCTCAATCCTTAGAGTGGATGCAATCAAGTAGCCGAGCTGATCTTGCTTGATCTTTAGAAGATACTAAGATGCCTCTTCCATGGTTGGCATCTTTGCAGCTTTCTCAGCCTTTGCCTTCTCCCTCTTTGCTTGAACATGCACAGAAGATGGTTCATCCTCATTCATAACCACTTGGTTGTCCTCAAAGTCTGGATAGATGGGCAGGTGCTCCTTGTCCAGCAGATATGTGCCAGTGCCCATCTTGGAGTTAATTAGCTCCTGAATCTGTGGGGCATATCCACAACTCCTCTTCTGATCTGCAGTTGTCCTCTTTATGGTTTCCACTATTAGGCTCATGACTTTGAACTTCTGTGGGACATCAAAGATGTGAAGAAAGTTAATTGCATGGCCTCTGATCATCTTGTGATCACCTGACTTTGGCAGAAGAGTGTGCCTGAGAATCCAGTTGATAGTTGGCAAGCCTGACAGAAGGTAATATACAGATCCAAACTTGTGTGTCTCAAGAGCAGCATCTGGAATCTCCTTGTATATGTGTGCCATGGTGTTGTAATCCTTCTTCTTGTTGGCATAGACATCCAAGTCATCTTCACTCTCTTCTGGGGCATTGATCAACTTAGCCCATTCCGCAACTATGGACTGGTATCTAGTGCCTTCAGACATCCAGACTATCTTGCCATCTGGGTAGAAGTGAGCTGTGGAGTAGAACTGCATGATAAGCTCATCGCTCCACTTTGTGAGCTTCCGAGCCACAAACTCATCAACTCCACAAGCCTTGAAACTGTCATATACTCCTGGATAATGTTCTTCATTCTCCTTGATGTACTCCCAGTTGACCCATCTCATGTCACATACTATTGGTTTCTTGTCAAGCAACACTGTCTCATAAAAATCCTGCTGTTCTTTGGTATGGAACCTATAGTCCACAGCAGTTCTCCTTCTGGTGGCATATGGATCTGACTCTCTCCATATCCTCAATCCTGAGTCCTTCCTGATCTTCATGTTTTCTACTACAGGATGAGCATCATTATGATCTGGAATTTTTGGCTTTAGCTTCCTCAAAACATGTGTCTCATCATCTTCTTCTTCAGCAACAGTTTCAGGCACTGGGGCCTTGTTTTTCTCAGCAGCTGGAATGTTCCTAGTACTCCTCTTTGGTGCAGTTTTGGGTTTTGGAGTGGCTGACTTAGAAGTTCCTTTGGGCTTAGATTGAGCAGCCCCGGATCTTACGGCATCTCCCATAAGTTTCTGTGCCTTAGGTGTTGGTGCAGCATCCTCTTCCTCTTCCTCTTCTTCAG
This sequence comes from Triticum dicoccoides, assembly GCF_002162155.2. Lineage (NCBI taxonomy): Eukaryota > Viridiplantae > Streptophyta > Magnoliopsida > Poales > Poaceae > Triticum > Triticum dicoccoides. The sequence continues at coordinate 130,413,357 of NC_041392.1, read as the reverse complement.
AGTCTTTCATGATTGAAGATCTCCCAAGCACTCTGACAGTGGTCTTTTTGACCCTTTCCTTCCTTTTCTTTTCTGCCACAACCTGCTCTTTGGGTGCAGATCCCAAAGTCTCTTGAGTGGATGCTCTGGCTTTAGACATTGGAGCTCTCTTGGCAGGAACCTTTTGCTTCATCCCTGGTTTGGTGGCAGCAGCTGTGCCATATTCCTTCTTCAGGACTCTCCTCTTTGAGGTGGTTTCTTCTTCCTCAGCCACATAGTCCTCATCCTCTGACTCTGAGGTTCTTTTCTTGCTGGCCCTGGTGCCAGCCTTTGGCAAATTGCTTGGTGTGCTCCTGCTGCCATCATCTGAGCTGCTAGAGGGACTATTGCCCTCACTCAAGTGAACCTTCTCCTCTGACTTGTTCTGACTGTCACTTTGATCAGACATGATGCAAACACTGACAGCAGACCCTGTGAATAGATTATAGATGAGGTAGAGTGGATGAGCATCACAAAATACAAACGTTTTTGCAAAAGAATGAATTAAAAACTTAGTTTTAGTTTTCCACAGAAAGCATTTCGGATCTACTGATTTGCAAACTCGGTGATACCGAAGCAACTTTTGGAACCTAAACTAGTGAACTCGGTCAGACCGAGTCACAGTTCGGTGGCACCAAGACTGATAGGGTTTCACAAAGTGCTGAACTCGGTCACACTGAGTTGCAATTCTTGGTAAGACCGAGAATCACATGTGCAATGGTCTGAGCCAAATCGATGGAACCGATTTCATCAACTTGGTCGGTCCGAGATGGTTTCGGAGGAAACCTAACCCTAAAATTTCAATTCACGACTAAACTACGGAGTGTTTTTGATGGATGGAATGGTTTCAATCGTGGCAAGATACATGGCAAAGCAATGTGCTGGGGAATCGGAGTTAGAACAGCACAAAGTTCAAGTCAATACCCTAGTTCGGCGATGAACTTGCTATGGCGGCAACGGCGGGGATGATTCCCGTTGACGGCGGCGGAGACCAGCGGCAGGAGGCAACTGGCGACGAGGAGGACGATCCGGAGACCCAGGGAGGCAGAGCAGGCTAAGCGCGGGCGAGGAGGTTCAGAAAGTTTTCCAAATTTTGACCCGTGGATATATATAGCCTGACTCTGTCGGTGTGACCGAGTGGAACAACTCGGTGGCACCGAGATTCATAACTGCAAGCAGTTACTGAAACTCGGTGTGACCGAAAAGTTCGAATCGGTTGCACCGAGATTGAAAACCTAGATCGACTTAGTGATCTCGGTATGACCGAAATGGATGAATCGGTCAGACCGAAACACACAAAGAAGTTTTGGAAGTTTAAGTCTATGACAAATCGGGGACTCCGAGTGCTCCTCACACAGAGTGGTTCGAATCTGACTTGATCAAATTTTGTGATGCGGCATGAATAGAGTTTGAGACGAGAAAATCATAGATAGCTAGAGAAGGTTCTTAGGCATTCTTGTCCATCCACTTGGCCAAAAGAAAAGGAAACCAATCAATCAAAACAACAAGTGGATGTCCTCGAATGAGTAAATTATGCAACCAACATGCTCATGTTGGGGAACGTAGCAGAAATTCAAAATTTTCTACGCATCACCAAGATCAATCTATGGAGTAATCTAGCAACGAGGGGAAGGAGAGTGCATCTACATACCCTTGTAGATCGCTAAGCGGAAGCGTTCAAGTGAACGGGGTTGATGGAGTCGTACTCGTCGTGATCCAAATCACCGATGATCCTAGTGCCGAACGGACGGCACCTCCGTGTTCAACACATGTACAGCCCGGTGACGTCTCCTACGCCTTGATCTAGCAAGGGGAGAAGGAGAGGTTGGGGAAGACTCCATCCAGCAGCAGCACGACGGCGTGGTGGTGGTGGTGGAGCGCGGGACTCCAGCAGGGCTTCGCCAAGCACTACGAGAGACGAGGAGGAAGAGGGGTAGGGCTGCGCCAACAGGGAGATTGAATCGTGTGTTGGGCTACCCCTTTGCTCAAGTATGTATAGGGGGAGGGGAGGGGCTGCGCCCCCACCTAGGTTTCCACCCCCAGGGGTGGTGGCTAGCCCTAGATCCCATCTAGGGGGCAGCCAAGGGGGGAGAGAGGGGGGCGCATCACTAGGTGGGCCTTAGGCCCATCTGAGCCTAGGGTTTCCCCCTTTTCCCTTCTCTCTTCGCCTTGGGCCCTGGTAGGGGGGGCGCACCAGCCCACCTGGGGCTGGTCCCCTCCCACACTTGGCCCATGCAGCCCTCCGGGGCTGGTGGCCCCACTTGGTGGACCACCGGGACCCTCCCGGTGGTCCCGGTACATTACCGATAAAACCCGAAACTTTTCTGGCGACCAAAACAGGACTTCCCATATATAAATCTTTACCTCCGGACCATTCCGGAACTGCTCGTGACGTCCGGGATCTCATCCGGAACTCCGAACAACATTCGGTAACCACGCATATCTATTCCCTATAACCCTAGCGTCATCGAACCTTAAGTGTGTAGACCCTACGGGTTCGGGAACCATGCAGACATGACCGAGACAACTCTTCGGTCAATAACCAACAGCGGGATCTGGATACCCATGTTGGCTCCCACATGTTCCACGATGATCTCATCGGATGAACCACGATGTCAAGGATTTAATCAATCCCGTATACAATTCCCTTTGTCTAGCGGTACGATACTTGCCCGAGATTCGATCGTCGGTATCCCGATACCTTGTTCAATCTCGTTACCGGCAAGTCTCTTTACTCGTTCCGTAACACATCATCCCTTGATCAACTCCTTGGTCACATTGTGCACATTATGATGATGTCCTACTGAGTGGGCCCAGAGATACCCCTCCGTTACACGGAGTGACAAATCCCAGTCTCGAGTCGTGCCAACCCAACAGACACTTTCGGAGATACCTGTAGTGTACCTTTATAGCCACCCAGTTACGTTGTGACGTTTGGCACACCCAAAGCACTCCTACGGTATCCGGGAGTTGCACAATCTCATGGTCTAAGGAAATGACACTTGACATTAGAAAAGCTTTAGCATACGAACTACACGATCTTTGTGCTAGGCTTAGGATTGGGTCTTGTCCATCACATCATTCTCCTAATGATGTGATCCCGTTATCAACGACATCCAATGTCCATGGTCAGGAAACCGTAACCATCTATTGATCAACGAGCTAGTCAACTAGAGGCTTACTAGGGACATGTTGTTGTCTATGTATCCACACATGTATCTGAGTTTCCTATCAATACAATTCTAGCATGGATAATAAACGATTATCATGAACAAGGAAATATAATAATAACCAATTTATTATTGCCTCTAGGTCATATTTCCAACAGTCTCCCACTTGCACTAGAGTCAATAATCTAGTTCGCATCGCCATGTGATTAACACTCACAGGTCACATCGCCATGTGACCAACATCCAAGAGTCTACTAGACTCAATGATCTAGTTCACATCACTATGTGATAAACACTCAAAGAGTTCTGGGTTTGATCATGTTATGCTTGTGAGAGAGGTTGTAGTCAACGGGTCTTGCCATATTCAGATCCCTATGTATTTCGCAAAACTTTATATCGTAGATGCTGCTACCACGTTCCACTTGGAGCTATTCCAAATTGTTGCTCCATTATATGTATTCGGTATCTCTACTCAGAGCTATCTGGATAGGTGTTAAGCTTGCATCGACGTAACTCTTTACGTCGAACTCTTTATCATCTCCATAACCGAGAAACATTTCCTTATTCCTCTAAGGATAATTTTTGACCGCTACCCGGTGATCTACTCCTAGATCACCTTTGTACCCTCTTGCCAGACATGTGGCAAGGCACACATCAGGTGCGGTACTTCAGCATGGCATACCATATAGAGCCTATGACAAAAGCATAGGGGATGACCTTCATCCTTCCTCTTTCTTCTGCCGTGGTCAAGCTTTGAGTCTTACTCAACTTCACACCTTACAACTCAGGTAAGAACCCCTTCTTTGACTGATCTATTTTGAAATCCTTCAAAAACATGTCAAGGTGTGCGTTCTTTGAAAGTATCATCAGGCGTCTTGATCTATTTCTATAGATCCTGATGCCCAATATGTAAGCAGCTTTATCCAGGTCTTCCTTTGAAAATCACTCTTCAAACAACTGTTTATGCTTTCTAGAAATTCTACATTATTTCGGATCAACAATATGTCATCCACATATACTTATCAGAAATGTTGTAGTGCTCCCACTCACTTTCTTGTAAATACAAGTTTCTAACAAACATTGTATAAACCTAAAATCTTTGATTACTCCATCAAAGCATATATTCCGACTCCGAGATGCTTGCTCTAGTCCATAGAAGGATTGCTGGAGCCAGCATACCTTTTAGCATCCTTAGGATCGTCAAAAACTTTTATTGTATCACATACAACTTTTCTTACGAAAACTTGGTAACAAAACTTGTTTTGACATCCATCTGTAAGATTTCATAATCGAAAAATACAGCTAATGCTAACATGATTCCGACGGACTTAAGCATCGCTACGGGTGAGAAATTCTCATCGTAGTCAACTCCTTGAACTTGTGAAAAGACTCTTTCCCACAAGTCGAGCTTCATAGACGGTAACATTACCGCCCACGTCCGTCTTCTTCTTAAAGATCCATTTATCTCAATGGCTTGCCGATCATCGGGCAAGTCCACCAAAGTCCATACATGGATCCTATCTCGGATTTCATGTCTTCTAACCATTTGTCGGAATACGGGCCCACCATCGCTTCTCCATAGCTCGTAGGTTCATTGTTGTCTAACAACATGATATCTAAGACAGGATTATCGTACCACTCAGGAGTAGTACATATCCTTGTCGACCTACGATGTTCAATAGCAACTTGATCTGAAGCTTCATGATCACTATCATTAACTTCCTATTCAACAGACGTAGGCGCCGCAGAAAACATCTTTTTGTGTTGCATCACTCTCTGGTTGAAGTAAAGGTTTGACAACCTCATCAAGTTCTATCTTCCTCCCACTCAATTCTTTCGAGAGAAACTCCTTCTCGAGAAAGGACCCGTTCTTAGCAACAAACGATTTGCCCTCGGATCTGAGATAGAAGGTATACCCAACTGTCACCTTTGGGTATCCTATGAAGATGTGTTTGTCCGCTTTTGGGTTCGAGATTCTCCTGCTAAAGCCTTAAGCATCGCAGCCCCAAACATTAAGAAACGACAACTTTGGTTTCTTGCCAAACCAATGTTCATACGACGTCGTCTCAACAGACTTAGATGGTGTCCTATCTAAAGTGAATGCAGCTGTCTCTAACGCATAACCTCAAAATGAAAATGGTAGATTGGTAAGAGACATCATAGATCGCACCATATCTCATAGGGTTCGATTACGACGTCCGGACACACCATTACCAAGTGGTGTTCCAGGTGGCTTCAACTGTGAAACAATTCCACAATGTCTTAAGTGATTGCCAAACTCATAACTCAGAAAATCCCATCTTGATCAGATCGTAGGAACATGATCTTATTGTTATGATGATTCTTAAATTCACTCTGAAATCGCTTGAACTTTTCAAATGTTTCAGACTTGTGCCTCATTAAGTAGTTATACCTATATCTACCCAAATCGTCAGTGAAGATGAGAAAATAGCAATATCCACCGCACGCTTCAATTCTCATTGGATCACACGCATCAGCATGCATGATTTCCAACAAGTCACTTGCCCGTTTCATTGTACCTGAAAATGGGGTCTTAGTCATCCTGCCCATGAGGCATGGCTCGCATGTGTCAAGTGATTCAAAATCAAGTGACTCCAAACATCCATCGACATGGAGTTTCTTCATGCATCTTACGCCGATATGACCTAAGCGGCAGTGCCACGAGAAAGTGGTACTATCATTATTAACTCTACATCTTTTGGCATGAACATGTGTATTACCACGACCGAGATTCAATGAACCATTCACATAGGGTGCATGACCATGAAAGGTATCATTCATGTAAACAGAATGACCATTATTCTCTAACTTAAATGAATGATCGTATTGCAATGAACATGATCTAATCATATTCATGCTCAACGTAGACACCTGATAACATTTATCTAGGTTCAATACTAATCCCGAAGGCAGATGGAACGTGCGATGGTGATCTCATCAACTTTGGAAACACTTACAACACACATCGTCACCTCACCCTTAGCCAGTCTCCGTTTAGTCCGTAGATTTTGCTTCAAGTCACCAGTAATAGCAACTGAACCGGTATCCAATACCCAGGTGCTACCAGGAGTACTAGCAAGGTACACATTAATAACACGTATATACTTTGTTGAAGTTGCCAGCCTTCTTATCTACCATGCATTTGGGGTAATTCCGCTACCAGTGACCGTTCCCCTTACAATAGAAGCACTTAGTCTCGGGTTTGGGTTCAACCTTGGGTTCCTTCACTGGAGCGGCAACTGGTTTGCCATCCATGAAGTTTCCCTTCTAGCCCTTGCCCTTCTTGAAACCAGTGGTCTTGTTAAGCCATCAACACTTGATGCTCCTTCTTTGATTTCTACCTTTTGCGGTCTTAAGCACCGCGAACAGCTCCGGGATCAACTCCATCCCTTGCATGTCATAGTTCATCAGGAAGATCTAGTAGCTAAGTGATAGTGCCTAGAGAACTCAATCACTATCTTATTTGGAAGTTTAACTCCCACTTGATTTAAGTGATTGTAGCACCCAGACATTTTGAGCACATGCTCACTAGCTGAGCTATTCTCCTCCATCTTGTTGGCAAAAGAACTTGTCAGAGATCTCACACCTCTCAACACGGGCATGAGCCTGAAATCCCAATTTCAGCTCTTGGAACATCTCATATGTTCTGTGGTGTTCAAAACGTCATTGGAATCCCGATTCTAAGCCGTAAAGTATGGTGCACTAAACTATCAAGTAGTCATCAGGATGTGTCTGTCAGGTGTTCACAACATCCACAGACGACGTTGTAGGGGTTTACACATCGAGCGGTGCATCAAAGACGTAAGCCTTCTGTGTAGCAGTGAGGACACTCCTCGGACTACGGACCTAGTCCGCATCATTGCTTACAATATGTTTCAACTTGGTCTTTCTCTAGGAACGTATTGAAACAGGGAGCTACAACGTGAGCTATTTATCTACAACATATTTGCAAAGACAATTTAGACTATGTTCATGATAATTGAGTTCATTTAATGAACTCCCACTCAGATAGACATCCCTCTAGTCATCTAAGTGAAACATGATCCGAGTCAACTAGGCCGTGTCCGATTATCACGTGAGACGGACTAGTCAACATCGGTGAACATCTTCATGTTGATCGTATCTTCTATACGACTCATGCTCGACCTTTCGGTCTTCCGTGTTCCGAGGCCATGTCTGTACATGCTAGGCTCGTCAAGTCAACCTAAGTGTTTTTGTTGTGTAAATCTGGCTTACACCCGTTGTATTCAAATGTTAGAATCTATCACACCCAATCATCACATGGTGCTTCAAAACGATGAACCTTCGCAACGGTGCACAGTTAGGGGGAACACTTTTCTTGAAATTTTAGTGAGGGATCATCTTATTTAAGCTACCGTCGTTCTAAGCAAATAAGATGTAAAACATGATAAACATCACATGCAATCAAACAGTGACATGATATGGCCAATATCATTTTGCTCCTTTTGATCTCCATCTTCGGGGCTCCATGATCATCGTTGTCACCGACATGACACCATGATCTCCATCATCATGATCTCCATCATCGTGTCTTCTTGAAGTTGTCTCGTCATCTATTACTTCTACTACTATGGCTAACGCTTTAGCAATAAAGTAAAGTAATTACATGACGTTTATGTTGACACGCAGGTCATAAATAAATTAAGACAACTCATATGGCTCCTGCCGGTTGTCATACTCATCGACATGCAAGTCGTGATCCCTATTACAAGAACATGATCAATCTCATACATCACATATATCATTCATCACATCCTTTTGGCCATATCACATAACAAAACACTTGCTGCAAAAACAAGTTAGACGTCCTCTAATTGTTGTTGCAAGTTTTTACGTGGCTGCTATAGGTTTCTAGCAAGAACGTTTCTTACCTACGCCAAAAACACAACGTGAATTGCCAATTTATATTTACCCTTCATAAGGACCCTGTTCACCGAATCCGATCCGACTAAAGTGGGAGAGACAGACACCCGCCAGCCACCTTATGCAACTAGTGCATGTCAGTCGGTGGAACCGGTCTCACGTAAGCGTACGTGTAAGGTTGGTCCGGGCCGCTTCATCCCACGATGCCGCCGAATCAAGATAAGACTAGTAACGGCAAGCAAATTGACAAAATCGACGCCCACAACAACTTGTGTTCTACTCGTGCATAGAAACTACGCATAGACCTAGCTTATGATGCCACTGTTGGGGAACGTAGCAGAAATTCAAAATTTTCTATGCATCACCAAGATCAATCTATGGAGTAATCTAGCAACGAGGGGAAGGAGAGTGCATCTACATACCCTTGTAGATCGCTAAGCGGAAGCGTTCAAGTGAACGGGGTTGATGGAGTCGTACTCGTCGTGATCCAAATCACCGATGATCCTAGTGCCGAACGGACAGCACCTCCGTGTTCAACACACGTACAGCCCGGTGACGTCTCCTACACCTTGATCCAGCAAGGGGAGAAGCAGAGGTTGGGGAAGACTCCATCCAGCAGTAGCACGACAGCGTGGTGGTGGAGGAGGAGCGCAGGACTCCAGCAGGGCTTCGCCAAGCACTACGAGAGACGAGGAGGAAGAGGGGTAGGGTTGCGCCAACAGGGAGATTGAATCGTGTGTTGGGCTGCCCCTTTGCTCAAGTATATATAGGGGGGAGGGGAGGGGCTGCTCCCCCACCTAGGTTTCCACCCCCAGGGGTGTCGGCGAGCCCTAGATCCCATCTAGGGGGCGGCCAAGGGGGGAGAGAGGGGGGGCGCACCACTAGCTGGGCCTTAGGCCCATCTGAGCCTAGGGTTTCCCCCTTTTCCCTTCTCTCTTCGCCTTGGTCCCTGGTGGGGGGGGGGCGCACGAGCCCACCTGGGGCTGGTCCCCTCCCACACTTGGCCCATGTAGCCCTCCGGGGCTGGTGGCCCCACTTGGTGGACCACCGGGACCCTCCTGGTGGTCCCGGTACATTACCGATAAAACCCGAAACTTTTCCGGCGACCAAAATAGGACTTCCCATATATAAATCTTTACCTCCAGACCATTCAGGAACTCCCTGTGACGTCCGGGATCTCATCCGGGACTCTAAACAACATTCCGTAACCACGTATATCTATTCCCTATAACCCTAGCGTCATCGAACCTTAAGTGTGTAGACCCTACGGGTTCGGGAACCATGCAGACATGACCGAGACAACTCTCTGGTCAATAACCAACATCGGGATCTGGATACCCATGTTGGCTCCCACATGTTCCACGATGATCTCATCGGATGAACCACAATGTCAAGGATTCAATCAATCCCGTATACAATTCCCTTTGTCTAGCGGTACGATACTTGCCCGAGATTCGATCGTCGGTATCCCGATACCTTGTTCAATCTCGTTACCGGCAAGTCTCTTTACTCGTTCCGTAATACATCATCCCGTGATCAACTCCTTGGTCACATTGTGCACATTATGATGATGTCCTACCGAGTGGGCCCAGAGATACCTCTCCGTTACACGGAGTGACAAATCCCAATCTCGATTCGTGCCAACCCAACAGACACTTTCGGAGATACCTATAGTGTACCTTTATAGCCACCCAGTTACGTTGTGACGTTTGGCACACCCAAAGCACTCCTACGGTATCCGGGAGTTGCACAATCTCATGCTCTAAGGAAATGACACTTGACATTAGAAAAGCTTTAGCATACGAACTACACGATCTTTGTGCTAGGCTTAGGATTGGGTCTTGTCCATCACATCATTCTCCTAATGATGTGATCCCGTTATCAACGACATCCAATGTCCATGGTCAGGAAACCGTAACCATCTATTGATCAACGAGCTAGTCAACTAGAGGCTTACTAGGGACATGTTGTTGTCTATGTATCCACACATGTATCTGAGTTTCCTATCAATACAATTCTAGCATGGATAATAAACGATTATCATGAACAAGGAAATATAATAATAACCAATTTATTATTGCCTCTAGGGCATATTTCCAACAGCTCACACAATAAAATGACCAATGAAATATGTGGCAAAGCATGCACAAACAATTCTAGTATCTATCAAGCAATTGGCGATGACTAGGTCATCTATATATGAGTATATTGACTTAGGAGTCAAATGAGAACATTTGATCATAGGTCATACTCATCGTTTAAGCACAAGTGGGGTTACCACTTTTACATAAAGCGTTGTTGTTTTCACACCATTAGAGTTGCTTTAAATCAATTGTTAGAGTGAAGCTCCCCGTAGATGTGAGATCCCCCCTTAAGAGGGATGAACTAACCTTGGGTTTTGTCGATGATGACTTCATGTAGGTGTTGAAGATGTGGATGCTCTAAGTTGTTGTAGATCATTCGGGGCTATCCTTTGGAGTGAGTTGCACTTTCAATACCTACACGGGTTAGTCCCACAAGGAACAAACAAGGATATCCATAGACATAGAGTGATGCACACACAAGATGATATCTATGAGAGCATTAGGTTACCTTCTCCCTTGTATTACCAACAAGAGGGTTTGTGACTCCTTGAACTAGTGCAAGATGTGGAAGTTGATTGCACTTGTTCTTGCCAAAATGATAAGAGTGAAGTATGTTGGCGGAGTCACCCTCAAGAACTCTCTAGTTCTTCTTCTTCGAGATCCACACCATCTTGATGGGAATCCTCGGAGTTGTAGTTGTACTTGATGAAGTGGAACTTGATGTAGTCTTGGGAACCCACTTGAACAAGGCCTTAGGAGCTTCTTCAAATGCATCAATTTCCTCTTGAAGCTTGTCCTTGCCTTTTTGCTTGTGGTCTTGTGGTGGAAGATCACCTTGAGCTTGTGTACCTTTGGAATAAGTAGGATCATACTTCTCTTGTTGAGGAACAAACTTCGTCTCAGGGTATTGATCTTCTTCCCACTCAACTCCATTGGCATTGAACTTTCGTTCAAATACCTTGATTCTTCCGGTGCCTTCCTTGCTTGCATGCAATTTCCTCGAATTGATTACTCCCGGCAAGGTTCTTATAAATACCTTTCTCTATAATTCCCTTCAATAAGCTATTTTCTTGCTCAAGTGTAACTTGGCTAAGAGAATCATTAGTGGAATCAAGAGAGCTACTAGAAGCAACAACATTGGATTTAGCATGATTATTGTTACTACTAGAGGAAGAATCTTTCTTGTTCTTGTTACTAGACTTGACTTGAGGCATGTAAGTGGATAAGAGTAAACGCTTGGCAATGTAAGAAGAACTTTTCTTGCAAAGATCATCATTGATTGCCTTTAAGAACTCATGCTCTTGCTCAAGGTTGAGCTTCTCAAAACGTAATTTCTCATGAGTCCTTAAAAGTTCTCGATGATCTGCTAAGATAGTTTCATGAGCTAACTTAAGAGTGTTTAGTTCTCTAGTTAGAGACTCAATCTTATCCTTATCATTGTCATTCGTTTCATCATAGTATTCGTCACTATAGTTGTCAACAAGTAAATCATCATCACCTAACAAGTCATCTTCATCACTATTGAAATCAACATACTCGGGGTGTGATACCTTTGGGCCTTTGGCCATGAAGCATCTTCCAATTCCTTCATTTGGTGAATCAAATATGTTGTAGGAGTTGGTTGACAAAAGTGCTAGACCGGCAACACCTTCATCTTGAGTATATTCGGAGTCAGAGTGATAGCTTCTCTCGGAGTCATTATCGGAGTCGGACCCGGATACCCATTCACCAACATGAGCTTGATGTCTTCGTTTTGTGTAGCTCCTTGATGACTTGTCCTTCCTTTCCGAATCCTTGCTTCTCCGAGAGGGTCTTCGTTCATATCGATCATCCCTACTCCTTCTCTCCCTTGATGGTGATTCTTCTATTCTACTTCTTCTTTTGGGAGAATCTTCTCTTCTCTTGTGGGGTGTCGTACACTCATTGGAATAGTGTCCAGGTCTTCCACAATTGTAGCAGTTTTGCTCCCGACTAGAGGATATTTTTTCATTGTAGGACCTTGACTTGGAACTTCTCTCTTTACTTCCATTCTTGTAGAACTTGTTGAAGTTCTTCACCATTAAGCTCAATTCTTCATTGAAGGTTTGTTTCTCACTTGATGATGTGGGGGCTTCACATGAGGCTTTGTAAGCACCACTTGACTTGTTATGGAGCTCCTCCTTATCCTTGAGTGACATCTCATGAGCAACAATTCTTCCAATGACTTCTGTTGGCTTGAGATCTTTGTAATTTGGCATCATTTGGATCAATGTGCATACGGTATCGTATTTTCCATCCAAGGCTCTTAGGATCTTCTTGATGATGAATTTGTCGATCATCTCTTCACTTCCTAAGTCGGCAATCTCATTTGTGATAAGAGAAAGCCTAGAGTACATTTCAGCGACACCTTAACCATCCTTCATTTTGAACTTGTCAAGTTGACTTTGAAGCACATCCAACTTGGATTCCTTGATGGAGTCGGTACCTTCGTGCATATCAATCAAAGTATCCCAAATTTCCTTTGCATTCTCAAGACAGCTGATTTTGTTGAATTCTTCGGGGCACAATCCGTTGAAGAGGATATCACAAGCTTGAGCATTTTATTGTAGCATCTTCAACTCTTCCGCGGTAGCTTCATGATTCGGTTCTCTCCCATCAAAGAATTCACCTTGCAAGCCAACACACACGATAGCCCAAACGGTGGGGTTATGTCCAAGAATATGCATTTTCATCTTATGTTTCCAACTAGCAAAATTAGTGCCATCAAAGTAAGGACCTCTACAGTGGTAATTTCCCTCGCTAGACGCCATACTCTCCTAGGTTGTGAAACCAAGGCTATGACCACCAAAAGCTATGAAAATCGAAGCAAATGGAGACCAAAGCTCTGATACCACTTGTAGGATCGAAAGTATGTCTAGAGGGGGGGGGGTGATTAGACTACTTGACCAAATAAAAATCTAGCCTTTTCCCAATTTTAGTTCTTGGCAGATTTTAGCAACTTGGGATAAGTCAAGCAATCTTAACACAATTCAAGCAAGCATGCAAAGAGTATATGAGCAGCGGAAAGTAAAGCATGCAACTTGCAAGAATGTAAAGGGAAGGGTTTGGAGGATTCAAACGCAATTGGAGACACGGATGTTTTTGTCGTGGTTCCGATTGGTGGTGCTATCGTACATCCACGTTGATGGAGACTTCAACCCATGAAGGGTAACGGTTGCGCGAGTCCATAGAGGGCTCCACCCACGAAGGGTCCACAAAGAAGCAACCTTGTCTATCCCATCATGGCCATCGCCCATGAAGGACTTGCCTCACTAGTGGTAGATCTTCACGAAGTAGGCGATCTCCTTGCCCTTACAAACTCCTTGGTTCAACTCCACAATCTTGTCGGAGGCTCCCAAGTGACACCTAGCCAATCTAGGAGACACCACTCTCCAAGAAGTAACAAATGGTGTGTTGATGATGAACTCCTTGCTCTTGTGCTTCAAATGATAGTCTCCTCAACACTCAACTCTCTCTCACAGGATATGGATTTGGTGGAAAGAAGATTTGAGTGGAAAGCAACTTGGGGAAGGCTAGAGATCAAGATTCATATGGTGAGAATGGAATATCTTGGCCACAACACATGAGTAGGTGGTTCTCTCTTAGAAAATGTGTATTGGAAGTGTAGGTATGTTCTGATGGCTCTCTCCACGAATGAAGAGTGGATGGAGGGGTATATATAGCCTCCACACAAAAACTAACTGTTACACACAATTTACCAATCTCGGTGAGACCGAATTAAGAAACTCGGTCGGATCGATTTAGCAAACCTAGTGACCATTAGGATTTTCGATGGGACTGAGATGCAACTCGGTAGGACCGATATGGTTAGGGTTAGGGCATAACGTAATCTCGGTGTGACCGATTACACAAACTCGGTGGGACCGATTTTGGTAATAAGCTAACCAGAGAGTTGGTCAGGTAAACTTGGTGGGACCGATTTGCTCATTTCGGTAGGACCAAAATGTTACAAAAGGGAAACAGAGAGTTTACATTGCAATCTCGGTGGGACCGATCGCTCATCTCGGTAGGACCGAAATGTTACGAAGGGAAATAGAGAGATTACAACCCCATCTCAGTGTGACCGAGATCCCTATCGGTGAGACCGATTTGCCTAGGGTTTGTGGCAGTGGCTATGACATTGAACTCGGTGGCGCCGGATAGAAAGAATCGGTGGGGCCGGGTTTCACTTTTGGTTTAGGTCATATGTGGATGTGGGAAGGTAGTTGAGGGTTTTTGGAGCATATCACTAAGCACTATGAAGCAAGAACCTCATCCCTCCTTGGTAGTATTGGCTTTTCCTATAGACTCAATGTGATCTTGGATCACTAAAATATAAAATGTAGAGTCTTGAGCTTTGAGCTTGAGCCAATCTTTTTGTCCTTAGTATTTTGAGGGGTCCACTTTCCTCATCCATGCCATGCCATTCATTGAGCTTTTCCTGAAATATTAATCTTGGAATAGCATTAGCTCAATGAGCTATATGTTGTTAGGAATTACCAAAACCACCTAGGGATAGTTGCATTTTCAGATGTCATGATACGGCTCCAATGTATCTACTTTTACAAACACTTTTGCCCTTGTTTTGTACTCTAACTTGCATGATTTGAATGGAACTAACCCGGACTGGCGCTGTTTTCAGTAGAATTGCCATGGTGTTATTTTTGTGCAGAAATAAAAGTTCTTGGAATGACCTGAAATTTCACGAAGAATATTTTTGGAATATATAAAAAATACTGGCAAAAGAATCAAGGCCAGGGGTCCCACACCCGGTCCACGAGGGTGGGGGCGCGCCTCCCTGCCTCATGGGCCCCCTGGTGCTCCACCGACCTCAACTCCAACTCTATATATTCACATTCGGGGAGAAAAAAATTAGAGAGAAGGATTCATCGCGTTTTACGATACGGAGCCGCCGCCAAGCCCTAATCTCTCTCGAGAGGGCTGATCTGGAGTCCGTTCGGGGCTCCGGGGAGGGAAATCCGTCGCCATCGTCATCGTCAACCTTTCTCCATCACCAATTTCATGATGCTCACTGCCGTGCATGAGTAATTCCATCGTAGGCTTGCTGGATGGTGATGGGTTGGACAGATTTATCATATAATCGAGTTAGTTTTGTTAGGGTTTGATCCCTAGTATCCACTATGTTCTGAGATTGATGTTGCTATGACTTTGCTATGCTTAATGCTTGTCACTAGGGCCCGAGTTCCATGGTTTCAGATCTGGACGTATTATGTTTTCATGAATATACGTGAGTTCTTGATTCTATCTTGCAAGTCTATAGTCACCTATTATGTGTTATGATCCGTTAACCCCGAAGTGACAATAATCGGGATACTTACCGGTGATGACCGTAGTTTGAGGAGTTCATGTATTCACTATGTGTTAATGCTTTGGTCCGGTACTCTATTAAAAGGAGGCCTTAATATCCCTTAGTTTCCAATAGGACCCCGCTGCCATGGGAGGGTAGGACAAAAGATGTCATGCAAGTTCTTTTTCATAAGCATGTATGACTATATTTGGAATACATGCCTACATTACATTGATGAACTGGAGCTAGTTCTGTGTCACCCTATGTTATAACTATTGCATGAGGAATCGCATACGACATAATTATCCATCATTGATCCATTGCCTACGAGCTTTTCATATATTGATATTTGCTTATTTACTTTTCCGTTGTTACTGTTACAATCACTATAAAACCAAAACTATTACTTTTGCTACCGTTACCGCTACTATCATATTACTTTGCTACTAAATACTTTATTGCAGATATTAAGTTTCCAGGTGTGGTTGAATTAACAACTCAGCTGCTAATACTTGAGAATATTCTACCCTCGAAAACTGTGTGTCGAATCAATAAATTTGGGTTGAATACTCTACCCTCGAAAACTGTTGCGATCCCCTATTCTTGTGGGTTATCAAGACTATTTTCTGGCGCCGTTGCCGGGGAGCATAGCTCTATTCTTTGAGTCACTTGGGATTTATATCTGCTGATCACTATGAAGAACTTGAAAGATAAAAGAACCAAGATTTTTCCCTCAACTACGAGGGGAGGTAAGGAACTGCCATCTAGCTCTGCACTTGATTCACCTTCTATTTTGAGTAAACTTGCGACACCTACTCCTGCTATTCATTCTGATATGTCTCATGTTATTGATGATGCCACTTCTGCTTTGCATGATACTTATGATGAAACTACTTCTATGCTTGATAATACTGTGCCACTAGGTGAATTTCTTGATGAACAACTTGCTAGGGTTAGAGAGAATGAAATTATTGAAACTGATAATATTGATGAAAGTGATGATGGAGATTCTCCCATAGATATGAATTGCATGTTGTGCCTGAGGGTTGTGTTATGGATGAAGAAACTTCTAGAGACTTTTTAGCTTGCAATGGTAGATGTGATCTTAAGAAATTATTAGCTAAGCTTAAAGAAAAGTCTTTGAATGCTAGAATGAAATATGCCCCTGCTTTTGCTATTTCACCTATCTTTATTTTCGATAAGGATTATGATTTCTCTGTGGACCCTGAGTTAATTACTTTGGTTGAATCTGATCCTTTTTATGTCTATGAATCTGAAACTGTTGTGGCACATCTTACTAAATTAAATGATATAGCCACCCTGTTCACTAATGATGAGAAAACTCGCTGTTACTTTATCCTTAAGTTGTTTCCGTTCTCATTAAAGGGTGATGCTAAAATATGGTTTAATTCTCTTGATCCTGGTTGTGTGTGTAGTCCCCAGGATATGATTTATTACTTGTCTACTAAATATTTCCCTGCTCATAAGAAACAAGCTGCCTTAAGGGAAATATATAATTTTGTGCAAATTGAAGAAGAGAGTCTCCCACAAGCTTGGGGGAGGCTTCTCCAATTACTTAATGCTTTGCCTGATCATCCTCTCAAGAAAAATGAAATACTTGATATCTTTTATAATGGACTAACCGATGCTTCCAGAGACCACCTGGATAGTTGTGCTGGTTGTGTTTTCAGGGAAAGAACTGTTGATCAAGCTGAATTGCTATTGAATAATATGTTGAGTAATGAAAATGATTGGACACTTCCTGAACCAACTCCTAAGCCAACTCCGAAGAAAAGGGGTATTCTATTTCTCAGTCCTGAAGATATGCAAGAGGCAAAGAAATCTATGAAAGAAAAAGGTATTAAAGCTGAAGATGTTAAGAATTTACCACCTATTGAAGAAATACATGGTCTTGATAACCCGACACAGGTAGTAAAGGTAAATTCTCTCTATAGATTTGATAAATGTGAAATCCCATTTACTAAGTTTGCTAGCCAATGCTTGGATGAGTTTGATAATTTTATGGTTAAGAAAGAAGACTTCAATGCTTATGTTGGTACACAATTGAAACGTAATGCTTATACGCTTGAACACTTGGGTGATTATATGTCTAGAGTTAAAGGTGAACTTAAACTCATTAGTAAACGTGCTTCTATGGTTACCACTCAAGTAGAACAAGTACTTAAGGCTCAGAATGATTTGCTCAGTGAATTAAATAATAAGAAAAATGATAATGTTGTTAGTGTTATGACTAGAGGGGGTAAAATGAATCAGGAACCTTTGTATCCTGAGGGCCACCCTAAGAGAATTGAGCAAGATTCTCAGAGAACTAATGTTGATGCACCTAGTTCTTTTAAGAAGAAGAAAAAGAAAAATGATAGGACTTTGCATGCTTCTAGTGAACCTGTTGTTGACACACATGAGAATCCCAATGATATTTCTATTTCTGATGCTGAAACACAATCTGGTAATGAACATGAACCTAGTGCTAATGTTAATGGTGATGTTCATGTTGATGCTCAACCTAGCAATGATAATGATGTAGAGATTGAACCTGCTGTTGATCTTGATAACCCACAATCAAAGAACCAACATTATGATAAGAGACACTTCGTTGCTAGGAAGCACGGTAAACAGAGAGAACCATGGGTTCAGAAACCATGCCTTTTACTTCTAAACCATCCAAGAAAAAGGATGATGAGGATTTTGAGTGCTTTGCTGAAATGATTAGACCTATCTTTTTGCGTATGCGTTTGACTGATATGCTTAAAATGAATCCTTATGCTAAGTACATGAAGGATATTGTTACTAATAAAAGAAAGATACCGGAAGCTGAAATTTCCACCATGCTTGCTAATTATACTTTTAAAGGTGGAATACCAAAGAAACTTGGAGATCCAGGAGTACCAACTATACCATGCTCCATTAAAAGAAACTATGTTAAAACTGCTTTATGTGATCTTGGAGCCGGTGTTAGTGTTATGCCTCTCTCTTTATATCGTAGAATTGAATTGAATAAGTTGACACCTAATGAAATATCTTTGCAAATGGCTCATAAATCAACTGCTATACCTATCGGTATTTGTGAGGATGTGCCTGTTGTGGTTGCAAACATTACTATTTTAACGGACTTTGTTATTCTTGATATTCCTGAGGACGATAGTATGTTTATTATTCTTGGTAGACGCTTTTTGAATACTGCAGGGGCTGTTATTGATTGCAACAAAGGCAATGTCACTTTTCATGTTAATGGTAATGAGCATACGGTACACTTTCCGAGGAAACAACCTCAAGTCCACAGTATCAATTCTATTGGAAAAATTTCAACGATTACTATTAGAGGTTTTGAATTTCCTCTTCCCACTGTCAAGAAGAAATATGATATTCTTATTGTTGGGGACATGCATATCCCCGTTGAGGTAACCTAGTGTTATTCGAAATTTCTCCGGTTTAATGCGATTCGGAATGAGTTTGTTAACAAGACTTGATCAACCTTGTTAGTGGATTCCTTTTGATGAGCATGAGATGGATGAAGTTAGAAAGCACAACTCTCTGTACCCTCTTTCTACTTTTTGTTATTTAGTTTAAATAAAGCAAAAATAGTATTTTTTGTCTGTTTTCTGAATTATCCTTGCAATAAAAAATACCCCAAAAATAAAATTTCTCCAAATCCCCTGAAAATTTAATATGATTTTTTCTGGAATATTTAAGAATTATTGGCACTGGGAACACACCAAGGGGCCTCACCATGTGCCCACGAGGGTGGAGGGCGCACCCTACTCCCTGGGAGCACCCCCCGCCTCGTGGACCCCACGTGGGTCCCCTCCACTTATTCTTGCACCCACACACTTCGTCTTCCTCCAGAAAAAATCATCCACCAGCTCAAACCCGAGTTCTAGCTCATCTTGCTACCATTTCGATCTCCTTGCTCAAAGCTCCATTCACAAAACTGCTTTGGGGCATTGTTCTTCGGTATGTGACTCCTCCAATGGTCCAATTAGTTTTTATTCTAGTGCTTTATTTATTGCAAATTTTTGCTGCTTAGGTGACCCTGTTCTTGAGCTTGCATGTCAAGGTTATGTGGTCAAAAGTAGTTTTAATGCATGATATAGCCTCTAGGCACTTGTAGGAGTAGTTGCTATCAATCTTGTTGAGTTTGGTTCACTTTTATTTTGAGTCACTAAAAATTTCAGAAATTTTTCAGAGGAAGAAATATGTTTAGGAAAATGTACCAAGGTGGTTCCTTAAAGAAGCAAGGACCCAGGCCCGCGATACATGAGCCGGACTATGAACTACCAAGAGAAGCTCAAGTGCGGCCTTGTGAATGGCCGTCAGAAGATTTTATGGTCCAAGCAGGAATTAAGAAGGAATTTGACGCGTATGTGCGTAATGCTGAACTTGAGGGCTTCGTGTCAGATAAGTGCCCCCAATATTATCACCTTACTGATTCCTTTGTGAGAAGGTTTAAATTTACATCATCACGCAATTCTCACACTACCCTATTTGATCTCTATGATAAATCTTATACCATGGATTTAGAATATTTTAATACTGCTTGTAAACTCCCGCAGTGGGGTAATGTTAGTGAACCTCGCAAATATGAATTTAAAGAATTTCTTGCTAGTATCATTGTGGGGGAATCTAGAGAAATAACACAAGCTACTATAGGGAGCATTCATTTTCCTGCCATACATTATTTTGCTCTCTTTATAGGTAGATACATCAATGGTAAGGATGAGGCATGTCACATGTGTGTTCCCGATCTTAGAGTTCTCAAGAGTGCTGTATTAGGAGATAAACAATACAACTTGGGGGCCATTGTTGCACGTAGGTTGCATAATAACAGTATTATTGGAGATTTTTTTGGTGGAATTTATGCAACCCGTTTAGCTAATTTTCTTGAGATACCCATACATGAGAATGATATTGAATTTCCTCCTGCTTATCTAGATTATAATGCTATGGTTCGTCATCAGTTTGTTGAGAGGAACGATCAGTTCCTCTAATATCGACTAATCTTTGACAGACGGCGCTCCGTCCATGTTATTCTCCCTGCTCCTGCTTTATTTGACTTTCAGACAAAAGGGAGATATGTTATAACTAGGGAGGAGGCGAACGAGTATGAGAGGAGGACGGAGGCAGCTCACCTCCAGGCTGCAGCTCAGTACGACCCCGGTTACAACTTCAGATATCCGCCAGGCCATCCATGGGCATAGACCAACTTAGGCCAAAAGCCTAAGCTTGGGGAGTACGTATTTCTCACCGACATTAGATTCATGTTCACACACTCAGGCCAGTTATCGGTGCTCATACTTTTTCATTGTATCATCCATGCTAGTTTAATTTCTTTTTAAGCATTCTTCTTGTGTGTTTGAAAAACCTTAAGAAAAAACAAAAATATTAGTTGTAGCTTTTAGCTACTTTACTTTCCATGCCTGTAGTAGTAATAATTAAAAGAAAACCCAAAAAGATTTCTCGTTCTTCTTTTGCTTGTTGGGAGCTTTCCCGTGTAAATAGTTTTATTTCCTTTCTTTTCTTTGGGGGTTGAGAGGAGAATACCACAATGAAAATGTTGAGTGGCTCTCATATGCATTATTGTTGATCTAATGAAGAGCCCATATTACCTTGTCTTCTCCCTTGAATTGAATGCTTGCAGATTCCAGCTTAGTCCAATGCACGTGCCCTATTATTATTATCCACACTATTCGGTTGTGCAAGTGAAAGGCAATAATGACGATATATGATGAACTGATTGAGATGAGAAAAGCTGGTATGAACTCGACCTCTCTTGTTTTTGTAAATATGATTAGTTCATCGTTCCTGATTCAGCCTATTATGAATGAAACATGTTTGTAATGACAATTAGAGATTATAGTTTCTCATGCCATGCTTAATTTGCTAGGAGTTTATAATGGTTTACCTTGTGTGCCAACATGCTATTAAAATGGTTGTGATGTGGTATGATAGGGTGGTATCCTCCTTTAAACGATTCGAGTGGCTTGACTTGACACATGTTCACGCATGTAGTTGAAACAAAATCAACATAGCCTCCACGATATTTATGTTCATGGTGAATTATATCCTTGTCATGATTGCATTCAGTGTTGATTAATTTTAATGCATGTTCATGACTGTTGTCGCTCTCTAGCTAGTCGCTTCCTCTTCTCTTTCTAGCCTTCACTTGTACTAAGCGGGAATACTTCTTGTGCATCCAACTCCATAACCCCAAAAGTTATTCCATATGAGTCCACCAAACCTTCCTATATGCGGTATCTACCTGCCGTTCCAAGTAAATTTGTATGTGCCAAACCAACCTTCTAATGAAATTCTGTTTTGTATGCTCGAATAGCTCATGTATCAACTAGGGTTGTCTGTATCTTCCATGCTAGGCGGGTTATTCTCAAGAGGAGTGGACTCCGCTCCTCACTCACAAGAAAATGGCTGGTCACCGGGATGCCCAGTCCCATGCTCAAATCAAATCAAAATAATTGCAAACAAAACTCCCCAGGATTGTTGTTAGTTGGAGGCACCCGTTGTTTCGGGCAAGCCATGGATTGATGTTTGTTGGTGGTAGGGGGAGTATAAACTTTACCATTCTGCTTGGGAACCTCCTATAATGTATGTAGCATGGAAGATATCGAGATCTCTTGGTTGTTATGTTGACAATGAAAGTATACCGCTCAAAATGTTATTCATCTCTATTTCAAAATCGAGCTCTGGCACCTCTACAAATCCCTGCTTCCCTCTGAGAAGGGCCTATCTATTTACTTCCATGCTGAGTCATCATCCTCTTATTAAAAAGCACCAGTTGGAGAGCACCGCTGTCATTTGCATGTATTATTATTAGTTTACATTAGTATGACTGTGACTGGATCTCTTTTACCATGAATTACAATTTCCAGTCAGCCCTTGATCTTTAGGGGTGCTCTGCATTTATGTTTTGCGGTCTTAGAAAGGGCTAGCGAGATACCATCTTGTTATATCATATTATGATTGTTTTGAGAAAGTGTTGTCATCCGAGATTTATTATTATTGCTCGCTAGTTTATTATGCCATTGATATGAGTAAACATGAGACCTAAATGTTATTGTGAATATGTGTCGTGGAATTGTCACGGCAGATGTCCTAGTGGAAGGACTTAATTGTGGATCCATCGCAACTAGGAAGCTTAAAGGGGTTAAAACGGGACAAAGGACACGAGGGTTATACTGGTCCGGCCCCTTGCGGTGAAGGTAAAAGCCTAATCCAGTTCGAGGTGGTATTGCTTATGTTTCGATTACTAGGGAGCGAATCCGCTTGACCTAGCTTTTGATCTGATCTTACTTGCCCTGAACCGCCGCCAGGTCGTCCCTTTATATACAGAGGCTGCCCCTGATATGTCTCCGTCGTGTCTACTTTTCCAAACACTTTTGCCCTTGTTTTGGACTCTAACTTGCATGATTTGAATGGAACTAACCCGGACTGACGCTGTTTTCAGCAGAATTACCATGGTGTTATTTATGTGCAGAAACAAAAGTTCTCGGGATGACCTGAAACTTCGCGGAGCAACTTTTTGGAAAATATAAAAAATACCTGCAAAAGATGAAGGCCAGGGGGCCCACCACCTGTCCACAAGGGTGGGGGCGTGCCCCCCTACCTCATGGGCCCCCTGGAGCTCCTCTGACTCCAACTCCAACTCTATATATTGTGTTTCGGGAAGAAAAAAATCAGAGAGAAGAATACATCGCGTTTTACGATACGGAGGCGCCGCCAAGCCCTAAAACCTCTCGGGAGGGCTGATCTGGAGTCCGTTCGGGGCTCCGGAGAGGGGAATCCGCCGCCATCGTCATCATCAACCATCCTCCATCACCAATTTCATGATGCTCACCGCCGTGCATGAGTAATTCCATCGTAGGCTTGTTGGATGGTGATTGGTTGGATGGGATCTATCATGTAATCGAGTTAGTTTTGTTAGGGTTTGATCCCTAGTATCCACTATGTTCTGAGATTGATGTTGCTATGACTTTGCTATGCTTAATGCTTGTCACTAGGGCCCGAGTGCCATGATTTCAGATATGAACCTATTATGTTTTCATCGATATATGTGAGTTCTTGATCCTATCTTGCAAGTCTATAGTCACCTATTATGTGTTATGATCCGTTAACCCCGAAGTGACAATAATCGGGATACTTACCGGTGATGACCGTAGTTTGAGGAGTTCATGTATTCACTATGTGTTAATGCTTTTTCCGGTACTCTATTAAAAGGAGTGTCGGTGTCAAAACCGGCGGATCTCGGGTAGGGGTCCCGAACTGTGCGTCTAGGCCGGAGGTAACAGGAGGCAAGGGACACGAAGTTTTACCCAGGTTCGGGCCCTCTCGATGGAGGTAAAACCCTACGTCCTGCTTGATTAATATTGATGATATGGGTAGTACAACAGTAGATCTACCACGAGATCGAAGAGGCTAAACCCTAGAAGCTAGCCTATGGTATGATTGTTGTTGTGTACGTTGTCCTACGGACCAAAACCCTCCGGTTTATATAGACACCGGAGAGGGTTAGGGTTACACAAAGTCGGTTACAATGGTAGGAGATCTACATATCCATATCGCCAAGCTTGCCTTCCACGCCAAGGAAAGTCCCTTCCGGACACGGCACGGAGTCTTCAATCTTGTATCTTCATAGTCCAGGAGTCCGGCTGAAGGTATAGTCCGGCCATCCGGACACCCCCTAATCCAGGACTCCCTCAGTAGCCCCCGAACCAGGCTTCAATGACGATAAGTCCGACGCACAGATTGTCTTCGACATTGCAAGGCGGGTTCTTCTCCAAATTCCGTGTACCTGTTGAATAAAGTCCGGCTTCTTGTAGATGTTGCGCTCCTTGGCTTCTACGCCCAATAATGGCTGCTTCCCATGTGTCAAACGAATATGAAAAGTCCGAGTGTTTTTACATCCACACCCCTAGCCGCGTAAATGAGCTGACCTATTTAAGGGGACGAGGATTTAGATCCAAACCACATCTCCCCCCTTCGCGAGTGTTCATCAGAGCGCATCCGACAAAGGTCCATTCCACCATGGCCAGCCGTCGCGACTCCTCCTCTCTCCCTTCCAGCCCTCAGCCTGGATATTGGGAAAGATGCTCCATCCCGCATAGCGAGCTAGTGACGCTCTAGACCAAGGGATTTCTCCCCCCGGCCTATATGGTCCCGGTTCGAGCCGGCCTTGCCATCTATAATGGCGGAGAGCAAGCGGAGAGTGCCCCTAATCCCTCCAAAGGAGAGCGGGTGTGCCTTGTCCCTTATTTAATAAGGGGGCTCGGATTTCCAATCCATCCATTTCTCCGGGGCTCCTGGAGTTCTATGGCCTCCAGCTACACAATCTCACGCCTGCCTCCGTATTGCATATCGCGGGCTTTGTAGCCCTCTGTGAGCTGTTTTTGGGTATCGAGGCTCATTTCGGGCTATGGAAAAGGCTATTCTGCCTTGTGCCCCACTCTAAGGAGGGGTCAATGTATCAAGTGGGCGGAGCCGAAGTGTGGCGCATCGCCGGGACCGGATATCTGTCCGGAACCCCAAAGAAGTCGTCCGAAGACTGGCCCTCGGAATGGTTTTATATAGAAGACGTCCCGCTGCCGGATCCTGTCCGGATCGGCCTCCCTGAATTCGACAGTGCTCCCTTAAAGAAGCGCCTAAGCTGGCGTCCACGGAGCCCTCAGAGGGAAAGTGACAGGGACATCATTTACCTGATGGGCCGAATAAGATTGTTAGCCCACTCCGGACTAACCATGATCGGGGTTATGGCCGAATGCATTATGCGGGGGGTGCAACCGCTTCAGTATAGAAGCCACCCCATGTGGGACTTCAACGGGGAGGACGACGCCACCCGCTACGGCCGTAAGGGGCCGGATTCAGCTGCCGCTCTACTAAAGATCTTGTCCACTTTGTATAAGGGAGAAGAGGAGGAATTTCTCCGTGTCAACCCACATGGTGGATTCTCTATGCACAATCCCCCAAGCTGGGTAAGCGGTCGTATTTACTTGCCCATCCGTTTTGTATTCCCATTGTTAAATATTCAGTCTAACGACTTCAACGCAGGAACTGCGCCGGGCTGTTAAGGAAATAAGCAGCCCTCCTCCACAACCCGAGGACCCAGGACGGTCCCTCGACCCGGCCTCTCAAGAGGATCCGGACATATCTGTGGAGCTGATTGATGGAGTGTTCCATCAATTGAGCAAGAACAACGCCTTGGTGGCCATTACGGCCGATTACCCAGGGCTAATCCCGGCCTCCCAGGTAACTGAGATCGAAGTCCCAGTACCCCGAATAGGTGTCTGCCCTCTTGTGTTTTCAGTTTCCTGATTACAACCGAACTTTGCAGGGGAGGTTTTTAAGGCAGAAGGCCGAACCTGCGGCGACAAGCCAACGAGGGGCCGTAGGGCCCCGTGGGCAGAAAAGAAGTGCAGTCCGGACCGAGGCGTCAGCACAAAGGTATGGCGCGCCCCTTATCCCATGTGTTATACCTTCGAGGCACATTGACACTCGTGCTCTCTTCAGGACAAAGAGACCTCGCCGGACTATATCCGGAGAGGCTGCCAATCGCGCCTCCACCAGCCAG
This sequence comes from Triticum dicoccoides, assembly GCF_002162155.2. Classification (NCBI taxonomy): domain Eukaryota; kingdom Viridiplantae; phylum Streptophyta; class Magnoliopsida; order Poales; family Poaceae; genus Triticum; species Triticum dicoccoides. The sequence goes on along the minus strand of NC_041392.1, from coordinate 130,387,260 downwards.
GCTCCAAAGCCTGGTCCGAAGGCGGAGGCGAACGCAAGGCGTGCGCCAGACGCTCCTCCGACGGAGGATGTGGACGGGTTGTCTGCCACCAACTCTGAGGTGGAGAGTGCCATGAACCATAGGCGTCGCCGGACAATTCTTCGCGACACTTGTTTCTCCCAAGGGGCGTTAGATGCCTTCAACTCGGGAGATGCGTACCTCCGTGCCGCTCAAAATGGTCTAGCCAGAGCCACGGAGCAATATGTAAAAGACATACGGGTAAGAAAATTTTGGTAATTATATATATATATACCAGTAGCCCCTGAGACTTGAAACAGTTAGAATAACTGATTTAAGGATCATTTGTTTATGCAGGTTCTTACAGAAAAGAATTCCCTATTGTCCAAGGAGCTAGAAGAGTGCAAAGCCCAACTTGAGGCCGCACTAGCCGCGGCAGGGGAGCCCAAGGAGACCCCCTCTGGTAATATACACTTCGAAAGATAAGTATTTTGTGAAGCACGGCATGGGTGCGAATCTGACAAATGAAATTGCAGATGGCGCCGGATTGAATCCGGAAAGGCAACACCTCCTACGCCAGCTAAAGGCTGGTGAGAAGGTGCTGACAAAGGTGAGGTGGGAGAAGAACAATCTCCAAGATGCCAACACCAAGCTGGGCGTCGAGCTGAAAGATGTTCGTGCCCAGCTGTCAGACTCCGTGAAGGAGAATCAGCGGCTTCGGCGTGGCATATTTAGTAAGTGCTTGAATGAACCTTTGAAAGAAAGTTCGGCGGGGAAGTCGACTAACAGAGCAATGTCTGTAGGTGTGCTAACAGGTCGTCCTGTAGAGGAGATGCCCGGTTCTACGGGTGACCTTCTTCCCGAGCTCTCGCAACTGCTCGATCGAGTTTGGCAGGCGATGCAAGGCATCGCCCAGGCCCTGTGGCCATCCGTCTCCATGCCCGAAGGTCTTGGAGAGCTTGCGGAGAAGCTAAAGGGAGCATGGCAGTGCTTCCGATTGTGGAAGATATCGGCCTGCCGTCAAGGCGCTAGGGAGGCCTGGGCCATGGTGAAGATGCGGTACGCAAAGGCTGACCCCAACCACATGGCCGAGGTTGGTCCTGTAGGGCCCGATGGGAAGGAGATCCCTATAAGCTTAGTATACGGCCAAGTAGAGTTGGCCGCAAAGTATTCCCAGCAGGACTGTAAATTAGACAGCCTGTTAGATGGTATTGAAGAGGAATACAATCAGTCAAAATGACTATGTAACTTAATTGACATTTATAATGCCTTCTAGCCGGATTGTAGATCATTTGTCATGGCCGACCTTTTCGCTTCAGCCTCGGGACCTGACGGTCCGGAGTGTGTCCGAATTCCCATGCGGTTATATAGGAACCGGGGAATGCATGGAGACTAGGCGTAGGGGTCATTAGTGCGTGAACAGACAAGTGCCCGACTAGTTATGTTATATTACATGGTTAGTAAGAAACATCTTCCAGGGAGAATAGTTCCGTTAGGGGTTCCTTTCCCTGGGAGGCATGCCCTAAGGTGCATGTCCATGCTGCGAAAAGAAACGCAGGAAAAACATCTGGGGGCGTATAGATAAAAATAAAAAAGATCATCTTTAGTTCACCGACCGAATATTCCCTTAAGAACGCTAGCTTTCGGCTTCACCCAGTCTGAGGTACATGTCCGGCTGACCCGACAGTAACAATCGCAGAGGTGCTCCCTTTACCACCTAGCCGAACAATCGGGAACGTAGGGGTAAGCACAGGAGCCAGGCAACCCAGCTTGGCCAAAACTTAAGTCATATCGATGCATATAATGGTGAATAAAAGGTACATGCGGAAGTGTGACACATGTGTTGGGCATGAAGCCCGTATGAATAAGCTTCTGTTTAAAGAAGCCCCCATGTTTAATGAGCGCGGATAGCGCGTCACTTTATGAGCCTTTAAAGGCTATAAGAGAGAGAGAGAAGAAGAGAAATGTAAGACAGAAAATATATAAAAAATGGACAGAGGAAGGAGATGAACACAGAGTCCGGCGCTAGGCATAGAATCTTCGGAGACGGGCTGCGTTCCATGGGTTCGGCTCGAGTCGGTTATCCGATGCATCCCGCAGGCGGTACGCTCCACCAGTCAGGACTTGGTCAATTATGAAGGGACCTTCCCACTTGGGCTTGAGTTTGTCCTTTTTCTTGTCCGGTAGTCGTAGAACTAATTCGCCAACGTTGTAATTTTTGGCCCGTACTTCTCTACTTTGGTATCTTCGAGCCTGCTGCTGATAGAATGCGGAACGGGCTTTTGCCACGTCACACTCCTCCTCCAATGCGTCCAAGCTGTCCTGCCGATCGAGCTCGGCTTCTCTTTCTTCGTACATGCGCACTCGAGGTGAGTCATGAATTATGTCGCAAGGCAAAACTGCCTCTGCGCCGTACACCATAAAGAATGGTGTGTATCCGGTGGTGCAATTTGGCGTGGCAGCCCCCAGAGTACGGAGTCGAGCTCCTCTACCCTGTGCGTGTTAGATTCCTTGAGGGACCGCACTAATCTGGGTTTGATTCCGCTCATGATAAGACCATTTGCACGTTCGACCTGGCCGTTAGTTTGTGGGTGATAGATGGAAGCATAACCGAGCTTGATGCCCATGTTTTTGCACCAGAGTTTTACCTTGTTGGCCGTGAAGTTCGTGCCGTTATCAGTGATGATGCTGTGGGAGACGCCGTAACGGTGTACAACCCCGGATATAAAGTCTATCACCAGTCCGGATTCGGCCGTCTTAACAGGCTTGGCTTCTATCCATTTGGTGAACTTATCCACCATGACCAGTAAGTATTTTTGCTTGTGGGTTCCGCCTTTAAGGGGTCCAACCATGTCAAGCCCCCAGACCGCGAAGGGCCAAGTAATGGGGATAGTTTGGAGGGCGGTGGGTGGCATATGGCTTTGGTTTGCAAAGAGCTGGCAACCGGTGCATCGTTGGACTAAGTCCTGAGCGTCTACCCGGGCCGTCGGCCAATAAAAGCCCGTACGGAAGGCCTTGCTTACAAGGGACTGAGCTGCAGCATGATGACCGCCGAGTCCGGCATGAATTTCAGCCACGAGGTTCCGCCCATCCTCTTCGGAGATGCACCTTTGAAGGACTCCGGTAGTGCTTTTCTTATAAAGCTCTCCCTCGTGGACTCTGTAGGCTTTGAATCGCCGCACTATGCAGCGTGCCTCATTTTGGTCCTCAGGGAGTTCCTGCCTAGTAAGGTAGGCGAGGAATGGTTTTGTCCATAGGGCGATGACGACCATTATTACGTGGGCTGAAGGTGTTATTTCATTGGCAAAGCCTCCGATTGTGTCAGGATGTTCGGTGTCGGGCAGTGTGGTTGGGTCCAGGCTGTTATTGTTTGGCTCCCCTTCCCATACTACGGATGGCTTGAACAGCCTTTCCAAGAAGATGTTGGGGGGGGGGGGGACTACATCGCGTTTTGCGCCGATGCGTGCCAGGACATCTGCCGCCTGATTATTTTCCCGGGCTATATGGTGAAATTCAAGCCCCTCGAACCGAGCTGACATTTTTAGGACGGCGTTGCGGTAAGCTGCCATTTTTGGATCCTTGGCATTGAAGTCTCCATTTATTTGGGATATTGTGAGGTTCGAGTCCCCGCACACCTCTAGGCGTTGAATGCCCATGGATACTGCCAATCGGAGACCATGTAAAAGGGCCTCATATTTGGTTGCATTGTTGGAGTTCGTGTACATAATCTGGAGTACGTATTGAACTTTGTCTCCTGTGGGGGACGTCAAAACGACGCCGGCCCCCAGTCCGGCCAACATCTTGGAGCCGTTGAAATGCATGATCCAATTTGAATATGTGTCGTACTCTTTAGGGAGTTCGGCCTCCGTCCATTCTGCGACGAAGTCGGCCAAGACTTGCGACTTGATGGCTCGCCGTGGCTTATAAGTTATGTCGAACGGGAGGAGCTCAATGGCCCATTTTGCAATCCGGCCCATTGCGTCACGGTTGTTTATAATATCGTTAAGTGGTACTTCCGAGGCTACTGTTATTGAACACTCTTGAAAGTAGTGTCGTAGCTTCCGGGATGCCATGAATACCGCGTACGCAATCTTTTGATAATGCGGGTACCATGATTTGCAGGGAGTGAGGACGATGGACACATAATAGACCGGCTTTTGAAGGTGGAATTTGTGTCCATCCGCTTCTCGTTCGATGACGAGCACTGCGCTTACAACCTGATGTGTTGCTGCAATGTATAATAGCATTGGTTCGCCAATGTTTGGCGCGGCCAGGACTGGGTTTGTTGCCAGTATGGCTTTTATTTCGTCGAGTCCGGCCGTGGCTGCATCCGTCCATTTGAAGTGTTCGGTGCACCGAAGGAGGCGGTAAAGGGGTAGGGCCTTTTCTCCCAAGCGAGAGATAAAGCGGCTTAGAGCCGCCACGCATCCGGTTAACTTTTGTATTTGTTTGAGGTCCTTTGGGATATCTAGTTGCGACAGAGCTCGGATCTTGGCTGGATTTGCTTCAGTTCCTCTACCGGATACAATGAAGCCCAAGAGCTTTCCGGCTGGAACGCCGAAAACGCATTTTTCTGGGTTGAGCTTGATGTCGTATGTTCGGAGGTTATCAAATGTGAGCCTCAAGTCATCTACTAGAGATTCAACATGTCTTGTTTTGACGACCACATCATCTACATATGCCTCCACTGTTTTGCCGATCTGGCTTGCCAGACATGTCTGAATCATGCGCTGATATGTTGCGGGCGTTTTTGAGCCCGAAGGGCATCGTGTTGAAGCAGAATGGGTTGTATGGTGTGATAAATGCCGTTGCGGCTTGGTCTGGTTCTGCCATCTTGATTTGATGGTAGCCGGAATATGTGTCGAGGAAACACAACGAATCGTGTCCTGCGGTAGCGTCGATAATTTGATCGATGCGGGGGAGGGGAAGGGATCCTTTGGGCAAGCCTTGTTAAGGTCTTTAAAATCAACACACAGGCGCCAGGATTTGTCCTTCTTTGGTACCATCACCAGGTTTGCTAGCCAGTCCGGATGTTTTATATCTCTGATGAATTTGGGCTCCAATAGCTTTGCTAGCTCCTCTCCCATGGCCTGTCTCTTAGGTTCGGAAAAACACCGAAGAGCCTGTTTGACAGGTTTGAATCCTGTTTGGATATTTAAGCTGTGCTCGGCCTGCCTGCGTGGGATTCCTGGCATGTCTGAAGGGTGCCAGGCGAAAATGTCCCAGTTCTCTCGTAGGAACTCTCGCAGTGCGGCGTCTACATCAGGGTTTAACTGTGCCCCGATGGAAGCTGTTTTATTGGGGTCCGTTGGATGGACTTGGAATTTGACTATTTCATCCGGCGGTTTAAAGGAGGTGGACTTGGATCTTTTGTCGAGTACCACATCGTCCATATTCACCGTAGAGCGCAGCGCAGTCAGTTCCTCAGCCGCTAGGGCTTCGGATAGTGCCTTGAGGGCCAGTGCAGCTGTCTTGTTTTCGGCGCGGAGTGCTATGTCCGGATCACTAGCGAGAGTGATGATCCCGTGAGGCCCGGGCATCTTGAGCTTCATGTACCCGTAATGGGGTATTGCTTGGAAGATTGTAAATGCTTCCCGCCCTAGCAGAGCGTGATAACCGCTCCTGAACAGAGCCACATGGAACATGACCTCTTCGGACCTGTAATTATCCAGCGTGCCGAACACCACATCTAGTGTGATTTTTCCTGTACAGCGCGCTTCCCGACTGGGGATTATTCCTCTAAAGGTTGCGCTGCTTCGCTCAATGCGGTTCCAGTCTATTTCCATTTTTTGAAGGGTTTCCTCATAAATGAGGTTCAATCCGTTGCCGCCGTCCATGAGTACCTTGGTAAGACGAAAGCCGTCCACTATTGGACTGAGGACCAATGCGGCTGGTGCTCGGGCCGTTCGGAATTTAGGTTCATCACTGGCGTTAAAGGTAATAGCCGTGTCGCTCCATGGGTTTATTGTTGCTACTTGGTAGACTTCGGCAAGGCTGCGGAGTGTCCTTTTTCGCATATTATTTGATGCGAAAGTCTCGAAGACTGTTAATACCGTATTGGTGTCCCTGGGGTGGCTTTCTGTGGCCTCCGGAATTAGGAGATTTTCGCCAATTTTGGCCACCTGCCGGAGTATCCAACATGCTCTGAGGCTGTGAGTTGGTGTGGCGTCCTCTGTACTGTGAATTTTACAGGGTCCATTGAGCCATCCTTCCAGTACGGTTCCATGCCCTGTAGAGGGTTTTTGCTTTTTAGTGCTTGACCCGGGTGTCTGGTGATGATGCACCCTTTTATTTCGGACTGGGTTTGTATTCAGGGCCGGATTGTCCCAAAATTTGATTTCGGTTTTCCAGGCGCTTTCCATCGCACAGTACTTTCGTACAATGGACGCCAAGTCAGCAAAGTGTGTAATATCATGGCGACTTATGGCATTGAGTATTCCCTTGTCCGTGCAATTATTGCAGAAGATTGAGATTGCGTCTTCCTCGCGGCAGTCCCTTAGCCTGTTCTTAACCAGGAGGAATCTGGCCCAGTAATGATGTACTGTTTCATTGGGCTCTTGCCTGATTTTGGATAGATCGCTTATGTTGGGGGTGGGTGGGTGGAATTAAATCTGAAGCCTCACCCCATCTGAGGCTCAGAGGCCGAGGAATTTCCAAACTCGAAAATTTGGATTCCTGGATGTTGTCCAATGAATCCAGCCTGTCGCCTGACTCTAAGTTCAGGTCTTGAGTGATATCCTCCCATCCGCGGGTATCCGGCTTGGAGGGATCGGGAATCCGGACGTAGCGAGTCCTTAAGATAGATGAAGGGTCGCCGCACTGTCCCTCTACCACGGCAACATGATGGGTGACTTGGGGAGAGTTAATTTCTCTCGGATCGGGTTTAGGCCCAATCTGGTCATAATCCGTAGCGACTCCCAGGGCGGCGAAGCGATCCAAGAGCTCATTTGTGGAGGAGAGCTCCATTGGATCTAACTGCTCGACGAGTTCCGAGATGACATGAAGATTGTTTTCGATGGCTCGAGAGGTCATCGTCGGCGCAGAAGCCGAATAGGCGGTCATAAGAAAACCACCTAGCCGGAGGGTTTGGCCGACAACCAAAGCTCCCTTAGCAACGGTCTCGTCTTTAAAGACGGGGCGAGGCATCCTTCCTGATGGCGACGACACAGAGGAACTCTCAATGAAAGCACTAATGTCAGTGTCAAAACCGGCGGATCTCGGGTAGGGGGTCCCGAACTATGCGTCTAGGCCGGATGGTAACAGGAGGCAAGGGACACGAAGTTTTACCCAGGTTCGGGCCCTCTCGATGGAGGTAAAACCCAACGTCCTACTTGATTAATATTGATGATATGGGTAGTACAAGAGTAGATCTACCACGAGATCGAAGAGGCTAAACCCTAGAAGCTAGCCTATGGTATGATTGTTGTTGTGTACATTGTCCTACGGACCAAAACCCTCTGGTTTATATAGACACCAGAGAGGGTTAGGGTTACACAAAGTCGGTTACAATGGTAGGAGATCTACATATCCGTATCGCCAAGCTTGCCTTCCATGCCAAGGAAAGTCCCTTCCGGACACAGGATGGAGTCTTCAATCTTGTATCTTCATAGTCCAGGAGTCCGGCTGAAGGTATAGTCCAGCCATCCGGAAACCCCCTAATCCAGGACTCCCTCAAGGAGGCCTTAATATCCCTTAGTTTCCAATAGGACCCCGCTGCCACGGGAGGGTAGGACAAAAGATGGCATGCAAGTTCTTTTCCATAAGCACGTCTGACTATATTCGGAATACATGCCTACATTACATTGATGAACTGGAGCTAGTTCTGTGTCACCCTAGGTTATGACTGTTACATGATGAACCACATCCGGCATAATTCTCTATCACCGATCCATTGCCTACGAGCTTTCCATATATTGTTCTTCGCTTATTTACTTTTCTGTTGCTATTGCTATCATCACTAGAAAATACCAAAAACATTACTTTTACTACTGTTACCTTTTTGCTACCGTTACCACTAATATCATATTACTTTGCTACTAAACACTTTGCTGCAGATACTAAGTTCCCAGGTGTGGTTGAATTGACAACTCAGCTACTAATACTTGAGAATATTCTTTGGCTCCCCATGTGTCGAATCAATAAATTTGGGTTGAATACTCTACCCTTGAAAACTGTTGCGATCCCCTATACTTGTGGGTTATCAGCCCCCGACGGCTCATAGAATCCCGGCCGGCTCATAAACAGTGTCCGGCTCGGTCTCTAACTATTCCTGCCTTACAATGCAAGTTATGTACATATGGCGGTTTATCTCTACGGGCCTTGAGTCACCTTTGGGTCTTGGGCCCTTAACTAAACCGCCATCTTCCAGAGCTGTCTTGGGCTTCATGAATCGCCATAGTTATAACCCGGCCCCTCCTGGGCGGGTCATACCTAATAGTTATATCCCCAACATTAGGCCCCAGATTGATTTGAACCGGTTCATGTAAATCTTCAACACTTATAGGAAATCTTCTACTCTTTATTGTGCGAAAATTTGTAACCCGCCATGACGTCATCTACAGGATTTTGTGATAACCCGCCATGATGTTATCTGCCATTACTTCACACTTCATCTACATATCTCAACGAATCCTTATCTTAATAATTATCCCGAGAATCGACGCATCCTGGTAGCTGGATGACCATATTTTCGGCCTCCTCGTATTTCGCATCTGCCTGTTCCCTGTCTCCTTATAAATAGGATCTGAAAACCATCTCCCATTTTTCTCCTTCTTCCTTCTTTCTCTCGCAACCCCTCTGCTGCTCGAGCTCCACCGCCGCCACAGAGCACCTCGTCTTCCTCAATCTCGGCCACTGCATCAACCTGGTCAACCCAGATAACGACGGCGACCCTATTGGGGAACGTAGTAATTTCAAAAAAATCCTATGCACACGCAAGATCATGGTGATGCATAGCAATGAGAGGGAAGAGTATTGTCCATGTACCCTCGTAGACCGTAAGCGGAAGCATTATGAGAATGTGGTTGATGTAGTCGAACGTCTTCACGATCCGACCGATCCAAGTACCAAACGCACGGCACCTCCGAGTTGAGCACACGTTCAGCTCGATGACGTCCCATGAACTCTGATCCAGCAGAGTTTCACGGGAGAGTTCCGTCAGCACGACGGCGTGATGACGGTGATGATGTTTCTACCGACGCAGGGCTTCGCCTAAGCACCGCTACGATATGATCATGGTGGATTATGATGGAGGGGGGCACCGCACACGGCTAAGGGATCAATGATCTACTTGTGTGTCTATGGGGTGCCCCCTGGCCACGTATATAAAGGAGCAAGGGGAGGGGCCAGCGGCCTCATAGGGTGCGCCCCAAGGGGGGAATCCTACTCCTACTAGGAGTAGGTTCCCCCTTTCCTAATCCAACTAGGAGGGGAAGGGAATAGGAGGAGAGGAGAAGGAAAGAGGGGGCCGGCCCCAAAGCCCTAAACCAATTCGGTTTGGGCCTAGGGGGCGCACCCCACACTTCCTTGTTGTCCTCTATTTCCACTAAAGCCCACGAAGGCCCATTGACCCTCCCGATGAATTCCCGTAACTCTCAGGTACTCCGAAAAATACCCGAATCACTCGGAACCTTTCCGATGTCCGAATATAGTCGTCCAATATATCGATCTTTACGTCTCGACCATTTAGAGACTCCTCGTCATGTTCCCAATCTCATTCGGGACTCTGAACTACCTTCGGTATAAACAAACACATAACTCATAACACAAATCGTCACAGAACGTTAAGCGTGCGGACCCTACGGGTTCGAGAACTATGTAGACATGACCAAGACACATCTCTGGTCAATAACCAATAGCGGAACCTGGATGCTCATATTGGCTCCTACATATTCTACGAAGATCTTTATCGGTCAAACCGCATAACAACATACGTTGGTCCCTTTGTCATCGGTATGTTACTCGCCCGAGATTCATCATCGGTATCTTAATACCTAGTTCAATCTCGTTACCGGCAAGTCTCTTTACTCGTTCCATAATGCATCATCCCGCAACTAACTCATTAGTTACATTGCTTGCAAGGCTTATAGGATGTGCATTACCGAGAGGGCCCAGAGATACCTCTCCGACAATCGGAGTGACAAATCCTAATCTTGATCTATGCCAACTCAACAAGTACCATCGGAGACACCTGTAGAGCACCTTTATAATCACCCAGTTATGTTGTGACATTTGGTAGCACACAAAGTGTTCCTCCGGTATTCGGGAGTTGCATAATCTCATAGTCATAGGAACATGTATAAGTCATGAAGAAAGCAATAGCAAAAAACTAAATGATCAAGTGCTAAGCTAACGGAATGGGTCAAGTCAATCACATGATTCTCTAATGATGTGATCCCGTTAATCAAATGACAACGCATGTCTATGGTTAGGAAACACAACCATCATTGATTCAACGAGCTAGTCAAGTAGAGGCAAACTAGTGACACTCTGTTTGTCTATGCATTCACACATGTACTAAGTTTCCAGTTAATACAATTCTAGCATGAATAATAAACATTTATCATGATATAAGGAAATAAATAATAACTTTATTATTGCCTCTTGGGCATATTTCCTTCAGTCTCCCACTTGCACTAGAGTCAATAATTTAGTTCGCATCTTTATGTGATTAGTTCACATCTCCATGTGACTAATACCCAAAGGGTTTACTAGAGTTAATAATCTAGTTCACATCGCTATGTGATTAACACCCAAAGAGTGATCATGTTTTGCTTGTGAGAGAAGTTTAGTCTACGGGTCTGCAACATTCAGATCCGTATGTATTTCACAAATTTCTATGTCTACAATGCTCTGCACGTAGCTATTCTAGCTAATTGCTCCCACTTCATCTAGATCGATGTAAAAAGCTTGCATCGACATAGCTCTTTACGACGAACTATTTTTGACACCTCCATAACCGAGAAATATTTCCTTAGTCCTCTAAGAATAATTTTGACCGCTGTCCAGTGATCTACTCCTAGATCACTATTGTACTCCCTTACCAGAATCATGCTAAGGTGTACAATAGGACTGGCAAACAGCATAGCATACTTTATAGAACCTATGACTGAGGCATAGGGAATGACTTTTCATTCTCTCTCTATTTTCTGCGGTGGTCGGGTTTTGAGTCTTTACTCAACTTCACACCTTGCTACACAGGCAAGAACTCCTTCTTTGACTGTTCCATTTTGAACTACTTCAAAATCTTGTCAGGGTATGTACTCATTGAAAAAACTTATCAAGCGTCTTGATCTATCTCTATAAATCTTGATGCTCATTGTGGAAGCAGCTTCATCCAGGTCTTTCTTTGAAAAACTCTTTTCAAACACTCCTTTATGCTTTCCAGAAAATTCTACATTATTTCCGATCAACAATATGTCATTCACATATACTTATCAGAAATGTTGTAGTGCTCCCACTCACTTTCTTGTAAAAACAGGCTTCACCGCAAGTCTGTATAAAACCATATGCTTTGATCAACTCATCAAAGTGTATATTCCAACTCCGAGATGCTTGCACCAGTCCATAGATGGATCACTGGAGCTTGCTCATTTTGTTAGCACCTTTTTGGATCGACAAAACGTTCTGGTTGCATCATATACAACTCTTCTTTAAGAAATCCATGAAGGAATACAGTTTTGACATCCATTTGCTAGATTTCATAAAATGAGGCAATTGCTAACATGATTTGGACTGACTTTTAAGCATCGATACGAGTGAGAAATCCTCATCGTAGTCAACACCTTGAACTTGTCAAAAACATTTTGCGACAATTCGAGCTTTGTAGATAGTAACACTACTATCAGCGTCCGTCTTCCTCTTGAAGATCCATTTATTCTTAATGATTCACCGATCATCGGGCAAGTCAATCAAAGTCCATACTTTGTTCTCATACATGGATCCCATCTCAGATTTCATGGTCTCAAACCATTTCGCGGAATCTGGGCTCATCATCACTTCCTCATAGTTTGTAGGTTCGTCATGGTCAAGTAACATGACATCCAGAACAGGATTACCATACCACTCTGGTGGGGATCTCACTCTGGTTGACCTACGAGGTTCGGTAGTAACTTGATCAGAAGTTACATGATCATCATCATTAGCTTCCTCACTAATTGGTGTAGGAGTCACAGGAACATATTTCTGTGATGAACTACTTTCCAATAAGGGAGTAGGTACAGTTACCTCATCAAGTTCTACTTTCCTCCCGGTCACTTCTTTCGAGAGAAACTCCTTCTCTAGAAAGGATCCATTCTTAGCAACGAATGTCTTGCCTTCGGATCTGTGATAGAAGGTGTACCCAATTGTCTCCTTTGGGTATCCTATGAAGACACATTTCTCCAATCTGGGTTTGAGCTTATCAGGATGAAACTTTTTCAAATAAGCATCGCAACCCCAAACTTTAATAAACGACAACTTTGGTTTCTTGCCAAACCATAGTTCATATGGCGTCGTCTCAACGGATTTAGATGGTGCCCTATTTAACGTGAATGCAGCTGTCTCTAATGCATAACCCCAAAACAATAGTGGTAAATCGGTAAGAGACATCATAGATTGCACCATATCTAATATAGTACGGTTACGATGTTCAGACACACCATTACGCTGTGGTGTTCCAGGTGGTGTGAGTTGCAAAACTATTCCGCATTGTTTCAAATGAAGACCAAACTCGTAACTCAAATATTCTCCTCCACGATCAGATCGTAGAAACTTTATTTTCTTGTTACGATGATTTTCCACTTCACTCTGAAATTATTTGAAATTTTCAAATGTTTCAGATTTATGTTTCATCAAGAACATATACCCATATCTTACTCAAATCATCTGTGAAGATCAAAAAATAACGATACTTGCCGCGAGCCTCAACACTCATCGGGCTGCATACATCAGTATGTATTATTTACAACAAGTCTGTTGCTTGCTCCATTGTTCCGGAGAACGGAGTCTTAGTCATCTTTCCCATGAGGCATGGTTCGCAAGCATCAACCGATTCATAATCAAGTGATTCCAAAAGCCCATCAGCATGGAATTTCTTCATGCGCTTTACACCAATATGACCTAAACGGCAGTGCCACAGATAAGTTTCACTATCATTATTAACTTTGCATCTTGTGGCTTCAATATTATGAATATGTGTATCACTACAATCGAGATTCAATAAACCATTCACCTTGGGTGTATGACCATTGGAGGTTTTATTCATGCAGACAGAACAACAATTATTCTCTGAGTTTAAATGAATAGTCGTACTGCAATAAACATGATCAAATCATATTCATGCTTAACACAAACACCAAATAACATTTATTTAGGTTCAACACTAATCCCGAAAGTATAGGGAGTGTGCGATGATGATCATATCAATCTTGGAACCACTTCCAACACACATCGTCACTTCACCCTTAACTAGTCTCTGTTCATTCCGCAACTCCCGTTTCGAGTTACTAATCTCAGCAACTGAACTAGTATCAAATACCGAGGGGTTGCTATAAACACTAGTAAAGTACACATCAATAACATGTATATCAAATATACCTTTGTTCACTTTGCCATCCTTCTTATCCGCCAGATACTTGGGGAAGTTCTGCTTCCAGTGACCAGTCCCTTTGCAGTAGAATCACTTAGTCTCAGGCTTAGGTCTAGACTTGGGCTTCTTCACTTGAGCAACAACTTGATTGCCGTTCTTCTTGAAGTTCCCCTTCTTCCCTTTGCCCTTTTCTTGAAACTAGTGGTCTTGTCAACCATCAACACTTGATGCTTTTCTTGATTTCTACCTTCGTCGATTTCTGCATCACGAAGAGCTTGGGAATCGTTTCCGTTATCCCTTGCATATTATAGTTCATCACTAAGTTCTAGTAACTTGGTGATAGTGACTAGAGAACTTTGTCAATTACTATCTTATCTGGAAGATTAACTCCCACTTGATTCAAGCAATTGCAGTACCCAGACAATCTGGGCACATGCTCACTGGTTGAGCTATTCTCCTCCATTTTTGTAGGCAAAGTACTGTCAGAGGTCTCCTACCTCTCAACACAGACATAAGTATGAAATACGAATTTCAACTCTTGGAACATCTTATATGCTCTGTGGCGTTCAAAACATTTTTGAAGTCCCGGTTCTAAGCCGTAAAGCTTGGTGCACTAAACTATCAAGTAGTCATCATACCGAGCTTTGCCAAACGTTCATAACGTCTGCATATGCTCCTGCAATAGGTCTGTCACCTAGCGGTGCATCAAGGACATAATTCTTCTGTGCAGCAATGAGGATAATCCTCATATCAGGATCCAATCCGCATCATTGCTACTAACATCTTTAAATTTATTTTTCTCTAGGAACATATCAAAAAATAAACGAGGAAGCTATGTGTGAGCTATTGATCTACAACATAGATATGCAAATACTATCAGGACTAAGTTCATGATAAATTTAAGTTCAATTAATCATATTACTTAAGAACTCCCACTTAGATAGACATCCCTCTAGTCATCTAAATGATCATGTGATCCAAATCAACTAAACCATGTCCAATCATCACGTGAGATGGAGTAGTTTTCAATGGCGAACATCATTATGTTGATCATATCTACTATATGATTCACGCTCGACCTTTCAGTCTCAGTGTTCCGAGGCCATATCTGCATATGCTAGGCTCGTCAAGTTTAACCCGAGTATTCTGCGTATGTAAAACTGTCTTACACACGTTGTAGACGAACGTTGAGCTTATCACACCCGATCATCACGTGGTGTCTCGGCACGACAAACTTTGGCAATGGTGCATACTCAGGGAGAACACTTTTACCTTGAAATTTAGTGAGAGATCATCTTATAATGCTACCGTCAAACAAAGCAAAATAAGATGCATAAAGGATAAACATCGCATGCAATCAATATAAGTGATATGATATGGTCATCATCATCTTGTGCCTTTGATCTCCATCTCCAAAGCACCATCATGATCACCATCGTCACCGGCGCGACACCTTGATCTCCATCGTAGCATCGTTGTCGTCTCGCCAACTATTGCTTCTACGACTATCGCTACCGCTTAGTGATAAAGTAAAGCAATTACAGGGCGATTGCATTACATACAATAAAGCGACAACCATATGGCTCCTGCTAGTTGCCGATAACTCTGTTACAAAACATGATCATCTCATACAATAAATATAGCATCATGTCTTGACCATATCACATCACAACATGCCCTGCAAAAACAAGTTAGATGTCCTCTACTTTGTTATTGCAAGTTTTACGTGGCTGCTACGGGCTGAGCAAGAATCGTTCTTACCTACGCATCAAAACCACAACGATAGTTCGTCAAGTTAGTGCTGTTTTAACCTTCTCAAGGACCGGGCGTAGCCACACTCGGTTCAACTAAAGCTGGAGAAACTGACACCCGCCAGCCACCTATGTGCAAAGCACGTCGGTAGAACCAGTCTCGCGTAAGCGTACGCGTAATGTCGGTCGAACCAAAGTATGACATGCTGGTAAGCAATATGACTTGTATCGCCCACAACTCACTTGTGTTCTACTCGTGCATATAACATCTATGCAATAACCTTGCTCGGATGCCACTATTGGGGAACATAGTAATTTCAAAAAAAAATCCTATGCACACGCAAGATCATGGTGATGCATAGCAACGAGAGGGAAGAGTATCGTCCACATACCCTCGTAGACCATAAGCGGAAGCATTATGAGAACACGGTTGATGTAGTCGAACGTCTTCACGATCCGGCCGATCCAAGTACCGAACGCACGACACCTCCAAGTTCAGCACACGTTCAGCTCGATGACGTCCCATGAACTCCAATCCAGCAGAGTTTCACGGGAGAGTTCCGTCAGCACGATGGCGTGATGACGGTGATGATGTTGCTACCGACGCAGGGCTTCGCCTAAGCACCGCTACGATATGATCGAGGTGGATTATGGTGGAGGGGGGCACCGCACAAGGATAAGGGATCAATGATCAACTTGTGTGTCTATGGGGTGCCCCCTGGCCACGTATATAAAGGAGCAAAGGGAGGGGGCCGGCGGCCACATAGGGTGCGCCCCAAGGGGGGAATCCTACTCCTACTAGGAGTAGGTTCCCCCTTTCCTAGTCCAACTAGGAGGGGAAGGAAATAGGAGGAGAGGAGAAGGAAAGAGGGGGCCGGCCCCCGAAGCCCTAAACCAATTCGGTTTGGGCCTAGGGGGGCGCACCCCACACTTCCTTGTTGTCCTCTATTTCCACTAAAGCCCACGAAGGCCCACTGACCCTCCCGGTGAATTCCCGTAACTCTCCGGTACTCCCAAAAATACCTGAATCACTCGGAACCTTTCAGATTACCGAATATAGTCGTCAAATATATCGACCTTTACGTCTCGACCATTTCGAGACTCCTCGTCATGTTCCCGATCTCATCCGAGACTCCGAACTACCTTCGGTACATCAAAACAAATAACTCATAATACAAATCGTCACAGAACATTAAGCATGCGGACCCTACGGGTTCGAGAACTATGTATACATGACCGAGACACATCTCCAGTCAATAACCAATAGCGGAACCTGGATGCTCATATTGGCTCCTACATATTCTACGAAGATCTTTATCGGTCAAACGCATAACAACATACGTTGTTCCCTTTGTCATCGGTATGTTACTTGCCCGAGATTCGATCGTCGGTATCTTAATACCTAGTTCAATCTCGTTACCGGTAAGTCTCTTTACTCGTTCCGTAATGCATCATCCCGCAACTAACTTATTAGTTACATTGCTTGCAAGGCTTATAGTGATGTGCATTACCGAGAGGGCCCAGAGATACCTCTCCGACAATCGGAGTGACAAATCCTAATCTTGATCTATGCCAACTCAACAAGTACCATCGGAGACACCTGTAGAGCACCTTTATAATCACCCAGTTATGTTGTGACGTTTGGTAGCACACAAAGTGTTCCTCCGGTATTCGGGAGTTGCATAATCTCATAGTCATAGGAACATGTATAAGTCATGAATAAAGCAATAGCAACAAACTAAACAATCAAGTGCTAAGCTAATGGAATGGGTCAAGTCAATCACATCATTCTCTAATGACGTGATCCCATTAATCAAATGACAACTCATGTATATGGTTAGGAAGCATAACCATCATTGATTCAACGAGCTAGTCAAGTAGGGGCAAACTAGTGACACTCTGTTTGTCTATGTATTCACACATGTACTAAGTTTCCGGTTAATACAATTCTAGCATGAATAATAAACATTTATCATGATATAAGGAAATAAATAATAACTTTATTATTGCCTCTAGGCATATTTCCTTCAGACCCTCCGCAGCAGATCTGCACCTGTAAGTTTCCGCCTTCTCATACCTTAGATCCGCACTAGGGTTTGCGATCTTCTCTGTGTTCTTCATAGTTCGTCGTAGTTCATCTTCCAGTCTATACCATGAGCTTCTTTGATCTGAAAACGACATTAAACCAATGCGGTAGTCGTTTTATTTCTACTTTTGATATCAGTAGATCCCCTTTTCTGGAAGAAAAATCTTGTGCAAGCTCATGAACTCATGTGTACTGATTTTTAGGTCTAGATTTATTTTTCCTTTCCTGAAAAACCTTTGTTCCAAAATAATAGCTGCAACTTGTGAAACTTGTTTATCTTAGTACTTAGCCAACTTTTTGTTGCTGGCAACTCTTGAATATCTTTATTCATGGCGGCTTACCATGCCGGCTTATTTTTCCTTCATATACCATTAGCCCTTATTTAAGCCGCCATTATACATCTGTACTGCAATCATTAGCTTTTAATTCCACCAATTAATTTGAGCCGGCAAATTACTTCCTTTTAGATTGTCTTTTCGCCATGCCGCCGAAGACGACGACAGTTTGCAACTGGGTCACTTCCACAGTCACTCAGGATACTCTAAAGGATTTTATCACTGTCGGATATTTACCAGAGAAGAGCGTCATGTCTCACCGCGCCCCTGACCCGGCCGAAGAAAGACCTCAGCCAAAGGATGGTGAAATCATCGTCTTCACTGATCATATGAACTGGGGCTTTTTGCCGCCCGACTCAAAATTCTTTAGAGATGTTCTGCATTTTTTCAAGCTTCAACCGCAAGACATTGGACCCAATTCCATATCAAACATCTGTTTCTTCCAAGTTTTCTGCGAGGTTTATCTTCAAGAAGAACCTACTGTTGAACTCTTCAGAGAATACTTCTATTTGAACCGCCAGAATGAGTACACCAATGGCCCCAGCTTGGAACTTGGCGGGATTTTGATTCAGCGTAGATGGGATGTTGTCTTTCCTCTAGTAGTCTTACCAAGGCATCCCAAGGACTGGAACCAAACCTGGTTCTATTGCAAATACACGTCGCCGGCTGATGAAAAACCAATGCAGGGTTATCGCGCTGAGCATCTTAACGCTAAATATTTACTCCCTGATAAACTTTCTGCCGTGGAATGCAAAAAACTTGTCCCAACAATCAGGGTTCAAGCCTTGCTGGGAAATGGCTTAACTAGAGTTGACTTGATCCGATGTTAGATCGCATGGCGGATCATCCCTCTGAGCTGCTGATCTGACTTGATGTGCAACTATACTGGAGGAAGAGACGATCCATTACGTCATAGCTCCCTACGTTCGACCAAAGAAGCCATTGTTGAAATGGCGACCACCCTCGTCAATAGAAAATATGAAGATTGCAGCAAAGTAGGGTTGAATCCTTTCTGCAAGCTTAACCCGGCACCAGAGGTAAATCCTCTTGATTCCTTTTTCCTTAGTAGTTAAGTATTTGCATGAGTTTCAACATGCTATTTTTCTACATGCTAAATCTGACTTTTGGAAGGCCAAATATGATCATGAGGCTGCCAAAAAAGCTAGAGCCGCTGCAATAGCCGCCAAGAAAACCGCAAGAAAATCTAAGAAGAAAACAAGTGCTTCTGACTTATTCAAGTTGGATGACATCTCTGAGTCGGAGGTAGCCCTTGACTCTCTTGGCCTGCTTTTTAACAACCTTATTGACACTGACTATTATCAGGAGGACATGGGGGCCAGCCAGGCAGTTGAAGAAGAGGTAACTATTATTTCCTCCAACTCAGAACCTTTACCAAGGTAGAAACTTCGGCGGGTAACCCGGGAAGTAAGGTTTTCACACCCCTTGGCTTACTTAGATCCTCATTTTCTTTTGAAAAAAATAGCAACATGAGAGCCGCCGTCAGACCCGGACCAGTGGAGACGATGAGTTACCCTCCGGCTTACCGAAAACCCCTCGAAAACGCCAAAATGAGGTTCTTTTAAATCTTAACTCTGATGAACGAGTCACTTTTATAAGTCACTCAACTATAATTCCACTTTTGCAGGAGATTTCTCGTTCCTTCTCTGGTGATTCTTCACAAACTCAGCTGTCGGCTTTTAAGATCGCCCCGGGTAAAGATAATTATCCTTCTTCTGCACCTTTATGCCCGTATCGTTATACTGACTCATCAAATTCTTCTTAGTGGTCAAGTAAGGCCCAAGAAAGCAAAAGTGGAAAAACCGGTTGAGGATCAAAAAGCCATTGAACCGGCGCAGCCGACTCTTGCCCCGAAACAAACTGAAGCACCGGAAGACCCTGCTATCAACGTTCAATCAGATCTTCCTGAGCCGTCTGTTGATGAAACCGTTCTTAATCCATCCACTGCTGAACCGTCAAGCTCAGCTAACCCGCCAGAGACTTACGACAATGATGTTTTAATCACTGGTACCAGATTCATTGAACCGGGTAATCTGACTGTGCTGGCAAGACACTCCGCAAAGAAAGAAGTCATGGAGAGGCAGAAAGTGAGGTTTGATGTCTCCCACTACGCTCATCTGGGTATTGGTGAAGTACTATCTGGCTATCTTAGCCAAGTCAACTCCAGTTGTGATTCAGAGATTGAAATGGTCAAACAGATGTACCAAAAATATGATGTATGGTCTCCGGTTTATATAAGTTATGTACCCTGGTAGCCCTCAAGTCTGCGGAGTATGATAAGAGTGAATGATCTGTAGACTTTTAATAGACTTATAAGCTTTTGCCTTAGACTCCTTCTGATTCCCGGCTTACAACCAAACCGGATGCTGATAGTTTTTCAATTTGCATGTGTAGTCCCCAAGGGCTGGTTTAATCAGTATGAATGAGCCGGTCCTATTAGCCAATATGTAAGAGACAAATACTTTGACCAGATATCCTTATGATCCAGCTGAGGCTATCAATAACATATCCGGCTTACCTTTGGTAGGAAAAATATCAAAATGCATTAGCCCCCAAGTGCCAAGTGGTCTTGCTTGCAAAGCACTTCAGACTTCTGGAAAAAATCCAATTCCTTTGACAATAAAATTGCACTGACAGACATTAGCCCCCAAGTGCCAGGTGTTATTGCTTGCAAAGCACTTGGGACTTGCTTTTATAATCTGCCATGAAACTAAACAACCTTATTCTGTGTACAGGCTGCAACCGCAGAACTGGCATCCCAATTGTCTGAAGGCAAGACCCGGCTGTCGACTCAGGAGACTGAAACAAAGAAAACTGAATCCAAACTCCAATTGAGTGTGTCTGAAGCAGAGAAACTGAAGACCAATTTTAGTGCAGAGAAAAAGGCTTGGGCCGATGAGAAGACTGCCCTGACGCGGCGTGCTGAAACAGCCGAGGCGGCTCTAAAAGAAGTTACCATTGAACTCATCGGTTTAAAGAACCGTGTGTCTCAGATGGTTTCTACAATCTTCG
Organism: Triticum dicoccoides; assembly: GCF_002162155.2. Taxonomy (NCBI): domain Eukaryota; kingdom Viridiplantae; phylum Streptophyta; class Magnoliopsida; order Poales; family Poaceae; genus Triticum; species Triticum dicoccoides. Next base: position 130,366,494 of record NC_041392.1, on the reverse strand, counting down.
GTAAATCACCTTATTACTTACTCAAAGTCTATATTTGTCACCATAATGTAAGCCACCTACTTAACTCATTGGGAAAACTTCACAGGTCCCCGGAGCAGCAATCTGAGTCAACATAGTCTGATAAAGCTCAAGGAGGTTTACACTCTTGTGGAGCAATTGTATACTGGAGCTCAGCGAGCTCTTGCCATTATCTCCCCAGCGAACCAAGGACCAAACTTATTGAGTGATGTCTTGAAGAAGTTGTCCATCTTACCCGCCAGGTTTCAGGAAGTCAAACGTTCTTGTGCGAGAGCCAGAGCCGTAACTGCTTTGAGCCGCTCCAAAGCCTGGGTACCGGAGTTAGACCCGATGGACGTAGCCAGGGGGTACCCCAACTTTAAGGAAGATGGAAGTCCCTTCAACTAAGAAGACTTTGTTGCATGTGTGAAAGAGATTTGTCCTCATGCCACCATCATTGCTGAAGAAACCAATCTCACCAAGTATCAGCCGGGTTTTGATGCAGAAAATAAGAAGATGGCCACTCCTTCATATAAAGTGATGGACTTAATCCCGCCGATTCGGAAGCACACTTCCTCTCCTGAAATTGACCCGTCTGGTCTGATTGATGATGAGGCTGAGTTCGTCGCCCTTCATGGCTTTGATTGGTCCAAACCCAATTTCCAAACGGTGGAGGAGGATGAACCGGCAAGGGATGAGCCGCAACCATCTAGTCAACCCGGCTAGGATTCATGAACCGGCTCCAATTTATCATCTGCTATGTGCGAGAGTAAAAATAGTATTATCCTTTTGGGCTCCAAGCGCCTTGTAATAGGCTAGCTTAAAACTTCATGTTCTGCTTATGCCATCGTGCATATTGTGCTGCGTACAACACCTTTGTCCGTCATGTGAAGATATGCTTTACATCCCTTACAATATCAGTACTGTTGAATCTGTTCCTGCATGCAAATATAAAAATTGTCCTGGCGGTTTATCGCCGGACGGGTCATAACGCCCAATACACAACCATGGAAACCAACATAACTGTGTAATTAAGGCTGGATGCAAGAATAATCAACATGAAATATTTCATTCCTACGATATTGAATTATATTGGTGTCTTACCACAGGGTGGGTCATAATATCTTACATACGACCATTAAAATTGAAATAAGAGACACATATAAGCCTGTTATGAATTTTAACTTTGAAACACAATGGCAATATCATACCTGTGATTTTGAATTTGCACTGCCGGTTCATGTGACCCGAATAGTAAGGGTGATAACCCAATCTATTAGAAGCCAACACTTCCATATGTATGATGATTGTCATACACTGGCGATTTATCGTCAAAAAACCAAGTCGGGTTAAATTGAAACCATACTTATACTTAGATCTAGACGAAAAGCTGTAGAATAAAAAACAAAGATTGTTTTTCAAAAATGTAAGCCAAATAAAAAGAAAAATTTGGAGGCTTCTGATTCGAATACGATCAGTAAACCGGATCAAAGGGGTTAAGCTAGGATTCGAATATGATCATGTAGCCCCCGGTGGCTTTGACATTGCGTCGATCAAGAGAGTACCGACAGATATGTTCTCTTTGGTTCGAATAGGACCTATGTTTGAACAGGAAGCCCCCAAATGACCTTGAGAATTTTTTAACGGCTTTGATTGGAATACGATCAAAGTCGAACCCAAAAGGGATTAAGCTATGATTCGAATACGATCAAGAAGCCCCCTAGTGAGTTTGGCATTCTGCCGATCAAGAGGGTACCAACAGCTATGTTCTCTTAGGTTCGAATACGACCTATGTTTGAACAGGAAGCCCCCAAATGATCATATGGTTTAACGACTAGATTCGAATACGATCATGAGTCAGACCAAAGGGTTAAGCTGGATTTGAACACAATTGATACGTCTCCATCGTATCTACTTTTCCAAACACTTTTGCCCTTGTTTTGGACTCTAACTTGCATGATTTGAATGGAACTAACCCAGACTGACGCTGTTTTCAGCAGAATTACCATGGTGTTATTTATGTGCAGAAACAAACGTTCTCGGAATGACCTGAAACTTCATGGAGCAACTTTTTGGAAAATATAAAAAATACCTGCAAAAGATGAAGGCAAGGGGGCCCACCACCTGTCCATGAGGGTGGGGGTGCGCCTGCCCCCTAGGGCGCGCCCCCTACCTCGTGGGCCCCCTGGTGCCTCTCCGACTCCAACTCCAACTCTATATATTGTGTTTCAGGGAGAAAAAAGCAGGGAGAAAAATTCATCGCGTTTTATGATACGGAGCCGCCGCCAAGCCCTAAAACCTCTCGGGAGGGCTGATCTGGAGTCCGTTCGGGGCTCCGGAGAGGGGAATCCGTCGCCATCGTCATCATCAACCATCCTCCATCACCAATTTCATGATGCTCACCGCCGTACATGAGTAATTCCATCGTAGGCTTGCTGGACGGTGATGGGTTGGATGGGATCTATCATGTAATCGAGTTAGTTTTGTTAGGGTTTGATCCCTAGTATCCACTATGTTCTGAGATTGATGTTGCTATGACTTTGCTATGCTTAATGCTTGTCACTAGGGCCCGAGTGCCATGATTTCTTCATATCTGGACCTATTATGTTTTCATCAATATATGAGTGTTCTTGATCCTATCTTGCAAGTCTATAGTCACCTATTATGTGTTATGATCCGTTAACCCCGAAGTGACAATAATCGGGATACTTACCGGTGATGACCGTAGTTTGAGGAGTTCATGTTTTCACTATGTGTTAATGCTTTGTTCCGGTACTCTATTAAAAGGAGGCCTTAATATCCCTTAGTTTCCGTAAGGACCCTGCTGCCATGGGAGGGTAGGACAAAAGATGCCATGCAAGTTCTTTTCCATAAGCACGTATGACTATGTTCGGAATACATGCCTACATTATATCAATGAACTGGAGCTAGTTCTTTGTCACCCTAGGTTATGAATGTTACATGATGAACCGCATCCGGCATAATTCTCCATTACCGATCCATTGTCTACGAGATTTCCATATATTGTTCTTCGCTTATTTACTTTCATGTTGCTATTGTTATCATCACTACAAAATACCAAAAACATTACTTTTACTATTGTTACCTTTTGCTACCGTTACCACTACTATCATATTACTTTGATACTAAATACTTTGTTGCAGATACTAAGTTTCCAGGTGTGGTTGAATTGACAACTCAGCTGCTAATACTTGAGAGTATTCTTTGGCTCCCCTTGTGTCGAATAAATAAATTTGGGTTGAATACTTTACCCTCGAAAACTGTTGCGATCCCCTATACTTGTGGGTTATCAACAATCAGCCCCCAATTGGTCATTTTGAAATTATAATGATGAAGACATATGATTATTGAGGATGAAAAGGACAGAGGTCCTGCTTTATTACTTATCATGATATATACAACGTCAAAATATGTACATCATGAGAGCCGGTGGCTCAAGTATAGTAAGGCCGAAGATGAGCGATATTCCACGGTCGGCGGGTCTCTTCCTCCGACTTACATGAGTCTTTGTGCTCTCGAATATCAATAAGGTAGTATGACCCGTTGTTCAAGTTCCCGCTGACCACAAAAGGTCCTTCCCAAGGTAGGGATAACTTGTGTGCATCAGTTTGATCCTGGATGAGCCGGAGCACCAAGTCACCTTCTTGAAAGGTTCTGGACTTAACTCGGCGGCTGTGATAACAGCACAGGTCCTGTTGGTAAATCACCGAGCGGGCTGCTGCTAAGTCACGCTTTTCATCTAATAGGTCAAGTGCATCCTGAAGGGCTTGTTCGTTATCAGTCTCAACGTAAGCCGCCACGCGGGGTGAGTCATGACGGATGTCACTAGGTTGGACTGCCTCTGCTCCGTAAACCATGAAGAAAGGCGCATAACCCGTAGACCTGTTGGGCTAGTATTGATACTCCATATCACAAAGGGTAACTCCTCCACCCAACAACCCGGCGTCCGTTGTAAAGGAACCATAAGCCGGGGTTTGAGACCTTTCAAGATTTCCTGATTGGCTCTTTCAGCTTGTCCATTGGATTGGGGGTGACTATTGATGAAACATCAAGCGAGATATGCTCACGTTGGCAAAATTCCTCCATAGCACCCTTGGACAGATTAGTACCATTATCAGTTATAATGCTGTGTGGAAAACCAAAATGAAAGATCGCCTTTTTCATGAATTGAACCGCCATGGCGGCATCACACTTACTAACCGGCTCTTCCTCAACCCACTTTGTGAATTTGTCAACTGCCACCAGAAGGTGTGTCTTTTTATCTTTGGATCTTTTGAAAGGTCCAACCATGTTGAGCCCCCAGACCGCAAATGGCCAAGCAATTGGAATCATCCACAATTCTTGAGCCAGCACGTGTGCTCGTCGTGAGAATTTCTGACAACCATCACACCTACTGACCAGATCCTCCGCATCAACGTGAGCCGTCAGCCAGTAAAAACCATGACAGAAGACTTTGGCTACAAGGGAGTTTGAACCGGCATGATGGCCACAATCTCCTTCATGAATTTCATGAAGAATTTCTTGACCTTCCTCAGGAGAGACACAGCGTTGAAACACCCTTGTGACACTGCGATGATGCAACTCACCATTGGCAATTGTCATTGATTTAGACCGCCGAGTTATCTGTCTAGCCAAAGTTTCATCCTCAGGCAACTTGCCCCGGGTCATATAAGCCAAATATGGCATTGTCCAATCTGGGATGACATGAAGAGCCGCCACCAATTGTGCTTCCAGGTCTGGAACAGCCAAGTCTTCCTCCGTAGGCAACTTGACAGAAGGGTTATGCAGAACATCTAAGAAAGTGTTAGGTGGCACCGGCTTACGCTGAGACCCCAGCCAGCTTAAAGCATTAGCTGCTTCATTCTTTCTGCGATCAATGTGTTCCACTTGGTAACCCTTGAAGTGTCCAGCAATGGCATCAACTTCACGGTGATAAGCCGCCATGAGAGGATCTTTGGAATCCCACTTGTCTGATACTTGCTGAGCCACCAAATCTGAGTCGCCAAAGCACCTTACCCGGCTCAAGCTCATCTCCTTAGCCATCTGAAGACCATGGAGCAAAGCCTCGTACTTAGCTGCATTGTTAGTACAGGGAAACATCAACCGTAGCACATAACAAAATTTGTCACCTCGAGGGGAAGCTAAAACAACTCCAGCCCCCGAGCCCTCTAATTGCCTGGACCCATCAAAATGAACAGTCCAATATGTGTTGTCCGGCTTCTCTTCAGGCATCTGCAGCTTTGTCCAATCGTTGATGAAGTCCACTAGTGCTTGAGACTTGATAGCAGTGCGTGGCACATACTTTAAGCCATGAGGCCCAAGTTCAATGGCCCACTTGGCAACTTGTCATGTGGCTTCTCTATTTTGAATGATATCTCCTAAAGGAGCAGAACTAACCACAGTGATGTGATGACGCTGAAAATATTGCTTAAGCTTCCGGCTCGCCATGAACACCCCATAAACAAGTTTCTGCCAATGTGGATATCTCTGTTTGGACTCAATAAGCACCTCACTGACGTAGTAAACCGGCCGTTGAACCGGATATTCCTTGCCAGCCTCCTTGCGCTCTACTACCATGGCCACACTAACAGCACGTGTGTTAGTAGCCACATATAACAATAATGGCTCCTTATCAATAGGAGCAGCAAGGACCGACGGCTCAACAAGTTGTCTCTTTATATCTTCAAAGGCGGCATTAGCAGCATCACTCATGACAAAATCGTCTGTCTTCTTCATCATTTGATATAGCGGTATGGCCTTCTCACCTAACCGTCTTAAAGCAGCAATACGACCCGCCAAACGCTGAACATCATTGGTGCACGCCGGCTTAGCCAAAGATGTGATTGCTTTGATCTTCTCCGGGTTAGCCTCAATGCCTCTGTTAGAAACCAAAAAACCCAAAAGCTTGCCCTCTGGTACTCCGAAAACACACTTGGCCGGGTTAAGCATCATCTTGTAGACCCGGAGGTTATCAAAGGTTTCCTTTAGATCATCTATCAAGGTCTCCTTCTCACTGGACTTTACCACAATATCATCCACATAAGCATGAACATTGCGCCCAATCTGATTGTGAAGATAGTTCTGCACACATCGCTGATAAGTCGCCTGGGCACTCTTAAGCCCAAAAGGCATAGACACATAGCAGAAGGCTCCAAACAGAGTAATAAAAGCCGTCTTCTCCTGGTCCTTAACTGCCATCTTGATCTGATGATAACCAGAATAAGCATCCAAAAAGCTCAAACGCTCACAACCCGCCGTAGCATCAATGATTTGATAAATACGAGGGAGAGCGAATGGATCGGCCGGACAAGCCTTGTTTAAGTCCGTGTAATCCACACACATACGCCAGGTGCCATTATTTTTAAGCACGAGGACCGGGTTAGCCAACCATTCTAGATGAAAAACTTCAATAATGAACCCGGTCGCCAAGAGCCGAGCCGCTTCCTCACCAATGGCCTTGCGCCTCTCCTCATTGAACCGCCGAAGAAACTACTTGACCGGCTTAAATTTTTGATCAATATTGAGAGTGTGCTCAGCAAGTTCTCTTGGTACACCCGGCATGTCAGAAGGTTTCCATCCAAAGATGTCCCGATTCTCACAGATGAACTTGATGAGCGCGCTTTCCTATTTGGGATCCATATTAGCACTGATACTGAACTGCTTAGGTGAGTCACCTGGAACAAAATTGACAAGCTTGGTGTCATCAGTCGATTTAAACTTTAGCACTGGCTCATGTTCTGTAGTCGGCTTTTCAAAGACGTCATGTCCGTCGGGTCAACATTGTCCTTGTAGAACTTCAACTCTTCTGTTGCACAAACAGAATTCAGCGTAAGCAGCATCCCCTTCCTCACATTCCAAGGCTATATTCCGACTCCCATGCAGTGTGATGGTGCCCTTATGACCCGGCATTTTAAGCTGCAAATAAACATAACACGTCTGTGCCATAAACTTGGCATAAGCCGGTTGTCCAAATAGGGCGTGATATGGGCACTTGATTTTGACCACCTCAAAAGTTAACTTCTCGGCCCTAGAATCATGCTCATCTCCAAAGGCTACTTCCAGTTCAAGCTTACCCACTGGGTACGCCGACTTACCAGGCACCACTCCATGGAAAACAATGTTGGACGTCTTAAGATTTTTGTCAGTCAGCCCCATGCGACGGAAAGTCTCATAATAGAGGATGTTGATACTACTGCCTCCGTCCATGAGTACCTTACTGAATTTATATCCACCAACCTGAGGTGCCACCACCAACGCCAGGTGACCCGGATTGTCAACCCGGGGAGGATGATCTTCCCTACTCCACAGAATAGGCTGCTTAGACCATCTCAAATAACGAGGGACTGCCGGATCAACAACATTTACAGCCCTCTTGTCAGTGTCAAAACCGGCGAATCTCGGGTAGGGGGTCCCGAACTGTGCGTCTAAGGTGGATGGTAACAGGAGGCAGGGGACACGATGTTTTACCCAGGTTCGGGCCCTCTTGATGGAGGTAAAACCCTACGTCCTGCTTGATTTATTCTTGATGATACGAGTATTACAAGAGTTGATCTACCACAAGATCCGAGAGGCTAAACCCTAGAAGCTAGCCTATGGTATGATTGTATGTTGTCCTACGGACTGAAACCCTCCAGTTTATATAGACACCGGAGGGGGCTAGGGTTACACAAGGTCGGTTACAAAGGAGGAGATATCCATATCCGTACTGCCTAGCTTGCCTTCTACGCCAAGTAGAGTCCTATCTGGACACGGGATGAAGTCTTCAATCTCGTATCTTCATAGTCCAACAGTCCAGCCAAAGGATATAGTCCGGCTGTCCGGAGACCCCCTAATCCAGGACTCTCTCAGTAGCCCCTGAACCAGGCTTCAATGACGATGAGTCCAGCGCGCAGTGTTGTCTTCGGCATTGCAAGGCGGGTTCCTCCTCCGGATACACCACAGAAGAGTTTGAATAAAAGGATAGTGTTCGACCCTGCAAAATACGTTCCACATACCACCATAGAGAGAATAATATTTCCACAAATCTAATCTGCTGACACGTTTTGGCAACATGACATCATGCCATGGCTCGGTGATTATTTGAACCGTTTTTCTTTAACTAGCCCCGCACATAACGCGAGGCAGTTTCTTGACACGTCCTGTCAAAGCAGAGATTCTCATCAATATGGGCATGGGTAACCCAACCGTGCCATCAATTACGGTGCTTGAGGGATAAGAGAGTTTACCAGGCTAGTGGGGGCACATAGTTTCGGCCGCCCTTATAAAGGGATAAGGTTTAACCTTTTTCTACCCACGCTTTCTTCCTCCATGCTCATCCGTCCTTGCGCACTCGAGCTCTAATGCCCAAGTCCACATCCTTCTCCTCAACCTTCTCCAAACATGTCCGGAGCGGGAGGCAAGTGGATGGCTTCCTCCGTCACGGAGGGACACATCAAAAAGGTGCGCGGAGCCGGATACTTAGCCGCGAATATCGCGCATCGGCTGCCCGCTGCGGGGCAGATCGTCCCTACCCCGGAACCTAACGAGAGGGTAGTATTCCTCCACCACTTCCTCCGTGGACTGGGGTTTCCCCTCCATCCGTTTGTCCGTGGTCTTATGTTCTATTACGGGCTGGACTTTCATGATCTAGCCCCGAACTTCATCCTCAACATTTCGGCATTCATCGTCGTGTGTGAGGCTTTCCTCCGCATCCGGCCGTACTTCGGCCTGTGGCTGAAGACCTTCAATATCAAGCCGAAGGTGGTGGGAGGCCAACAAGAAGAATGCGGCAGAGCCATGGTGGGCAAGATGCCCAATGTTATATGGCTTGAAGGCTCCTTCGTGGAGACCATAAAGGGGTGGCAATCGATGTGGTTCTACATCACCGAGCCCCCGAGTTTCAATCCGGAATCCCCACACGACTCACCTCCTGGAAAGAGAAGGGCCTATCCTGGGGTTCATCGGTGGAGCTGGACGGACTCCAGAAATGTATTCGGAATATGGCAAGCAAGAAGCTCAAGCTTGTCAACATAGTCCAGGTCATGCTCTTCCGCCGAATCCTCCCGTGTCAACAACCGGATTTCAACTTGTGGGAGTTCGACCCGGCCCAGCACGAAACTCTGAGCGAGCTCTTCGACACGATGCACAAGGACGTCTGGAGGGTGCTATTCAAGGGTGCCGAGGTCCCTCCCTCTCTCATCGAGGACCGCGGGCTAAGCGCGAAGCGCCCTGCAAATCTGGTAAGTTTTGCATATTTGCTAGGATTTTTACTTCCCGTAGCTTAACCACACGCGGGGTCTGAGCTCCCATGCCTTTGACAGGACTGGATGGGGGCATCGGAGAAGATCGACTGTCCGGCCCCTCTGACCGAAGACACTGCGGACGCTCTCCTGACCGAGATGCTGACTCCGGCTCCTTACAAGGTGCCGGAGAAGACCAAGAAGAAGGCCAAGGGAACCCGAAAGAGTTCCCGGCGCCAGGTGATATCGGACTCATCGTCCGATGACTCCGCGATGCACTCCTCCCCCGAAGATGAGGAGGAAGATGAAGATGCTCCCCTTCAGTCGGGGGAGACAGGAAAAGGAAGGCCGCCCCAACCGGGGGGGCGAAGGGTCCATGAGGGAGTCTTGGATTAGGGGGTGTCCAGATGGCCGGACCATACCTTCAGCCGGATTCCTGGACTATGAAGATACAAGATTGAAGTCTTCGTCCCGTGTCCGGAAGGGACTTTCCTTGGCGTGGAAGGCAAGCTTGGCGATACGGATATGCAGATCTCCTACCATTGTAACCGACTTTGTGTAACCCTAACCCTCTCTGGTGTCTATATAAACCGGAGGGTTTTAGTCCATAGGACAACATACACAACAACAATCATACCATAGGCTAGCTTCTAGGGTTTAGCCTCTCCGATCTCGTGGTAGATCTACTCTTGTACTACCCACATCATCAATGTTAATCAAGCAGGACGTAGGGTTTTACCTCCATCGAGAGGGCCCGAACCTGGGTAAAACTTTGTGTCCATTGCCTCCTGTTACCATCCGGCCTAGACGCACAGTTCGGGACCCCCCTACCCGAGATCCGTTGGTTTTGACACCGACATTGGTGCTTTCATTGAGAGTTCCTCTGTGTCGTCACCGTCAGGCTTGATGGCTCCTACGATCATCAATGGCGACGCAGTCCAGGGTGAGACCTTCCTCCCCGGACAGATCTTCGTCTTCGGCGGCTTCGCACTGCGGGCCAATTCACTTGGCCATCTGGAGCAGATCGAAAGCTATGCCCCTGGCCGTCAGGTCAGATTTGGAAACTTAAACTACACGGCTGACATCCGCGGGGACTTGATCTTCGACGGATTCGAGCCACTGCCGAGCGCGCCGCACTGTCCCGACGAGCATGATCTAGCTCTGCCGCCGAACAGTGCCCTGGAGGCCGCACCCGCATCGGCTTCGACCCATAATTCGGAGCCAACTGCGTCGATCGAGGATGGGTGGTTGGACGCCGCCTCGGGGGCTGCGATCCCAACAGCGATCGAGCCGAACACCAGCCCCGCACTCTACGAGACTCGTGACTCCAAGGAGCCGGACTCCTCTCCGGACTCCGAACCCTCCGCGCCCCTGCCGATCGAATCTGATTGGGCTCCGATCATGGAGTTTACTGCCGCGGACATCTTTCAGCACTCGCCTTTCGGCGATATTCTGAAGACACTGAAGTCTCTCTCTTTATCAGGAGAGCCCTGGCCGGACTACGGTCAGCAAGGTTGGGATTCGGATGATGAAGAAATTCAAAGCCCATCCACGACCCACTTTGTAGCCACTGTCGACGACTTAACCGACATGCTCGACTTCGACTCCAAAGACATCGACGGTATGGACGCCGATGAAGGAGACGATGAAGAACCAGCACCTATCAGGCCCTAAAAAGCCACCTCGTCATATGACATATACATGGTGGACACCCCAAAAGAAGGAGATGGCGATGGAACAACGGAGGATGACCCCTCCAAGAAACAGCCTAAGCGCCGGCGTCAGCGGCGCCGCTCAAAATCCCGCCAAAACAAATACGGTGATTCCAGCATGGGTGATAATAATACCCTGGAAAGTGCCGAAGAAAACCCCCTCCAGCAAGATTTAGCACAGGAGGGTGGAGAAACCAGCCCTCATGAGAGAGCGGCAGACAGAGAGGTCGAGGACGATAATTATATGCCTCCCTCCGAAGACGAGGCAAGCCTCGACGACGACGAATTCATCGTGCCAGAGGATCCCATCGAGCAAGAGTGTTTTCAACGCAGGCTTATGGCCACGGCAAGAAGCCTCAAGAAAAAACAGCAACAGCTTAGAGCTGATCAAGATTTGCTAGTCGACAGATGGACTGAAGTCCTTACGGCCGAAGAGCATAAACTCGAACGCCCCTCCAAGAGCTACCCAAAGCGCATGTTGCTACCCCGATTAGAGGAGGAAGCACTTGATGCGGCAGACCAGCCACCTCGTGGCCGTGACAGAGAGGCCTCTCGGCCCTCCATTCAAGCCGCACCCCGTAGCAAGGCACGGGAATATGCGCCGGACTTACGAGATATGTTGGAGGACAAGGCAAGGCAAACAAGATCGATCTACAGATCGCGTGGGCGCCCCACGGCTCCAGACGGTAATCGTCACGCCGGCCACAAATTCGGCAGGGCCGAACACAGTAAACAAAGCTCATTGGAGCTACGTCGTGATATAGCCCAGTACAGAGGCGCCGCACATCCACTATGCTTCACAGACGAAATAATGGATCATCAAATCCCTGAGGGTTTCAAACCCGTAAATATCGAATCATATGATGGCACAACAGATCCTGCAGTATGGATCGAGGATTATCTCCTTCATATCCACATGGCCCACGGCGACGATTTCCACGCCATCAAATACCTCCCACTCAAGCTTAAAGGACCAGCTCGGCATTGGCTTAACAGCTTGCCAGCAGGATCAATCAGTTGTTGGGAGGACCTGGAAGCCGCATTCCTCGACAATTTCCAGGGCACTTATGTGCGACCCCCAGACGCCGATGACCTAAGTCACGTATTTCAGTAGCCAAAGGAATCGGCCAGGCAATTCTGGACACGAATCCTAACAAAGAAAAATCAAATAGTCGACTGTCCGGACGCTGAGGCCCTAGCATCCTTCAAGCACAATATCCGTGACGAGTGGCTTGCCCGGCACCTTGGACAGGAAAAGCCGAAGTCTATGGCAGCACTCACGACACTCATGACCCGCTTTTGCGTGGGAGAAGACAGTTGGCTTGCTCGTAGCAACAATATGACCAAGAACCCTGGTAATTCGGATACCAGGGACAGTAGTGGCAGGTCGCATCGCAACAAGCAGAAGCGCCGCATTAACGGCGACAATACTAAGGATACGGCAGTTAATGCCGGATTCAGAGGCTCTAAATCCGGTCAGCGGAAAAAGCCATTCAAAAGGAATCCTAGGGGCCCGTACAGTTTGGACCGTATACTCGACCGCTTGTGCCAGATACATCGCACCCCCGAAAAGTCGGCCAATCACACCAACAGGGATTGTTGGGTGTTCAAGCAGGCAGGCAAGATAAATGCCGAAAATAAAGACAAGGGGCTGCATAGCGATGCCGACGAGGAGCCCCGGCCGCCGAACAACAGTGGACAGAAGGGTTTCCCCCCACAAGTGCGGACGGTGAACATGATATACGCAACCCACGTCCCCAAAAGGGAGCGGAAGCGCGCATTAAGGGACGTATACGCGGTAGAGCCAGTCGCCCCAAAGTTCAACCCATGGTCCTCCTACCCAATCACCTTTGATCGAAGGGACCATCCCACTAGCATCCGTCATGGCGGATTCGCCGCATTGGTTCTAGACCCAATTATTGACGGATTTCATCTCACTAGAGTCCTTATGGACGGCGGCAGTAGCCTGAACCTGCTTTACCAGGATACAGTGCGGAAAATGGGCATAAATCCCTCGAGGATTAAGCCCACCAAAACGACCTTTAAAGGCGTAATACCAGGTGTAGAGGCCAACTGTACAGGCTCAGTAACACTTGAAGTGGTCTTCGGATCTCCGGATAATTTCTGAAGCGAGGAGTTAATCTTCGACATAGTCCCATTCCGTAGTGGCTATCACGCACTGCTCGGGCGAACCACATTCGCCAAGTTCAATGCAGTACCGCACTACGCATACCTTAAGCTCAAGATGCCAGGCCCTCGAGGAGTAATTACGGTTAATGGAAACACCGAACGCTCCCTCCGAACGGAGGAGCACACGGTGGCCCTTGCAGCGGAAGTACAAAGCAGCCTCTCCAGGCAGTTCTCCAGTCTGGCCATTAAACGGCCGGACACCGTCAAGCGCGCCTGGAGTAACCTACAACAAGACCGCCTGGCACGATCCGAGTAGGCGTAGCAATGCGGCCCCAACCCCAGCCCTCGCAAAAATGTGACACCAGTACTTCGCGTACATAACTACGCTCTAGAAATACCATGGGTATAGGGGGAGGGGCACCATCACGGCACGCCCGAAACACGGCTTAAAACGCACCAGGGGCTGCCGATTTTCTTATTTTTCTCTTACTTTCAGGACTCCAGTCTTTGGAAGGCCTGTTTAGCAGTTCAATTGCCGCACAAACGATGCAAGAACCAGGGAAGCAGACAAGCCACGCCGCATTACGGAACTCCCAGGTGGTCTCTATCATGAGCAGTATACCTGTTTCACATACTATTCCGCAGCTTGCCCCTGGAACGGACATGTCACATAGTCCAACCTTTTGCTTATCGCATTATTTGTATCGTTCTGCTTTGATCGCAGCCCTCTTTAATAAACACTGCATAGATTTTGTCTATTTTTGCATTACTCTTATATATATATATATGTTCCTTAACGACATGTTGCATCCATACACTTTGGTACGACCAAAATACGCCAGGGGCTTTAGTACCCCTCAATATGGTGTGAGAAGTCCGAACACTTTAACAAGTGCGGCACCCCGAACTTATAGCATTATATGCATCGGCTCTGAATCATGTCTTGGGTCAATAGTTGGGTTTGCCCGACTCCTATGTTTTGGTGCCTTACATTCCGCTATATCGGCTAAGGTAGCACTAGGAGAACCACTGCGATTGTGCCCTAGTTGAGCTGGGTCGAGCACCTCAGTGGAGAAAGCTAAAACTGACTGTCATGATGAAGCGAGAGTTGGTCGTTGTTCGAGAGGTTTTTCGAGTCCCTAAAGACTTATGCCGCTTAGAGCGACGAGCCGGCTCTGTCCGGCCAAGGCGTGGATAGCGCCCCGAACTTGGTTTTCCGAATACCAGGGGCTTCGCCGAAATTTAAAATTATAGAATTCTATGGCTAAGTGAGAGTGTTCACGCATTATAGTCCGATTTCCTTGTTCGTTGGGCTGAGCGCCTCCCTAGAAGGACCCAAACATGGGAAAAAGAGCGCTCAGGTTTATCCCTGAACACCCCAGCACTAGCGGCACGGGGCAGAAGCCGACGACTTGCCATCTCTCAGAATTGATAAACAGCCGCACATAAGGTAATATTTTAAATTCCAACAGCATTGCTTAGCGCATATGAACAAGTTTTCAGCGCACCGGACAAAACAAGCAAGTTTCACTCAAAAATTACATCCCTAGAACATTCATCCGCCACAAGGCAGGCACCCTTCAGAACATCCTTATAATAATTCTCGGGCTTGCGATGCTCTTTCCCCGGCGGTGGCCCGTCCTTCACAAGCTTCTCAGCATCCGGCTTGCCCCAGTGCACCTTAGCACGGGCAAGGGCCCTATGGGCACCTTCAATGCAGACGGAGCGCTTGATGACTTCGAGGCTTGGACAGGCCTCCACCAGCCGCCGCACCAGCCCGAAATAGCTCCCAGGCAGAGCCCCTCCAGGCCACAGCCGAACTATGAGGCCCTTCATGGCCTGTTCGGCCGCCTTGTGGAGCTCGACCAGTTGCTTCAGCTGGTCGCTCAAGGGCACGGGGTGTCCGGCCTCAGCATACTAAGACCAGAACACCTTCTCTGTCAAGCTTCCCTCCTCGGCTCGATAGAATGCGGCAGCATCGGACACACTCCGGGGAAGATCTGTGAACGCTCCTGGAGAGCTCCGGATTCGGGTAAGTAACAAGTAACTCACGTTTATGTGTTTGCTTTGCATAAAGAATGCCTTACCCTCCGCTATCTTCTTCACCTCATCCAACTCCGGGAGGGTCTTCTGGGATTCGGCCTTGGCAGACTTGGCATTTTCAATAGCCACCACGAGCTCGGACGCTCGCGTCTTTGAGTCAAGCTCCAAACTCTCATGTTTTTCCATGAGAGCCTGGAGCTCTTGCCGTACCTTGCCAACCTCGGCCTCATACTTCTCCCGCTCGGTGCACTCCGTGGCCGCCCTCTTCTCGGCCTCGACCAGTGCTTGCTTAAGGGTCGCCACCTCAGACGTGGCCCCTACAATAGCCACGATAATCCTGTCATTTTTTGCAATTGCACCTTTTTATATATATTTAAACAAGGTATTTCTTACCTTCATTGTCCTCGAGCTGCTTCTTGGCACGCCCGAGCTCTTGCTCGGACCGCTCGAGGTTCTGCTTTAGCGTGTCCACTTCCGCAGTCAGTGCGGCGGACGCAAGCAGAGAAGCCTGCATACGCATACTGACTCCTTTTTGTTAGACTCCTGCGAATTTTATTTGATCCTCTATTCGGCTTTTCTTCCCGAACGCCAAACAGAGCATCAGGGGCTACTGTCTATGCGGTAATATTATTTACACATTCTTTACTTACCTTAAAGCCTGTTAAAAGGCTAGTACAAGCTTCAGTCAGTCCGCTCTTGGCGGACTGAACCTTCTGGACCACCGCACTCATAATGGTGCGGTGCTCCTCGTTGATGGAGGCGCCTTGTAGCGCCTCCAACAGATTGTCTGGCGCCTCTGGTTGGACGGGGGTCACCGGCACGGTGGGCTTGCTCCTCTTGGAAGGAGGTCCCCCGCCGGACTCTGGAACCTTTGAAGGTTCCGGAGCGGTGTCCGGCCTAGAGCCGGACTTGGAGCCCTTGGGGGTTTCATCCCCTTTACCCCTGGAGTCCGGGTGGTCGCCTTGCGGCGCCTCCAGGACCACCTCCTCCCGGCTTGGAACCTGTTGGGACAACACTTCGGTGTCGTCCGTAGGGCGGGGGGAGGAAGCCGTCGGAAGCGAGTTCACATCCGACGAGTCCAGTGAGCCGCTCGACGATGCGTCGAGACGGTCTTTGGGTGGACTGCATAAACATATTCGACATAAGGGAAAGTTGTGCAATAAACGAATACTATGAATTACTTTGGTATCCGGATACTTACGAGTTTGCCAGGGGCTTGGCCCTGGGCGGCCACTCCTCTCCGCTGTCGTCGGCGTCGGTGGAGTAGTTCGGAGGAAGGGTTTTCCCCTTCTTGGACCCTCCGGCCTCCCCAGAGAGGGTGGCCTTCCTTTTCTTCTCTCCTCCCGCTGGAGGGGGAGAGGTCTCTTCTTCTTCCTTCTCGTCTTCACGGGAGGAATGCGCCTCGAAACCGTCAGATGATGGATCCGACACCTCCTGGCGTCGGGCACTCTTTCGAGTCCCCGTGGCCTTTTTCACGACCTTCTTCTCCGGCACCACATAGGGTGCCGGAACCAGCAGCTTCGCCAAGCGAGCGTCCACTGGGCCTTCGGGCAAAGGAGCCGGATAGTTGATCTGTCCAGACGTCACCTGCCAATCCTGTCAAAGGTAAGGGAGCTTAGATCCCGCAAGGAGTCAAACTATGAAAAACTAATACCCTGTAAAAGGAAAAAAAAACAGCTTACCGCATGAGCGTGACGCTGTGTACTGAATCCGCGATCCTCGGTAGCGGATGCGGGGGCCTCGGCGCCCTTGAAAAGCACCTTCTAGGCATCTTTGTATGTCGTGTCGAAGAACCTGCTCAGAGTTTGGTGCCGCGCCGGGTCGAACTCCCACAGGTTGAAAGCCCGTTGTTGACACGGGAGGATCAGGCGGATGAGCATAACCTGGACTACGTTGACAAGTTTTTTGAGCTTCTTGTCCACCAGGGTTTGGATGCATGTTTGGAGTCCAGTCAGCTCTCCTTTTTTACCCCACGATAGGCCCGTCTCCTTCCAGGAGGTGAGCCGCGTAGGGGGTCCGGATCGAAACTCGGGGACTGCGACCCATTCGGGGTCGCGCGGCTCGGTGATGTAAAACCACCCCGATTGCCACCCCTTCAGGGTATCCACAAAGGAGCCCTCGAGCCATAAGACGTTGGCCCTCTTGCCCACATGGCGCCTCCGCACTCCGCCTGGTTGCCGCGCACCACCTTCGGCTTGACATTGAAAGTCTTGAGCCATAGGCCGAAATGGGGGCGGATGCGGAGGAAAGCCTCGCACACGACGATAAACGCCGAGATGTTGAGGACAAAGTTCGGGGCCCGATCATGGAAATCCAGGCCATAGTAGAACATGAGCCCCTGGACAAATGGGTGAAGAGGGAAGCCTAGTCCGCGGAGGAAATGGGGGAGGAACACCACCCTCTCATGGGGCCTAGGGGTGGGGATGAGCTGCCCCTTTTCGGGAAGCCGGTACGCAATGTCGTTAGACAAGTATCCGGCCTTCCTCAGTTTTTTGATGTGTCCCTCCGTGACGGAGGAGACCATCCACTTGCCTCCCGCTCCGGACATGGCTGGAGAAGGTTGAGGTGGGGAGTGCGGACTTGGGCGCTGGATCTCGAGTGCGCGAGAATGGATAAGCAAGGGAGGTAGAAGGCGTAGGTGAAAAGGTGGATCCTTATCCCCTTATATTGGTGGACGCAACTACGTGTCCCCACCAGCCTGGTAAAACTCGCTTATCTCCAAGCACCGTAATCAATGGCGCGGTTGGGTTACCACGCCCATATTGATGATAATCCTGGAATAAGGGGACACGATCTCTGCTTTAACAAGATGTGCCAAGGAAACTGCCTCGCATGACGCGCTGAGGTGGGATAATGAAACGACTCGGATAAAGGCTTGGCCATGGTGTGTCACACTACGGAATACGTCAGCAGATTATATTTGTGTAAATATTATTCTCTCTATGGCAATATGTGGAAACTTATTTTGCAGAGCCGGACACTATCTTTGTGTTCAAAATCTTCTATGAAGTACTTGGAGGAGGAACCCGCCTTGCAATGCTGAAGACAATCTGCGCGCCGGACTCGTCATCATTGAAGCCTGGTTCAGGGGCTACTGAGGGAGTCCTGGATTAGGGGGTGTCTGGATGGCCGGACCATACCTTCAGCCGGACTCCTGGACTATGAAGATACAAGATTGAAGACTTCGTCCCGTGTCCGGAAGGGACTTTCCTTGGCATGGAAGGAAAGCTTGGCGATACGGATATGCAGATCTCCTACCATTGTAACCGACTTTGTGTAACCCTAACCCTCTCCGGTGTCTATATAAACTGGAGGGTTTTAGTTCATAGGACAACATACACAACAACAATCATACCATAGGCTAGCTTCTAGGGTTTAGCCTCTTCGATCTCGTGGTAGATCTACTCTTGTACTACCCACATCATCAATATTAATCAAGCAGGACGTAGGGTTTTACCTCCATCGAGAGGGCCCGAACCTGGGTAAAACTTCGTGTCCCTTGCCTCCTGTTACCATCCGGCCTAGACGCACAGTTCGGGACACCCTACCCGAGATCCGCCGGTTTTGACACCGACAGTCCAAGAAGGGGAGGACCCTTCTTCCGGACTACTCCACCATCGCCGTCGAAGGCGAAGACGAGTGGCTGTTCAGGGCCAAGCCCCTGGCGAAGTCGTAAGTATTCGGATACCAGAGTAACTCATAGCATACCTTTGTCGCACTGCTTCTCCTAATGCCGAATATGATTATGCAGACCGCCCCAAGCCCGTATCGACGTATCTTCGTCGGGCGGATCCTTGGACTCGTCGGATATGGATAGCGATCCACTTCCGACCGCCACCTCCCCTTGCCCTACGGACAATGCCGAGGTATTATCTCAAGAGGCACTGGTTCGAGGGGATACAATCCCGGAGGCACCTCAAGGCGACCTTCCGGACTCCGGGAGCAGAGGGAGTAAGGCTCCCGAGAGCTCCAAGTTCGGCCCTCAGCTGAACACCACGACGGAACCTCTAGTGGTTCTGGACTCAGGCAGGCAGCCTCCTTCCAAAAGGGGCAAGACGCCTGTGCCGGTGACCTCTGTCCATCCAGAGGCACCAGATAATCTGCTGGGAGCACTTCACAGCGCTTCCATCGACGAAGAGCACCGCACTATTATGAGTGCGGTGATCCAGAAGGTTCAGTCCGCCAAGAGCGGACTGACTGAAGCCTGTGCCAGCCTTCTAACAGGCTTTGAGGTAAGTATTTGAAATATAGGAAAAATATTACCGCATAGACAGTAGCCCCTGATGCTCTGTTTGGTGTTCAAAAAGGAAAAGCCGAATAGAGGATCAACTAATATCTGCAGGAGTCTAATATAAGTATGTCCATATGCGTATGCAGGCTTCGCTGCTGACCTCTGCCGGACTGACTGCGGAGGTCGCCGTACTGAAGCAGGACCTTGAAGGGTCCAAGAAAGAGCTCGGCTTTGCGAAGAGGCAGCTCGAGGAGAACAAAGGTACGTAATACCTAGTCTATAGATATGTATATATACAAAAAGGATGCGATTGCAAAATGACAGGATCATCTTTAATTTGCCAGGGGCCACGACCGAGGTAGCAACCCTAAAGCAAGCGCTATCCGAGGCCGAAAACCAAGCGGCCCAGGAGCGCACCGAGCGGGAAAAACAAGAGGCACGGGTGGGCGAGGTGCAGCAAGAGCTCCATGCTCTCGTGACGAAGCACGAGGCGTTGGAGCTTGACTTGAAGACGCGAGAGTCCGAGCTTGCCGCGGCCCTTGAGAGTGCAAAGAGTGCCAAGGCTGAAGCCCAAAAGGCCCTCCAGGAGATTGATGCGATGAAGAAGATAGCGGCGGGTAAGGCATTCAATATGCAAAGCAAGCATGTGAAAGTAAATTTTGTTACTTACCCAAGTCCGGAGCTCTCCAGGAGCATTCACAGATTTGCCCCGCAGTGTGTTGGATGCTGCATAGTTTTACCAGGCCGAGGAGGGAAGCTCAACGGAGAAGTTGTTCTGGTCTTAGTATACTGGGACCGAATACCCGATGCCTCTGAGCGACCATCTGAAGCAACTGGTCGAGCTGCACAAGGCGGCCGAACAGGCCATGAATGGCTTTATAGTACGGATGTGGCATCGCGACGCCCTTCCCAACAGCTACTTCAGCCTGGTGAGGCGGCTTGTGGATGCCTGCCCACGGCTGAAAGTCATAAAGCGGTCCGTCTGCATCGAAGGTGCACGCTGGGCTTTCGCCCGTGTGAAGGTGCAATGGGCCAAGATGGATGTCATGAATCTGGTGAAGGAAGGGCCGCCACAGGGCAAGGAGCATCGCCACCCTGAGATGTACTATGAGGGTGTCCTGAAGGGTGCCCGTCTTGTAGCGGACGAGTGTGCGAAAGATGTAATATTTGAATAAACTTGCTCGTGTAATCCTGTATTATGAAAACTTGTTCATATGCGCTATGGAATGCTTGTTTGAATTTAAAATATTGCCTTCTGTTCGGCTATTTATCAAATTTGAGAGATGGCTAGTCGTCGGCTTCTGCCCCCATGCCACGAGTGCTGGGGTGTTCGGGATAAAACATGAGCACTCTTGTTCCCATTTTTGGGTCCTTCGAGGGAGGTGCTCAGCACAACGAACAAGGCAATCGGACTATAATGCATTATCACTCTCACTTAGCCATAGAATTCTATAATTTCAAATTTCGGCGAAGCCCCTAGTATTCGGAAGGCCGAATTCAGGGCGCTATACACGCCTTAAGCCGGACAGGGCCGACTCCTCGCTCTAAGCGGCATAAGTCTTTAGGGACTTGAGACCTCTCAAACAGCGACCAGTCTCTCGCCTTATCATGACAGTCAGTTTTAGCTTTCTCTACTGAGGTGCTTAGCCCAGCAGAACCGGGGCACAATCGCAGTAGTTCTCCCAGTGCTACCTTAGCCGATATAGCGGAATGTAAGGTACCAAAACATGGGAGCCGGGCAAACCCAACTATTGACCCAAGACATGATTCGCAGCTGATGCATATAATGCTATAAGTTCGGGGTGCCGCACTGTCGAAAGTGTTCGGACTTCTCACGCCGTATTATGGGGTATACTTAAGCCCCTAGCGTATTAGCCGTACCAGAGTGTACGGGTGCTAGATGTCATGAATGAACATATATATATATATATATATATATATATATATATATATATATATATATATATATATATATAAAGGAAGAATGCAATAATAGTCTTAATGCTATGCATTGTTTATTCAAAAAGGTGCGTTAGAGCAGAATGATACAAGTAGTGCGATAAGCAAAAAGTAGGACTATTTGACATGTCCCTTCAAAGGGCAAGCTGAGGAATGGTATTAAAGCAAGTATTTCACTCGTTATCGTAATCCACCTGGGAGTTCCGTGGTGTGACGCAGCTTTCTGCCTCCTTGGTTGCTGCATCATGTGTTCGGCAATCATGCTGCCAGACAGGGTTTCCAGATATTAACGTCCTGAAAGAGAAAAATAACAAAGTGGGAAGCCCCTAGTGCGGTTTAAGCCGCGTCTTGGAGCGTGCCATAGTCGTGCCCCCCTTCCCAACTGTGCCCATGGTATTTTTAATGCGTAATTATGTACATGTGGCATGGACTTCGCCGTTTGGTTGGGACCGGGGTGGGGGCCGCATTGCTATGCGAGCTCGGAACGTGCCAGACGGTCATGTTGCCGATTACTCCGGGCGCGCTTGAAGGTGTCCGGGTCCTTAATCGCCGAACTAGTGGATTGCCTTAAGAGGCTGCTTTGCGCTTCTGCTGCGAGGGCCGCAGTGTGCTCCTCCGTGTGGAGAAAGTGCTCTGTGTTTCCATTGACTGTGATGACCCCCCGAGGTCCTGGCATCTTGAGCTTGAGATATGCATAATGCGGTACCGCATTGAATCTCGCAAATGCGGTTCGCCCGAGCAGTGCATGGTAGCCACTACGGAATGGGACTATGTCGAAGATTAACTCTTCGCTTCGGAAGTTATCCGGAGATCCGAAGACCACTTCCAGTGTGACTGAGCCTGTGCAATGGGCCTCTACACCTGGTATGACGCCCTTAAAGGTCATTTTTGTGGGTTTGATCCTTGAGGGGTATATACCCATTTTGCGCACTGTGTCCTGATAAAGCAGGTTCAGGCTGCAGCCGCCATCCATAAGGACTCGAGTGAGGTGAAATTCGTAAATGATTGGGTCTAGGACCAATGCGGTGAATCCGCCATGACGGATACTAGTGGGGTGATCCCTGCGGTTGAAGGTGATCGGACAGGAAGACCATGGGTTGAACTTTGGGGCGACTGGCTCCAACGCATATACGTCCCTGAGCGCACGCTTCCGCTCCCTCTTGGGGATCTGGGTTGCGTATATCATGTTCACTATCCGCACTTGTGGGAGGAACCTCTTCTGTCCTCCGGTGTTCGGCTGCCGGGGCTCCTCCTCGTCATCGCTATGTGACCCCTTATCTTTGTTTTCGGCATTTAACTTGCCGGCCTGCTTGAACACCCAACAATCCATGTTGGTGTGGTTGGCTGGCTTGTCGGGGGTGCCGTGTATTTGGCACGAGCGATCGAATATACAGTCCAAACTGGACGGGCCCGGAGTTCTTCTTTTGAATGGCTTTTTCCGCTGACCGGGTTTAGAGCCTTTGAATCCGGCATTGACTGCCTATCCTCGGTATTGTCGCTGTTAATGCGGCGCTTATGTTTGTTGCGACGTGACTGTCGTTATCGTCCTTGGTATCTGAAGTACCATGGTTTTTTGATATGTTATTGCTGCGACCCAACCAGCTGTCCTCTCCCGCACAAAAGCGGGTCATGAGTGTCGCGAGAGCTGCCATAGATTTCAGCTTTTCCTGGCCATGGTGCCGGGCGAGCCATTCGTCGCGGCTGTTGTGCTTAAAAGCTGCTAGGGCCTCTGCATCCGGACAGTCGATGATTTGATTTTTCTTTGTTAGGAACCGTGTCCAGAATTGCCTGGTCGATTCCTCTGGCTGCTGAATTATGTGGCTCAAGTCATCGGCATCTGGTGGTCGCACATAAGTGCCCTGAAAGTTGTCGAGGAATGCGGCTTCCAGATCTTCCCAACAGCCAATGGACTCTGCTGGCAAGCTATTGAGCCAATGCCGAGCTGGTCCTTTGAGTTTGAGTGGTAGGTATTTGTTGGCGTCTAGGTCATCACCGCGGGCCATGTGGATGTGCAAGAGGAAATCCTCGATTCATACCGCATGATCTGTTGTGCCGTCGTATGATTCTATATTTACGGGTTTGAAACCCTCTGGGATTTGATGATCCATTACTTCATCTGTGAAGCATAAGGGGTGTGTGGCGCCTCTGTACTAGGCTATATCGCGACGCAGCTCAAATGAGTTTTGCCCGCTGTGTTCGGCCCCGCCGGACTTACTTTTATTGTATCCGGTGTGACGATTATCGTCTCGCGTAGTGGCGCGCCCTCGTGATCCGTAGATCGATCTTGCATGTTTTGCTTTGTCCTCCAATACGTCTCGCAGGTCTGGCGTATTTCCCCATGCCTTTTTATTTGAATGGCGTCGGGGTGCGGGCTGAGCTTTTGGCTGGAATGCCTCTCTGTCGCGGCCACGAGGTGGCCGATCAGCCGTGTCGTACGCCGGGGATGTAGGTTTCAGTGCTTCCTCCTCCAGTAGGGGTAGCAACTTGCACTTTGGGTAACTCTTGGAGGGGCGCTCGAGTTTATATTCCTCGGCCGCCAGGACTTCAGTCCATCTGTCAGCTAGCAAATCTTGATCAGCTTGAAGCCGTTGCTGCTTTTTCTTAAGGCTATTTGCCGTGGCTATAAGCCAGCGCTTGAAGCGCTCTTGTTTGACGGGATCCTCTAGCACGACGAATTCGTCGTTGTCGAGGCTTGCCTCGTCTTCGGAGGCAGGCATGTAATTATCATCCTCCGCCTCTCCATCTGCCGCTCTCTCAAGAGGGCTGGCTTCTCCAACCTCTTGCCCTAAATCTTGCTAGAGGGGATTGTTGTTGTCTTCGGCGCTGTCCGGAGCTATTATCTCCGGTGCCGGTATCACCGCTTTTGACTTGGCGGGACTTAGAGCGGCGCCGTTGACGCCGGCGCTTGGGTTGCTTCTTGGAGGGGTCATCCTCTGCTGTCTTGTCGCTATTGCCTTCTTTGGCTGTGTCCACCATGTATGTGTCATATGACGAGGTGGTTGTCCAGTGCCCTGTGGGCAGTGGTTCCTCTTCGCCTCCCGCATCGTCGTCCATACCATCGATGTCTTCGGAGTCGAAGTCGAGCATGTCGGTTAAGTCATCGACAGTGGCTACTAAGTGGGTGGGCGGCGAATTTCTTTGTCATCCGCATCCCAATCCTGCCGGACATAGTTCGTCCAGGACCCTCCTGACAAGGAGAGAGACCTTACTGAGCTCAGTATGTCACCGAAGGGCGAGTGCTGAAAAATAAACGCGGAGGTAAACTCCATGATCGGCGCCCAATCGGATTCGACAGGGACGGGCGCAGGCAGTTCAGAGTCCATGGCCGGAGAAGGATCTGACAGTTTGGCAACACGGCTCTCGTGAAGGGTAAGGTCGATATTCGGCTCGATCGCCGCTGAGGATCCGGCCTCCGTGGCGGGGTCTATCCCCACGTCCATGGATGGCGCAACTGGCTCCGAATTAAGGGTCGGAGCGGCTGCCGGTGCGATTTCTTGAACACTGTCCGATGGTAGAGGTAAATCGTACTCATTGTGACCGTGTGGCGCACAAGGCAGGGGCTCGAATCCGTCGAAGATCAAGTCTCCGCGGATATCGGCCGTGTAGTTTAAGCTTCCAAACCTGACCTGGTGGCCAGGGGCGTAACTTTCGATCTGCTCCAGATGGCCAAGCGAGTTGGCCCGCAGTGCGAAGCCGCCGAACACAAAGATCTGTCCGAGGAGAAAAGTCTCACCCTGGACTGCATCACTATCGATGATAGTAGGAGCCATCAAGCCTAACGGCGACGACACAGAGGAACTCTCAATGAAAGCACCAATGTCGGTGTCAAAACCGGCGGATCTCGGGTAAGCGGTCCCGAACTGTGCGTCTAAGGCGGATGGTAACAGGAGGCAGGGGACACGATGTTTTACCCAGGTTTGGGCCCTCTTGATGGAGGTAAAACCCTACGTCCTGCTTGATTTATTCTTGATGATACGAGTATTAGAAGAGTTGATCTACCATGAGATCGGAGAGGCTAAACCCTAGAAGCTAGCCTATGGTATGATTGTATGTTGTCCTACGGACTAAAACCCTCCGGTTTATATAGACACCGGAGGGGGCTAGGGTTACACAAGGTCGGTTACAAAGGAGGAGATATCCATATCCGTACTGCCTAGCTTGCCTTCCACGCCAAGTAGAGTCCTATCTGGACACGGGACGAAGTCCTCAATCTCGTATCTTCATAGTCCAACGGTCCGGCCAAAGGATATAGTCCAGCTGTCCGGAGACCCCCTAATCCAGGACTCCCTCACCTCTTATGAAGCTTCTGGTCCCGTCTGCACAAACTGGTGGTGAACACATGATACTGTCCACTATTCAACTGCTTTGGATTGCTCTGATATCTAGACTGCTGCTGCTACTGACCTCCCTGGCCAGATTGTTGATTATAACCACCTTGATTTCCTTGAGAACCTTGAAAGTTGGAATTTGAATCACCGCCCGGGCCATGAAAACCACCGCCACCTGAGCCGCCGCCCGGCCCATGATTGTCGTTGAACATGTTAGAATTCTTGAAAGCCTTCATGATTGTACAGTCCTTCCATAGGTGAGTGGCCGGTTTCTGCTGAGTATCGTGCCCTGGACATGGCTCATTTAACAGTTGTTCAATAGTGGGACCTGATCCGCCGGATCGAGGAGGTGGCCTCCCCTTACGTCGTTGATTGTTGCCCTGTGCATTGGTGTTAGCCACAAACTTCGAGCTACCGTCAGCCTTACGCTTATTATTGCCTCCTTCGCCGGGTTATGCTGATGACCCTTGGCATTGCCATTCTTCTTTCCCTTTCCTATCTTCTCATCGTCAGACTCGGGATCCTTGGTACTATCAGAGTCGGCGTACTTGACTAAAGCCGCCATTAGCTAGCCCATGTCATTACAATCATGCTTGAGCCACCCCAGCTTCTGTTTCACAGGCGTAAAACAGCAATTTTTCTCCAACATTAAGACTACAGAGCCGGCATCCATCTTATCAGATGAATGTATTATTGCTTTGACCCGGCGCACCCAATGGGTTGTGGACACACCTTCCTCTTGCTTGCAATTAGTCAAATCCACAATTGACATGGGCTGCTTGCATGTGTCTTTGAAGTTCTGAATAAACCGGGCCTTTAACTCTGCCCATGAACCAATGGAATTAGGTGGCAGCCCCTTTAACCAAGTGCGGGCCGTCCCGTCCAACATCATGGTGAAGTACTTGGCCATTGCAGCGTCACTAACCTCCGGCAGTTCCATGGCCATCTCATAACTTTCAATCCACGCCCGACACTGTAAATCAACCATGTAATTAGGCACCTTTCGAGGGTCCTTGAAATCCTTAGGCAAACGTTCATTACGCAGTGCCGGCACCAAGCAAGGGACACCTCCAGTCCTCGTGGTCACGCCTGCTTCAAGAGAAGTCGTCGGATAAACCGGAAAAGACTGGTAAGCCGCCCACTGAGCCGCCTGCTCAGCTGCCTGTTGAGCCGCCCGCTCAACCTCTTGGCGAATCATGTCCTGGTCAACCAAGTTAGGAGCTCCATCACACGCCGGGTCATGCCCGCACGGCTGGTCACGGTGTCGGGCGTTGCTTGAAACAGCTGCTGAATCTATATGCCTGTTATAACTCGGGCTCCGGCTTGGGCGAGGAGTTGAATGAATCCTGTCTCGACTATAAGAATATGCCTCCTGCTGCGCCAGAGTCGTTTGAAGAAGTTCTCTGACCCTTCGTGTTTCAATTGCCGTCGGAGAGTCGCCCTCCGCCGGGAGAGCTGACAATCGTGCCGCCGCAGCGATCATGTTTTCCAAAGGGTTGGAATAATGACCCGGTGTTGTTGGTACATAACAAGGTGAAGCAGTATTCATACGAGGAGGTTCCACCACCCGTGGTTGAACCGGCGTTCCTGCCCCGGGTGTTGCAACCCGGTTTACCTCCGGCAGGTTGCTGGGGCCTGCACCGGGTGTGCAGAAGAGGTTTCTAGGATCATAAGTCAGAGGCAGACGGGATTGAGTTTTCTAGTGCCTTCTCCTCATGACCTCATTTGATGCGTTCAAATCCATCATAAGCTGGAAAGCCTCTGATTGAATCTACTGAGCCCGAGCATCCGAAGCCGCCCGCTCTGCGGCCATCCTGGCGTCCTCTGCTGCCAGGTTTTCCTTGGCTTGTGCTACCTCCTCACGTAACCATGCCACTTCTGCATCATGTTGAGCCTGATCCGTCAGGTTAACCACGACAGTTAACAGGGTTGTCATCCTATCCATGAGATCCATCAGTACCTGAGCCGACGGGCGCGCAGGGCCTCCTGCCCCAGTCGCCGCTGACCCGAAAGTTATCACTGCCACAACCGTAGAGTTTTGAACGGGTTGCGTGCCAGTCATGAAGATCACTACCCTACTTGGCGACTCAAAGGGGTCCGGAATACTACTGCCATCGGAACAACCCACAAGCCCACCATCTTGCAATTGATACAATGAATATGTCTCACCTGTGGATGACTCACCATCAGAATAGACGGCCGTCTCACCGCCAGATACAGATCCTTCGGAAAATTCTCCTCCATGGATGCATCCCACGAAGGCACGCTTCATGGCGAGCTGAGTTCGGACAGGTCTCACACGCTGAGCCGTCTCGATGATGTCGGTGCAGATATCTGGCTCAGGGCCTGGCTCGCTGACCTGGCCAATGAAGACGTGGATTCCGCCGAAGGGGACCTGGTACCATACTCAATTGAGCCGGCGTCGGGGCCCCGGCCTACGTCGTTAATGTAGAGCTTGTCGTGATGACTCTTGGTCATCCGGCCCACAACATATCCCTTGAGCCCTTTGAAGCTACCCTTCAAGAACTCAAATCCACCGTACATAGGCCCCACGGTGGGCGCCAACTGTCATGGAATTGTCATGGCAGATGTCCTAGTGGAAGGACTTAATCGTGGAGCCATTGCAACTAGGAAGCTTAAAGGGGTTAAAACGGGACAAAGGACACGAGGGTTATACTGGTTCGGCCCCTTGCAGTGAAGATAAAAGCCTAATCCAGTTCGAGGTGGTATTGCTTATGTTTCGATTACTAGGGAGCGAATCTGCTTGACCTAGCTTTCGATCTGATCTTACTTGCCCTGAACCGCCGCCTGGTCGTCCCTTTATATATAGAGGCTGCCCCCGGCGGCTCATAGAATCTTGGGCGGCTCATAAACAGTGTCCGGCTCGGTCTCTAACTATTCCTGCCTTACAATGCAAGTTATGTAAATATGGCGGTTTATCTCTACGGGCCTTGAGTCACCTTTGGGTCTTGGGCCCTTAACTAAACTGCCATCTTCCAGAGTTGTCTTGGGCTTCATGAATCGCCATAGGTATGTCGGGACCCCGATCCTAAGTCACACCGATCTAGCAAGTAACACTTCATATAACTTTGTGGCCTCATGCACGGTATTCCCACGGGTGCCACCTACCTGGCCCGGGACCGTTTGCGCCTTTTGGCTCACGTATATGATAGTGTCACTAGCATCCATATGACAGAGAACCCGGGCCGACATGACTAGTCGTGAACCCAAAGTAGCACTAACTTACAGGGACAGGCATACATGAATCAACCACGAGCATGTCGGTCAACAGCGTATGGATCCGGGCTGTAGCACTGGGCTAACAGGACTCCGGGAACCCGGGCTGTAGCAGGCTAGGCAGGACTCCGGATGTCACAGCGTGACATTTCCCCGAAGGGACAGACACAAGAACGAAGTGAATCACATGCCGGCTAGTCAAGTGTTCCGGAGCAGTAGTGCTGGGCTAGCAGGACTCCGGTGAACCGGGCTGTAGCGGACTACTATGGCACATGGAAGCACAAGACTACATTTCCCCATAAGAGAGGCTATCAGAGGTAAACAACTAGGTTGTCGGATCCCACACATAGCAATACACGTTACACGTACGCATAACATGCAAGTATGTGCTGTACATCATGGCATCACAACATAACTCAAACTCATATAGATAAAGGCCCAGAAGAGCCACATAGCATTCAATACAAACAGGGGTCTCATGACCCATCATTCAGAGCATACAAGCAACGGAAGCATTACATGTCTGAGTACAGACAACTACAAAAGGAAAAGACTAAGAAGCCTGACTAAACACGACCCTCCCAAGGGTACAAGATCGTAGCTGGGATACAAGCTACTCGTCGAAGTCACTAGTGTAACCAACTGCAAAACATAAATAAGCAAACGTGAGTACAAAGGTACTCAGCAAGTCTTACATCAGAACTATCTACATATGCAACATTATCAACAAAAAGGGGGGGTGGAGTTTTAACAGCAGCAAGCCAGCTTTGACTCAGTGGCTAACCTATACTACGAGTATCATAAACTTCTTTGAGGTAAGAAGACGCACACGAGTCCACATGTTCACCATATCAATACTCCACTATGGATCCGTTCCCGTCTCCCTACGAGAGGGCCATCCATAGAACTCACGCTTATCTTGCGGATTTTAGAGTATCCACTTCAAATTGTCTATGTACTACATAAGTCCTCCAAGTTTCCATATCCGAGGAAAACGGCTATTCGAATAGGTAATGTTGACCCTGCAGGGGTGTACTTCGTCACACACGCTCTCGCCACTTATAGCCCTATACACGCCATGTACCTCGGCAACCTTCAAGTGGAAGCCGGGCGAGGGTGTCGGCCACGACCTGACTAACCACACAAGTCTCTCGTCCAGGTTTATCGCCTATTCGGGTTCCATCTGCAAGGAGATCCGGCCGGGGTGTCGCTCACGGCCCCAAACGATGTGTGCAGGGTTCCCAAGCCCACCATCCGGGTGCCACTTGGTACACCGTGCCACGGTGCCTAGTCTGTCCCAAGCCCGTCCCGTCGGACACCACCTGGTAGGCAAGTAGCACTACCTACAAACGCCAGAAACTAGTTTCAACTCCTGGACAGAGATCAAGTGGATTAATAAGCCGAGAGGGGCCGGATAACCGGAACCCAATGTGTGGTAGTAACTGGACTTGGATAACATACACAGAACTCAGTGCTTAAGGACGGTTCCAATGAGACAACCCACCATGTACTCCTACATGGCCTTTCATCGCTACCTTTACCAAAACGTGTTCACACACTTAGCCTTTATCGGTAGGACATGTTCACCACTCCGATTCATTCCCGATGAATCAGACCTGACACAACTCTAAGCATAGCTGGCATAAAGAAAACAAGCATGGATGAGCAGGCACATCAAGGCTCAAGCAACTCCTACTCATGCTAGTGGGTTTCAACTATTTACTGTGGCAATGACAGGTCATGCAGAGGAATGGTTTCAGCTACCGCAGCAGAAAGTAGCAGTTTGAATCGTTGTTGTCCTAATGCAGTAAAAGGAGCAGGAGCGAGAGAGTGGGATTTATTGAGATGCTCAAGGGGTTTTGCTTGCCTGATAGATCCACGAAGAAGCACTGTTCCTCAGACAGGTACTCGGGACACCTTTCGGAGTAGGACCTATCAAGAGGGGACGGTGTCGGCAATCAATAAACAACCATATGCAACAATATGATGCATGAAGATGACATTTCAAAGATGCTATGATTTGCCCTAATGCATCTAGCATCAATTTGGTTGAAGTCCATATGAACCAAAGGTTCATATGCAAACCCCAAATTAAATATATAACATGCCACTATTTTGTTTTCACTTATACAGCAATTATAAGTTGGTTTTTCATGCATGAAACTGGCATAAATGGATTCCTTGTATTTTTTTGATGATTTTTCATATATAAATTATTTCATTCTGAGCTACGGTTGAATTATTATGATTTTTTTGAAGTTTAGGCAATATTCTGGAATTTCCTGAGTTAAAATAATTCCAGAAATCAATTATTGCGTCAGCTCTACGTCAGCATGACGTAAGCGGGTCAACGGGGCTGACCAGGTCAAACCTGACCCGTGGGCCCCACATGTCATTGGCTCAGTTAGGTAACATGTTTTAGAATAAACCTAATCTAACGATTAACAGGTTCGGGCCCACTGTGAGTGACTAAGAGGTTAACTAAGCAGTGATTAGGCCCTAATCTAACCACTGCCACATCAGCATCACCGGATCAAGTCGCCGGCGACCTTACAGGACGGTGGAGGCTTGTCGGAAACTCTATTCCGGCGACCATTCGCGCGGCGGTGGGCATCTACGCGTTGCGGGCGCTCAGCCGCATCCATCTACACAAGCGGGAGGGGATGAGGTGGTCGGGAACAGCAACGGCGACGAGCGAGGCGGCGGCCGGAGCACGGCTATGCGCGGGCGCGGGCTACGCTTGGCTAGCAAGCTCGCTGAGAGGATGGGCGGGCTCCTGGAGCTGCGTTGAGCACAGTGGTGTGCTTGGCTTCGAGCAATAATGGCTCTAGCCACGACGGCGACGAGGCACGGCGGCGGCGAGCTTCGGCTGCGGTGGCCAGGGGGGCTAGAGGAGGGATTCGACGGCGGGGAGAGAGGGGTTGGGAGCAGGAGCTCACAGGGAGGCGGCGGAGTAGGTAAGTGGGCTCGGGGACGTCCTTGCCGGCGCGAATCGATGGCAAGGGGCTCGGGTGCCCGATGTTGAAGATGACCGCGATGACGATTAAGCAGGTCCTCCTGCGAGGCGTGAGTCGGCGGAGGGGACGTGGGCGGTGTTGCGGTTCTTCTGGACGCGTCAGCGAGGCGAGTGGTGGACGGTGGCCGCGGTGACAGCGAGCGGCGACGACGAGCGCGCTCGGGTGTGCTGCAGGGAGAGGAACAGAGGAGGGGAGAGAGAGCAGTGAGTGAGGGAGATGAGAGAGGGGCTTCGAGGCGTCTCCAGGTGCGGGATTGGGTTGACGGGGAGCGCGACACGGCGAAGCAGGAGCTGGCGAGGTCGGCTGCGTGCGCTGGCTGCCAGTGGGCACAAGGTTGAAGACAACCTTGCCCCTGGTGGGCTGGGCCAACAGTGCCAGGCCGGCTGGGCTGCCAGGTAAGGCCAGGTAAGCCTTTTCCTTTTCCTGTTTCCTTTTTCTATTTCTTACATTTGTTCTCTATCCAAAAGAAATGTTAAAACACTTCCATAAATGCTGAAAATATTTGTGGCATCTAGATATAATATTCCAGAGGCCCTCACCAATTCCCAACATTTTTGGAGCCATTAAAAATATTTATATAATTTAAATAGCTCCAAATCAAATATTTATGCATTGATTAAAAATCCAAAATGTGTAGCAAAAATGTGCATCACTTCTGGTTGTTGTTCCCAACATTATCCAAAGAGCATGAACATTTTTGAATAGCATTTTGGGTTCATTGAAAATCCATTTTAAAGTTGAACCTATTTGAATTTGCTTTGGTGCTAGGGTTTGAAACATCCCCATTTCAATTTCATTTGAAAATTTAAACATGATGCACAAAGCAAGCCTAGGACCATACCAGAACTAGGGATGTGACAACTTGCCCCCACCCGAAAAAATCTTGCCCCGAGATTCAGGAGTTGGCGGAAAGAAAGCGGGGTACTCAAGTCGAAGACGATCTTCTCGCTCCCAAGTAGCTTCTCTCTCAGAATGATGAGACCATTTAACCTTGAGAAACTTGATGTTATGACGTCAAGTGACACGCTCTGCTTGATCTAGAATGCGAACGGGGTACTCTCGATAAGTAAGGTTATCTTGGAGATCAAGCGTTTCGTGGTCCACTCTGCGATGGGATCCGAGAAGCAACGCCTGAGTTGAGAGACGTGGAAGACATCATGAACTCAAGAAAGATGTGGGGGTAGTTCCAACTGGTAGGCAACCCTCCTCATTTAGCGAGAATGCGAAAAGGACCAATGTAGCGAGGAGCCAACTTGCCCTTGATACCAAACTGATGGGTACCCTTCGAAGGAGTAACCCGAAGGTAAGCCTTGTCGCCAACTTCATAAGCCACTTCCTTATGATGACGGTCATACTGGCTCTTTTCACGAGATTGGGCTGTTTTCAAATTCTCATGAATGATGCGAACTTGCTCTTCTTCCTCCTGGATCATATCCGGTCCAAAGAATTGTCTTTCACCAGTTTCTGACCAGTTCAAAGGTGTTCGACATCTTCGTCCATACAGAATTTCGAAGGGTGCTTTCTTAAGACTGGATTGATAGCTATTGTTATAAGCAAACTCGGTGAAAGGAAGACATTTCTCCCAATCCATACCGAATGAGATAACGCAAGCTCTAAGCATGTCTTCGAGAATTTGGTTGACCCTTTCCACCTGACCACTTGACTGAGGGTGGAAAGCAGTACTGAAAGAAAGATGGGTGCCCATGGCATTCTGGAAACTTTCCTAGAAATGAGAGGTGAAAAGACTGCCACGGTCTGAATTGATCTCTAGTGGAACACCATGGAGTGACACTATTCGGGAGATATATAAGTCAGCGAGCTAACTAGCAGTGATACTCTCTCGAGCAGGTAGGAAGTGAGCCACTTTGGAGATACAATCAATGACTACGAAGATAGCATTATTTCCTTTCTTGGTCCTGGGAAAGCCGGTGATGAAGTCCATACCAACTTTGTCCCATTTCCACTCGGGAATAGCTAAAGGTTGAAGGGTGCCAGCAGGTCTTTGATACTCTACCTTAACGCGATGACAAACATCACAGTTGGCAATATACTAAGCGATTTCTCTCTTCATCCTAGTCCACCAGAACCTCTAGCGTAGGTCCTGATACATCTTTGTACTACCGGGATGAATCGTGAGAGGGGATTCATGGGCCTCCTTAAGGATCAGTTGCTGCATCTGTTGACATTTGGGAACCACCAAACGGTTTCCAAAGTAAACAACACCTCATTCATCCATAGAGAAACAGTTGGCAACTCCCTTGGAAATATTCTTCTTGATTCGGGAGATTCCCGTATCATGCTTCTGAGCCTCTATGATCTGATCCGTAAGGGTAGGTTTAGCCACCAAGGTAGTAAGGGAACCACGAGGAGCTATGTGAAGGTTAAGCTTACAGAATTCCTCATGGAGGGGTGGTTGACATTGTTGCAACATGAGGTTGTTGCAATAGGATTTACGACTCAAAGCATCAGCCATGACATTGGCTTTGCCTGGGGTGTAGGTGATTCCTAAGTCGTAGTCCGAGATCAACTCCAACCAACGTCTCTGTCTGAGTTTCAGATCCGGTTGGGTGAAGATATATTTGAGACTCTGATGGTCAGTGTAGATTTCACAACGGTTACCAAGAAGGTAATGTCGCCAAGTCTTAAGTGCATAGACTACGGCTGCAAGCTCTAGATCATGTGTAGGATAATTTTCCTCATGTGGATGCAACTATCGAGATGCATAGACAATTACATGACGATCTTGCATAAGAATGCAACCTAGTCCTTGACGCGAAGCGTCGCAATAGATAACAAAGTCTTTAGTGAAATCCGGTGGCACGAGTATGGGCACAGAAGTCAGGCGTCTTTTCAGTTCCTGAAAACTGTGCTCACACTGTGGGGTCCACTCAAACCTTTTATCTTTCTTGAGAAGCTCCGTGAGGGATTTGGCCACTTTGGAGAAATTTTCAACGAAGCGGCGACAATAACTGGCTAGACCAAGGAAACTCCTAACTTGTTTGACCGTTTCGGGTGGAGTCCAATCAAGAACGGCTTTAACTCTCTTGGGATTGACAGCAATGCCCTTACCAGAGATCACGTGGCCCAGATAGGTCACTTCTGGCAACCAAAATTCACACTTGGAGAACTTGGCATAAAGGCGATGCATTCTGAGTTTTTCTAACACGAGTCTAAGATGTTCGGCATGCTCTTCCGCGTTCTTCGAGAAAATAAGAATATCATCGAGATAAACCACGACGAACTTATCTAAGTACTCCATAAAGATCGAATTCATCAAGCGGGAGAAAGTAGCTGGAGCATTGGTTAGGCCAAAAGACATCACGGTGTACTCGTATTGACCATAACGAGTAACAAAGGCCGTTTTGGGGATGTCCCCGTTTCTGATTTTGATTTGGTGGTAGCCTAACCTCAAATCCATCTTGGAAAAGACTGAGGATCCAGCGAGTTGATCATACAAGTCGTTGATCCTGGGGAGTGGATACTTGTTCTTTATCGTGACCAAATTAACGGGACGATAATCTACAACCATCCGATCCGTACCATCCTTCTTGACGAAGAGGACAGGACAAGCCCAAGGAGAAGAACTAGGACAGATGAAACCCTTTTAGGACTCATCAAGTTGTTTCTTAAGCTCGGCTAACTCCAAAGGTGCCATCTTGTATGGTCTCCTAGAGATTGGAACAGTCCCTGGGATAAGTTCTATGACAAACTCTACATCTCTGTCAGGTGGAACACCTGGCAGTTCTTCTGGAAAGACATCCGGGAAGTCACGGACTACCGGAATATCTTCAAGGTCTGGAAGAGGGCTGGCATTAAGAGAATAGAGTTGGCGCCTTGCAACTCTAGTAGAGACAGTGACTATTTTGCCAGATGGATGTGTAAGTTGAACAGATCTGGTGTAACAATCGATCTTGGCATGATGAGTTGTCATCCAGTCCATACCCAAGATGATGTTAATATCTGCGGAGTTGAGAGATATCAAAGAAGCAAGGAATACCAGTCTGTCAACAAGGATTTCATTACCATGGCTTACCTTGGAGGTTTGCCATTTGGAACCAGGAGTCTGGATTATTAGTGGAGTCGGCATATCACAAAATGACATGTCATGCAACCGAGCGTATCCTTCGGATATGAAGGAGTGGGATGCTCCAGTATCGAACAGAACTGAAGCTGGGTGACAATTGACAAGAAGCGTACCCAGTACGATGTCGGAATCATCTTGAACTTCTGAAGCTGAGACATGGTGCACACATGCTCGTTCAATGGAGGCCAGCTTGGTACTAATCATCTTGCCTGATGGCTTTTCACGGCCAACAGACCTGTCAGACTGGGGTGGAGTATAACTGGACTGAGGGCAGTCACGTGCGTAGTTTCCTGGTTCTCCGCAGGTGAAGCAAGTTCCTGAGGTAGGACATGGACCTACATTGGCAAGTGGTCCACTAATAGGCCTGGGTGGAGCACGTTGCTGAGCTGGGTGAGGCGCCACATCGGATGGCCTCGGTGCATATCCAGATGGAAGAGTCGAGTTTGGAATCCAAATCCGTCGCTTTTGAGAGCCAGAGCGGGAGGAAGAACCCAGATCACAGTTGTGCTTACGGGACTCCTCGTAAGTGAGCTGAGCGGTCTCTGCATTAATGGCCTTGTTCACAAGAGCCTGGAAAGTAACACAATGATGCAGGTGGAGATCACGACGCAACTTAGGGTTGAGACCCTTCCGGAATCTAGCCTGCTTCTTGGCGTCTGTGGACACTTCTTCTGTAGCATAGCGGGCAAGGTTCTCAAATTCTCTACTATAAGCATCAATAGCCATCTTACCCTGTGTGAAACTACAGAACTCTTCTCTCTTGCGGTCAATGAGGGCTTGAGGAATGTGATGCTCGCGAAAAGGCTCAGTGAAATCCTTCCAGGTAGGTATCTGGCCAGCTGGAAGCATAGCCTCATAGTTC
The DNA here is from genome assembly GCF_002162155.2 of Triticum dicoccoides. Classification (NCBI taxonomy): domain Eukaryota; kingdom Viridiplantae; phylum Streptophyta; class Magnoliopsida; order Poales; family Poaceae; genus Triticum; species Triticum dicoccoides. The sequence goes on along the minus strand of NC_041392.1, from coordinate 130,329,655 downwards.
TGCCACCAAAGACTAGCAGGACCTTCCAGGTGATATGCAGCGTAGGTGACCTTGTTACTTTCAGCTACGTTCACAGAACGCAGCTTGTGTGTGATACTACGGAGCCAGTCATCTGCATCGAGTGGTTCAATGGAATGATGGAAGGTAGGTGGTTTCAGACCAATGAAATCATAGACGGTCGCTGACTCTTTGCACTGGAGTACGGTGTTCTCCTCGATATGTGCTAACAAGCGGTTAGACTCATGCTTGTTGCTCTCCATCTCTAACATGAACTCTGTCAACGAAGACTGGTCGAGAGGATCCTCATCCCTACCATCTCCGCGGTTCCGGCTATGAGCAACAGAACTTCGGTTAACTGACGACATCCTGAAGAACCAACCAAGGAAACAAGGATGGATTCAGCATCATGATAAGGATGTAGAATATAGTACGAGGAAAAATACTATCTCTTAACTCCTAGGACAATTCCGGCAGCATAACGGCAGTAAAATGCTCGAAATGAGACATTCTGCAAAAGACGGAGTAGCACCACACTCAACATCATCACTCAAGGTTCTGAGATATTGCTAAATAGGTTACACGGGAGGTACTCAAACTGGGATAAGACTCTGATCAACCAATCCAAAGGGACTACGAAGTAGTAACACGTGATCCCGATAAACAGAAGAGGAAGCCTAGTTCCTTAACCCCGTAGGAAAGATAGGATGATTCAGATCAGAAGATATGCGGTAAAGGAGTAAAAAGAGCCTTACGTTCCCTTCCACAATCAATTCCCTTATATAACTAAAGCATTACTAGACTCAATTTCGACCAGTTTGGCTTGGTAATCCTACAGTCAGTCAGGCTCTGATACCAACGCTGTCGGGACCCCGATCCTAAGTCACACCGATCTAGCATGTAACACTTCATGTCACTTTGTGGCCTCACGCACGGTATTCCCACGGGTGCCACCTACCTGGCCCGGGACCGTTTGCGCCTTTTGGCTCACGTATATGATAGTGTCGCTAGCATCCATATGACAGAGAACCCGGGCCGACATGACTAGTCGTGAACCCAAAGTAGCACTAACTTACAGGGACAGGCATACATGAATCAACCACGAGCATGTTGGTCAACAGCGTATGGATCCGGGCTGTAGCACTGGGCTAACAGGACTCCGAGAACCCGGGCTGTAGCAGGCTAGGCAGGACTCCGGATGTCACCGCGTGACATTTCCCCGAAGGGACAGACACAAGAACGAAGTGAATCACATGTCGGCCAGTCAAGTGTTCCGGAGCAGTAGTGCTGGGCTAGCAGGACTCCGGTGAACCGGGCTGTAGCGGACTACTATGGAACATGGAAGCACAAGACTATATTTCCCCATAAGAGAGGCTATCAGAGGTAAACAACTAGGTTGTCGGATCCCACACATAGTAATACACGTTACACGTACGCATAACATGCAAGTATGTGTTGTACATCATGGCATCACAACATAACTCAAACTCATATAGATAAAGGCCCAGAAGAGCCACATAGCATTCAATACAAACAGGGGTCTCATGACCCATCATTCAGAGCATACAAGCAACGGAAGCATTACATGTCTGAGTACAGACAACTACAAAAGGAAAAGACTAAGAAGCCTGACTAAACACGACCCTCCCAAGGGTACAAGATCGTAGCTGGGATACAAGCTACTCGTCGAAGTCACTAGTGTAACCAACTGCAAAACATAAATAAGCAAACGTGAGTACAAAGGTACTCAGCAAGTCTTACATCAGAACTATCTACATATGCAACATTATCAACAAAAAGGGGGGTGGTGGAGTTTTAACAGCAGCAAGCCAGCTTTGACTCAGTGGCTAACCTATACTACGAGTATCAGAAACTTCTTTGAGGTAAGAAGACGCACACGAGTCCACATGTTCACCATATCAATACTCCACTATGGATCCATTCCCGTCTCCCTACGAGAAGGCCATCCATAGCACTCACGCTTATCTTGTGGATTTTAGAGTATCCACTTCAAATTGTCTATGTACTACATAAGTCCTCCAAGTTTCCATATCCGAGGAAAACGGCTATTCGAATAGATAATGTTGACCCTGCAGGGGTGTACTTCGTCACACACGCTCTCGCCACTTATAGCCCTGTACACGCCATGTACCTTGGCAACCTTCAAGCGGAAGCCGGGCGAGGGTGTCGGCCACGACCTGACTAACCACACAAGTCTCTCGTCCAGGTTTATCGCCTATTCGGGTTCCATCCGCAAGGAGATCCGGCCAGGGTGTCGCTCACGGCCCCAAACGATGTGTGCAGGGTTCCCAAGCCCACCATCCGGGTGCCACTTGGTACACCGTGCCATGGTGCCTAGTCTGTCCCAAGCCCGTCCCGTCGGACACCACCTGGTAGACAAGTAGCACTACCTACAAACGCCAGAAACTAGTTGCAACTCCTGGACAGAGATCAAGTGGATTAATAAGAGGAGAGGGGCCGGATAACCGGAACCCAATGTGTGGTAGTAACTGGACTTGGATAACATACACAGAACTCAGTGCTTAAGGACGGTTCCAATGAGACAACCCACCATGTACTCCTACATGGCCTCTCATCGCTACCTTTACCAAAACGTGTTCACACACTTAGCCTTTATCGGTAGGACATGTTCACCACTCCGATTCATTCACGATGAATCAGACCTGACACAACTCTAAGCATAGCTGGCATAAAGAAAACAAGCATGGATGAGCAGGCACATCAAGGCACAAGCAACTCCTACTCATGCTAGTGGGTTTCAACTATTTACTGTGGCAATGACAGGTCATGCAGAGGAATGGGTTCAGCTACCGCAGCAGAAAGTAGCAGTTTGAATCGTTGTTGTCCTAATGCAGTAAAAGGAGCAGGAGCGAGAGAGTGGGATTTATTGAGATGCTCAAGGGGGTTTGCTTGCCTGATAGATCCACGAAGAAGCACTGCTCCTCAGACAGGTACTCGGGACACCTTCCGGAGTAGGACCTATCGAGAGGGGACGGTGCCGGCAATCAATAAACAACCATATGCAACAATATGATGCATGAAGATGACATTTCAAAGATGCTATGATTTGCCCTAATGCATCTAGCATCAATTTGGTTGAAGTCCATATGAACCAAAGGTTCATATGCAAACCCCAAATTAAATATATAACATGCCATTATTTCGTTTTCACTTATACAGCAATTATAAGTTGGTTTTTCATGCATGAAACTGGCATAAATGGATTTCTTGCATTTTTCTGATGATTTTTCATATATAAATTATTTCATTCTGAGCTACGGTTGAATTATTATGATTTTTTGAAGTTTAGGCAATATTCTGGAATTTCCTGAGTTAAAATAATTCCAGAAATCAATTATTGCGTCAGCTCTATGTCAGCATGACGTAAGCGGGTCAACAGGGCTGACCAGGTCAAACCTGACCCGTGGGCCCCACATGTCATTGGCTCAGTTAGGTAACATGTTTTAGAATAAACCTAATCTAACGATTAACAGGGTCGGGCCCACTGTCAGTGACTAAGAGGTTAACTAAGCAGTGATTAGGCCCTAATCTAACCACTGCCACGTCAGCATCACCGGATCAAGGCGCCGGCGACCTTACAGGACGGTGGAGGCTTGTTGGAAACTCGATTCCGGCGACCATTCGCGCGGCGGTGGGCATCTACGCGTTGCGGGCGCTCGACCACATCCATCTACGCAAGCAGGAGGGGATGAGGTGGTCGGAAATAGCAACGGCGACGAGCGAGGCGGCGGCCAAAGCACGGATATGCGCGGGCGCGGGCTACGCTTGGCTAGCAAGCTCGCTGAGATGATGGGCGGGCTCCTGGAGCTGCGTTGAGCACAGTGGTGTGCTTGGCTTCGAGCAATAATGGCTCTAGCCACGACGGCGACGAGGCACGGCGACGGCGAGCTTCGGCTGCGGTGGCCAGGGGGGGCTAGAGGAGGGATTCGACGGCGGGGAGAGAGGGGTTGGGAGCAGGAGCTCACAGGGAGGCGGCGGAGTAGGTAAGTGAGCTCGGGGACGTCCTTGCCGGCGCGAATCGACGGCAAGGGGCTCAGGTGCCCGATGTTGAAGATGACCGCGATGACGATTAAGCAGGGCCTCGTGCGAGGCGTGAGTCGGCGGAGGGGACGTGGGCGGTGTTGCGGTTCTTCCGGACGCGTCAGCGAGGCGAGTGGTGGACGGTGGCCACGGTGACAGCGAGCGGCGACGACGAGCGCGCTCGGGTGTGCTGCGGGGAGAGGAACAGAGGAGGGGAGAGAGAGCAGTGAGTGAGGGAGATGAGAGAAGGGCTTCGAGGCGTCTCCAGGTGCGGGATTGGGTTGATGGGGAGTGCGACACGGCGAAGCAGGAGCTGGCGAGGTCGGCTGCGTGCGCTGGCTGCCAGTGGGCACAAGGTTGAAGACAACCTTGCCCCTGGTGGGCTGGGCCAACAGTGCCAGGCCGGCTGGGCTGCCAGGTAAGGCCAGGTAAGCCTTTTCCTTTTCCTGTTTCCTTTTTCTATTTTTGACATTTGTTCTCTATCCAAAAGAAATGTTAAAACACTTCCATAAATGCTGAAAATATTTGTGGCATCTAGATATAATATTCCAGAGGCCCTCACCAATTCCCAACATTTTTGGAGCCATTAAAAATATTTATATAATTTAAACAGCTCCAAATCAAATAGTTATGCATTGATTCAAAAATCCAAAATGTGTAGCAAAAATGTGCATCACTTCTGGTTGTTGTTCCCAACATTATCCAAAGAGCATGAACATTTTTGAATAGCATTTTGGGTTCATTGAAAATCCATTTTAAAGTTGAACCTATTTGAATTTGCTTCGGTGCTAGGGTTTGAAACATCCCCATTTCAATTTCATTTGAAAATTTAAACATGATGCACAAAGCAAGCCTAGGACCATACCAGAACTAGGGATGTGACAAGGTATAACCCGGCCCCTCCTGGGCGGGTCATACCTAATAGTTATATCCCCAACAATATGGTTAGTTCATAATCTTTGCTGAAAACTTGAATGCTACTTTTACCTATTTACAGCAAGAAGAGCAAATAGAGTTTGTAAAAGTTTTTTCTTTATCACTTTCAGTTTATCAACTGAATTGCTTGAGGACAAGCAAAGGTTTAAGCTTGGGGAGTTGATACGTCTCCAACGTATCTACTTTTCCGAACACTTTTTCCCTTGTTTTGGACTCTAACTTGCATGATTTGAATGGAACTAACCCGGACTGACGTTGTTTTCAGCATAATTGCCATGGTGTTATTTTTGTGCAGAAATAAAAGTTCTTGGAATGACCTGAAACTTCACAGAGAATATTTTTGGAATATATAAAAAATACTGGTGAAAGAATCAAGGCCAGGGGGGCACACCCTGTCCATGAGGGTGGGGGCGCGCCTACCCCGCTGGGTGCGCCCCCTGCCTTGTGGGCCCCTGGTGCTCCACCGACCTGAACTCCAACTCTATATATTCATGTTCGGGGAGAAAGAAATCAGAGAGAAGGATTCATCGCGTTTTACGATACAGAGCCGCCACCAAGTCCTAATCCCTCTCGGGAGGGCTGATCTGGAGTCCTTTCAGGGCTCCGGAGAGGGGAATCCGTCGCCATCGTTATCATCAACCTTCCTCCATCACCAATTTCATGATGCTCACCGCCGTGCGTGAGTAATTCCATCATAGGCTTGCTGGACAATGATGGGTTGGATGAGATTTATCATGTAATCAAGTTAGTTTTGTTAGGGTTTGATCCTAGTATCCACTATGTTCTGAGATTGATGTTGCTATGACTTTGCTATGCTTAATGCTTGTCACTAGGGCCCGAGTGCCATGATTTCAGATCTGAACCTATTATGTTTTCATGAATATATGTGAGTTCTTGATCCTATCTTGCAAGTCTATAGTCACCTATTATGTGTTATGATCTGTTAAACCCGAAGTGACAATAATCGGGATACTTACCGGTGATGACCGTAGTTTGAGGAGTTCATGTATTCACTATGTGTTAATGCTTTGGTCTGGTACTCTATTAAAAGGAGGGCTTAATATCCCTTAGTTTCCAACAGGACCCCGCTGCCATGGGAGGGTAGGACAAAAGATGTCATGCAAGTTATTTTCCATAAGCATGTATGACTATATTCGGAATACATGCCTACATTACATTGATGAACTGGAGCTAGTTCTGCGTCACCCTGTCTTATAACTATTGCATGAGGAATCGCATCCGACATAATTATCCATCACTGATCTATTGCCTACGAGCTTTTCATATATTGATATTTGCTTATTTACTTTTCCTTTGTTACTGATACAATCACTATAAAACCAAAACTATTACTTTTGCTACCGTTACCACTACTATCATATTACTTTGCTACTAAATACTTTGCTGCAGATATTAAGTTTCCAGGTGTGGTTGAATTGACAACTCGGCTGCTAATACTTGAGTATATTCTTTGGCTCCCCTTGTGTTGAATTAATAAATTTGGGTTGAATACTCTACCCTCGAAAACTGTTGCGATCCCCTATACTTGTGGGTTATCATGTCACAATTTTGGTGGGGACGTGATAAAAATGGCAAGAAAGCATCATTGATTGGCATGATGTAAGCTTTGTTTGCCAAAGAAAGAAGGCGATCTCGGTTTTCATGATCTTCATTCAGTCAATCTTCCTAAGATGGAGCTAAACAAATTTGGAGCTCTTGCAAATTTTGGAGTCTTGCACTAGGTTGTGAAGGCAAAGTACTTTCCACATCAGCACATCTAACAGGCCGGACAAAGGCAAATACTTCCTTAACTTAGCACAACATCGTCACGGGCATACAAACTTTCAAAAGTGGTTGCCTTTGGCGTACTGGCAATTGCGAAAACATCAATATCTGGGAGGATGCCTGGATTCCCTCTAGCCCTAGTCAAATAATCCTCTCATGGTGAGGCGGAATTCTGTTTGATAAAGTCATCCAACTCATCGACCCTAGTACTTGTGTAGGGATGAGAACTTGATACAGTCTCTATTCTCATTTGTTCATTCAAACCGCATTTTGTGAATCCCAATGAACTCCAATGGCTTTGACGACTTTGTGGAGGGGCAATCCCAGGCTAGACACCTTTTTGTATGATCTTCCTATTATGTCAAGTCGAGACATCAGTATGGCAATCAAGCATGCAACATGGCCTCAAACTCCTCGGGTCTGAACACGGTTTGGAAAAAGCTCTGGAAACTAAGAGTACCAACAAAAGTGAAAATATTCTGTTTGCCGAGCCCTATTGGCTATCCCGTTTTAAGTCGACTTTGGTTGATCATCATGTAGGAAACATTGGAGAGTGCCCCATTTGTCAAACCTTCCTTGAGGATGCCATACACTTCTGTTGAAGTGCGCACCGGGGTCGAGCTTTGGAGTCAATTGACCACGAAGGACACGATCATGGAAGCCACCCTTGTGAAATGCTCAAGATCGAAAACACTCAAGCAACTGATGTGTCTTACGGAAAGGTCTATGCCGAACATGGACAATGCAAACCTTTAGGAGGTCATCGCTATTTTAGTGTTGGTATCTCTGGTGGCTAAGGAGATAGAGAATACATAACGAATTGATCTTGTCGCAAAACTAGATGGAAGTTGTTTATCTTAGTGATCTGTGTTACCACCAAGGCAAGCACATGCATCATGAGGACGGAAGAGGAGCCTTGGAAAAAGGCGCGAGTTAGGTTCATCATGTTGGGGAACATACTATTTCAAAATTTTCCTACGCACACACAAGATCCATCTGGGTGATGCATAGCAACGAGAGGGGGAGAGTGTGTCTACATACCCTCATAGACCGAAAGCGGAAGCGTTATGAAACGCGGTTGATGTAGTCAAACGTCTTCGCGATCCAACCGATCAAGTACCAAACACACGACACCTCCGCGATCTGCACACGTTCAGCTTGGTGACGTCCCTCGTACTCTTGATCCAGCTGAGGCCGAGGGAGAGTTTCATCAGCACGACGGCGTGATGACGGTGATGATGAAGTTACCGACGCAGGGTTTCGCCTAAGCACTACAACGATATGACCGAGGTGGAATTCTGTGGAGGGGGGCACCGCACACGGCTAAACAATCGACTTGTGTGTCTATGGGGTACCCCCCCTCCCCATATATAAATGAGTGGAGGAGGGGAGGGCCGGCCCTCTCTATGGCGCGCCCAAGGGGGAGTCCTACTCCCAGTAGGAGTAGGTTTCCCCCCCTTCCCTAGTTGGAGTAGGAGAAGAAGGAAGAGGGAGAAAGAGGAAAGGAAAGGAAAGGGGGCCAACCCCCACCCAATTCGGATTGGGCTTGGGGGGCGCCCTCCACCTGGCTGCCTCCTCCTCTTTCCCAATAAGGCCCAATAAGGCCCATTGACTCCCCGGGGGGTTCCGGTAACCCCCTGGTACTCCTGTAAATGCCCGAACTCATCCAGAACCATTCTGATTTCCAAACATAGACTTCCAATATATTGATCTTTATATTCGACCATTTCGAGACTCCTTGTCATTTCCGTGATCACATCCGGGACACCGAACTACCTTCGATACATCAAAAAACCATAAACTCATTATACCGATCGTCATCGAACGTTAAGCGTGCGGACCCTACGAGTTCGAGAACTATGTAGACATGACCGAGACTCACTTCCGATCAATAACCAATAGTGGAACCTGGATGCTGATATTGGTTCCTACATATTCTACGAAGATCTTTATCGGTCAAACCGCATAACAACATACGTTGTTCCCTTTGTCATCGGTATGTTACTTGCCCAAGATTCGATCGTCAGTATCTCAATACCTAGTTCAATCTCATTACTGGCAAGTCTCTTTACTCGTTCCGTAATGCATCATCCCGCAACTAACTCATTAGTCACATTGCTTGCAAGGCTTATAGTGATGTGCATTACCGAGAGGGCCCAGAGATACCTCTCCGACAATCAGAGTGACAAATCCTAATCTCGATCTATGCCAACTCAACAAACACCATCGGAGATACTTGTGGAGCATCTTTATAGTCACCCAGTTACGTTGTGACGTTTGATAGCACACTAAGTGTCCCTTCGGTATTTGGGAGTTGCACAATCTCATAGTCATAGGAACATGTATAAGTTATGGAGAAAGCAATAGCAATAAACTAAATGATTATAGTGCTAAGCTAATGGATGGGTCAAGTCAATCACATCATTCTCTAATGATGTGATCCCGTTCATCAAATGATAACTCTTGTCCATGGCTAGGAAACTTAACCATCTTTGATTAACGAGCTAGTCAAGCAGAGGCATACTAGTGACACTCATTTTGTCTATGTATTCACACATGTACTAAGTTTCCGGTTAATACAATTCTAGCATGAATAATAAACATTTATCATGCTATAAGTAAATATAAACAACAACTTTATTATTGCCTCTAGGGCATATTTCCTTTAGTCTCCCACTTGCACTAGAGTCAATAATCTAGATTACATAGTAATGATTCTAACACCCATGGAGTCTTGGTGCTGATCATGTTTTGATCGTGAGAGAGGCTTAGTCAACGGGTCTGCAACATTCAGATATGTATGTATTTTGCAAACCTCTATGTCTCCCTCCTTGACTTGATCGCGGATGGAATTGAAGCCTCTCTTCATGTGCTTGGTTCTCTTGTGAAATCTGGATTCCTCTGCCATGGCAATTGCAGCAATGTTGTCACAAAAGATTTTCATTGGACCCGATGCACTAGGTGTGACACCTAGATCGGATATGGACTCCTTCATCCAGACTCCTTCATTTGTTGCTTCCGAAGCAGCTATGTACTCCGCTCGCACGTAGATCCCGCCACGATGCTTTGCTTAGAACTGCACCAACTGACAGCTCCACCATTCAATAAAAATACGTATCCGGTTTGAGACTTAGAGTCATCTGGATCAGTGTCAAAGCTTGCATCGACGTAACCATTTACAATGAGCTCTTTGTCACCTCATAAACGAGAAACATATCCTTAGTCCTTTTCAGGTATTTCAGGATATTCTTGACCACTGTCCAGTGATCCACTCCTGGATTACTTTGGTACCTCCCTGCTAAACTAATAGCAAGGCACACATCAGCTCTGGTACACATCATTGCATAACATGATAGAACCTATGGCTGAAGCATAGGGAATGACCTTCATTTTCTCTCTATCTTCTGTAGTGGTCGGGCATTGAGTCTGACTCAACTTTACACCTTGTAACACAGGCAAGAACCCTTTCTTTGCTTGATCCATTTTGAACTTCTTCAAAACTTTATTAAGGTATGTGCTTTGTGTAATCGTGTTCTGGTGTGGATCTTACTCTGGTTGACCTACGAGGTTCGGTAGTAACTTGATCAGAAGTTTCATGATCATCATCATTAGCTTCCTCACTAATTGGTGTAGGAATCACTAGAACTGATTTCTGTAATGAACTACTTTCCAATAAGGGAGCAGGTACAATTACCTCATCAAGTTCTACATACCTCCCAATCACTTCTTTCGAGAGAAACTCCTTCTCTAAAAAGGATCCATTCTTAGCAACGAATATCTTGCCTTCGGATCTATGATAGAAGGTGTACCTGATACGTCCATTTTGCATCATGCTTTTATATCGATATTTATTGCATTATGGGTTGTTATTACACATTATGTCACAATACTTATGCCTATTCTCTCTTATTTTACAAGGTTTACACGAAGAGGGAGAATGCCGGCAGCTGGAATTCTGGGCTGGAAAAGGAGCAAATATTCAAGACCTATTCTGCACAACTCCAAAAGTCCTGAAACTCCACGGAAGTCAGTTTTGGAATATATAAAAAATATTGGGCGAAGAAAGCACCGGAGGGGGGCCACCCACCGTCCACGAGGGTGGGGGCGCGCCCTACCCCCTGGGCGCGCCCCCTGTCTTGTGGGCCCCCTGGCAGGCCTTCGGTGCCCATCTTTTGCTATATGAATTCTTTAGCCCTGGAAAAAATCATAAGCAAGCTTTCGGGACGAAACACTGCCGCCACGAGGTGGAACCTAGGCGGAACCAATCTAGGGCTCCAGCGGAGCTGTTCTGCCGGGGAAACATCCCTCCGGGAGGGGTAAATCATCACCATCGTCATCACCATCGATCCTCTCATCGGGAGGGGGTCAATCTCCATCAACATCTTCACCAGCAACACCTCATATCAAACCCTAGTTCATCTCTTGTATCCAATCTTTGTCTCAAAACCTCAGATTGGTACATGTGGGTGTTGGAAATATGCCCTAGAGGCAATAATAAAAGTGTTATTATTATATTTCCTTGTTCATGATAATTGTCTTTTATTCATGCTATAACTGTAGACAACACCATGTCCCTAGTAAGCCTCTAGTTGACTAGCTCGTTAATCAATAGATGGTTACGGTTTCCTGACCATGGACATTGGATGTCGTTGATAACGGGATCACAACATTAGGAGAATGATGTGATGGACAAGACCCAATCCTAAGCCTAGCACAAGATCATGTAGTTCGTATGCTAAAGCTTTTCTAATGTCAAGTATCATTTCCTTAGACCATGAGATTGTGCAACTCCCGGATACCGTAGGAGTGCTTTGGGTGTGCCAAACGTCACAACGTAACTGGGTGGCTATAAAGGTACACTACGGGTATCTCTGAAAGTGTTTGTTGGGTTGGCACGAATCGAGATTGGGACTTTGTCACTCCGTGTAAACGGAGAGGTATCTCTGGGCCCACTCGGTAGGACATCATCATAATGTGCACAATGTGACCAAGGGGTTGATCACGGGATGATGTGTTACGGAACGAGTAAAGAGACTTGCCGGTAACGAGATTGAACAAGGTATCGGTATACCGACGATCGAATCTCGGGCAAGTACCATACCGCTAGACAAAGGGAATTGTATACGGGATTGATTGAGTCCTTGACATCGTGGTTCATCCGATGAGATCATCGTGGAACATGTGGGAGCCAACATGGGTATCCAGATCCCGCTGTTGGTTATTGACCGGAGAACATCTCGGTCATGACTACATGTCTCCCGAACCCGTAGGGTCTACACACTTAAGGTTCGATGACGCTAGGGTTATAAAGGAAGTTTGTATGTGGTTACCGAATGTTGTTCGGAGTCCCGGATGAGATCCTGGACGTCAGAGGAGTTCCGGAATGGTCCGGAGGTAAAGATTTATATATAGGAAGTCCTGTTTCGGCCATCGGGACAAGTTTCGGGGTCATCGGTATTGTACCGGGACCACCGGAAGGGTCCCGAGGGCCCACCGGGTGGGGCCACCTGCCCCGGGGGGCCACATGGGCTGTAGGGGTGCGCCTTGGCCTACATGGGCCAAGGGCACCAGCCCCTAGAGGCCCATGCGCCAAGATATAGGAAAAAGGGGAGAGTCCTAAAGGGGGAAGGCACCTCTGAGGTGCCTTGGGGAGGATGGACTCCTCCCCCCCTCTTAGCCGCACCCCTTCCTTGGAGGAAGGGGCAAGGCTGCGCCTCCCCCCTCTCCCCTGCCCCTATATATAGTGGAGGGGAGGGAGGGCATCCATACCTGAGCCCTTGGCGCCTTCCTCCCTCCCGTGACACCTCCTCCTCTCCCGTAGGTGCTTGGCGAAGCCCTGCAGGATTGCCACGCTCCTCCATCACCACCACGCCGTTGTGCTGCTGCTGGATGGAGTCTTCCTCAACCTCTCCCTCTCTCCTTGCTGGATCAAGGCGTGGGAGACATCGTCGAGCTGTACGTGTGTTGAACGCGGAGGTGCCGTCCGTTCGGCACTAGGATCATCGGTGATCTGAATCACGACGAGTACGACTCCATCAACCCCATTCACTTGAACGCTTCCGCTTAGCGATCTACAAGGGTATGTAGATGCACTCTCCTTTCTACTCGTTGCTGGTCTCTCCATAGATAGATCTTGGTGATACGTAGGAAATTTTTTGAATTTCTGCTACGTTCCCCAACAGTGGCATCATGAGCTAGGTCTATTGCGTAGATTCTTTGCACGAGTAGAACACAAAGTAGTTGTGGGCGTTGATGTTGTTCAATATGCTTACCGTTACTAGTCCAATCTTGTTTCGACGGTATTGTGGGATGAAGCGGCCCGGACCGACCTTACACGTACTCTTACGTGGGACAGGTTCCACCGATTGACATGCACTTGGTGCATAAGGTGGCTAGCAGGTGCCAGTCTCTCCCACTTTAGTCGGAACGGATTCGATGAAAAGGGTCCTTATGAAGGGTAAATAGCAATTGGCATATCACGTTGTGGTTTTGCGTAGGTAAGAAACGTTCTTGCTAGAAATCCATAGCAGCCACGTAAAACATGCAACAACAATTAGAGGACGTCTAACTTGTTTTTGCAGGGTATGCTATGTGATGTGATATGGCCAAGAAGAATGTGATGAATATATGTGATGTATGAGATTGATCATGTTCTTGTAATAGGATTCACGACTTGCATGTCGATGAGTATGACAACCGGCAGGAGCCATAGGAGTTGTCTTTATTTATTGTATGACCTGCGTGTCATTAAACAACGCCATGTAAATTACTTTACTTTATTGCTAAACGCGTTAGCCATAGAAGTAGAAGTAGTCGTTGGCGTGACAACTTCATGAAGACACGATGATGGAGATCATGATGATGGAGATCATGGTGTCATGCCGGTGACGATGATGATCATGGAGCCCCGAAGATGGAGATCAAAAGGAGCAAAATGATATTGGCCATATCATGTCACTATTTGATTGCATGTGATGTTTATCATGTTTATGCATCTTGTTTACTTAGGACGACGGTAGTAAATAAGATGATCCCTTACAAAATTTCAAGAAGTGTTCTCCCCTAACTGTGCACCGTTGCTACAGTTCGTTGCTTCTAAGCACCACGTGATGATCGGGTGTGATGGATTCTTACGTTCACATACAACGGGTGTAAGACAGTTTTACACAGCGAAAACACTTAGGGTTAACTTGACGAGCCTAGCATGTGCAGACATGGCCTCGGAACACGGAGACCGAAAGGTCGAGCATGAGTCGTATAGTAGATACGATCAACATGAAGATGTTCACCGATGACAACTAGTCCATCTCACGTGATGATCGGACACGGCCTAGCTTGACTCGGATCATGTAATCACTTAGATGACTAGAGGGATGTCTATCTGAGTGGGAGTTCATAACATGAACTTAATTATCCTGAACATAGTCAAAAGGTTTTTGCAAATTATGTCGTAGCTCACGCTACAGTTCTACTGTTTAGATATGTTCCTAGAGAAAATATAGTTGAAAGTTGATAGTAGCGATTATGCGGACAGTAGAAAGCTTATGTCCTTAATGCACCGCTCAGTGTGCTGAACCCCAAACGTCGTCTGTGGATGCTGCGAACATCGGACATACACGTTTTGATAACTACGTGATAGTTCAGTTAAACGGTTTAGAGTTGAGGCACCAAAGACGTTTTTGAAACATCGCGAAACATATGAGATGTTTTGAGGGCTGAAATTGGGATTTCAGGCTCGTGCCCATGTCAAGAGGTATAAGACCTCCGATGACTTTCTTAACCTGCAAACTAAGGAGAAAAGCTCAATTGTTGAGCTTGTGCTCAGATTGTCTGAGTACAACAATCATTTGAATCGAGTGGGAGTTGATCTTCCAGATAAGATAGTGATGTTTCTCCAAAGTCATTGCCACCAAGCTGCTAGAGCTTCATGATGAACTATAACATATCAGGGATAGATATGATGATCCTTGAGGTATTCACGATGTTTGACACCGCGAAAGTAGAAATCAAGAAGGAGCATCAATTGTTGATGGTTGGTGAAACCACTAGTTTCAAGAAGGGCAAGGGCAAGAAGGGATACTTCATGAAACGGCAAATCAGCTGCTGCTCCAGTGAAGAAACCCAAGGTTGAACCCAAACCCGAGACTAAGTGCTTCTGTAATAAGGGGAACAACCACTGGAGCAAGATTACCCTAGATACTTGGTAGATGAGAAGGCTGGCAAGGTCGATAGAAGTATATTGGATATACATTATGTTAATGTGTACTTTACTAGTACTCCTAGTAGCACCAGGGTATAAGATACCGGTTCGGTTGCTAAGTGTTAGTAACTCGAAATAAAAGGCTACGGAATAAACGGAGACTAGCTAAAGGAGAGCTGACAATATGTGTTGGAAGTGTTTCCAAGTTTGATATAATCAAGCATCGCACGCTCCCTCTACCATCAAGATTAGTATTAAACCTGAATAAGTGCTCTTGCACCTATAGGAATGGTCTATTGAATCTCGATCGTAGTGATACACATTTTCATGCCAAAAGATATAAGATAGTAATGATAGTACCACTTACTTGTGGCACTGCCATGTAAGTCATAATGGTATAAAACGCATGAAGAAGCTCCATGTTGATGGATCTTTGGACTCACTCATTTTTGAAAAGTTTGAGACATGCGAACCATGTCTATTGGTATATATGCATGAAGAAGCTCCATGCAAATGGACCGTTCGGACTCACTTGATTTTGAATCACTTGAGATATGCAAATCATACCACATAGGCAAGATGACTGAAAAGCCTCGGTTTCAATAAGATGGAACAAGATAGCAACTTGTTGGAAGTAACACATTTTGATGTGTGCAGTCCAATGAGTGCTGAGGCATGCAGTGAATATCGTTATGTTCTTACTTCACAGATGATTCGAGTAGATGTTGAGAATATTTACTTGATGAAACACAAGTCTGAATTATTGAATGGTTCAAGTAATTTCAGAGTGAAGTAGCAGATCATTGTGACAAGAGGATAAAATGTCTATGATATGATCATAGAGATGAATATCTGAGTTACGAGTTTTGGCACACAATTAAGACATTGTGGAAATTGTTTCGCAATTAATACCGCCTGGAACACCATAATGTGATGGTGTGTCCGAACATCATAGTTGCACCCTATTGGATATGGTGCGTACCATGATGTCTCTTATCGAATTACCACTATCGTTCATGCGTTGGGCATTAGAGACAACCACATTCACTTTAAATAGGGCACCACGTAATTCCGATGAGATGACACCGTATGAATTATGGTTTAGATAAACCTAAGTTGTCGTTTCTTAAAGGTTTGAGGCTGCGACGCTTATGTGAAAAAGTTTCAGGATTAAGCTCGAACCCAAAGCGGATAAAATGCATCTTCATAGGAAACCCAAAACAGTTGGGTATACCTCCTAATTCAGATCCGAAAGCAATATGGATTGTTTCTTGAATCGGGTCCTTTCTCGAGGAAAGGTTTCTCTCGAAAGAGTTGAGTGGGAGGATGGAGACTTGATGAGGTTATTGAACCGTCTCTTCAACTAGTGTGTGGCAGGGCACAGGAAGTTGTTCCTGTGGCACCTACACCAATTGAAGTGGAAGCTTATGATATTGATCATGAAACTTCGGATCAAGTCACTACCAAACCTCGTAGGACGACAAGGACACGTACTACTTCGGAGTGGTAAGGTGATCCTGTCTTGAAGGTCATGTTGCTAGACAACAATGAACCTACGAGCTATGGAGAAGCGATGGTGGGCCCGGATTCCGATAAATGGCTCGAGGCCATAAAATCCGAGAATGGATCCATGGACTTTGGTGGACTTGCCCGATGATCGGCAAGCCATTAAGATAAATGGATCTTTAAGAAGAAGACGGACGTGGATGGTAATGTCACCGTCCATGAAGCTCGACTTGTGGCGAAAAGTTTTTCACAAGTTCAAGGAGTTGACTACGATGAGATTTTCTCATCCGTAGCGATGCTTAAAGTCCGTCGGAATCATGTTAGCATTAGCTGCATTTATGAAATCTGGCAGACGGATGTCAAAACGAGTTTCCTTACCAGTTTTCGTAAGGAAAGGTTGTATGTAATACAATCAGAAAGTTTTTGTCGATCCTAAGGATGCTAAAAGGTATGCAAAGCTCCAGCAATCCTTCTAAGGACTGGAGTGAGCATCTCGGAGTTGGAATGTTTGCTTTGATGATGATCAAAATTTTGGGTTTGTACAAAGTTTATGAGAAACTTGTATTTCCAAAGAAGTGAGTGGGAGCACTATAGAATTTCTGATGAGTATATGTTGTTGATCAGAAATGACATAGAATTTCTGGAAAGCATATAGGGTTATTTTGAAAGTGTTTTTCAATGGAAAGCCTGGATTAAGCTACTTGAGCATTGAGCATCAAGATCTATAAGGATAGATCAAAACGCTTAATGGTACTTTCAAATGAGCGCATACCTTGACATGATCTTGAAGGTGTTCAAGATGGACCAGTCAAAGAAGGAGTTCTTGCCTGAGTTGTAAGGTACGAAGTTAAGACTTAAAGCTCGACCACGGCAGAATAGAGAGAAAGGACGAAGGTCGTCCCCTATGCTTTAGACGTAGGCTCTACAGTATGCTATGCTGTGTACCGCACCGAAAGTGTGCCTTGCCATGAGTCAGTCAAGGGGTACAAGAGTGATCCAAGAATGGCTCACAGGACAGCGGTCAAAGTTATCCTTAGTAACTAGTGGACTAAGGAATTTTCTCGATTATGGAGGTGGTAAAAGAGTTCGTCGTAAAGGTTACGTCGATGCAAGCTTGACACCAATCCGGATAGCTCTGAGTAGAGAGACCGGATACATATAATGGAGCAATAATTTAGAATAGCTCCAAGTAGAACAGTTATTTGGAATAGCTCCAAATAGAGCGTGGTAGCTGCATCTAGGAGATGACATAGAGATTTGTAAAGCACACACGGATCTGAAAGGTTCAGACCCATTGACTAAAACCTCTCTCACAAGCAACATGATCAAACATAAAACTCATTGAGTGTTAATCACATAGTGATGTGAACTAGACTACTGACTCTAGTAAACTCTTGGGTATTAGTCACATGGCGATGTGACCTGTGAGTGTTAATCACATGGCGATGTGAACTAGATTATTGACTCTAGTGCAAGTGGGAGACTGTTGGAAATATGCCCTAGAGGCAATAATAAAAGTGTTATTATTATATTTCCTTGTTCATGATAATTGTATTTTATTCATGCTATAACTGTATTATCCGGAAATCGTGATACATGTGTGGATACATAGACAACACCATGTCCCTAGTAAGCCTCTAGTTGACTAGCTCGTTAATCAATAGATGGTTACGGTTTCCTGACCATGGACATTGGATGTCGTTGATAACGGGATCACAACATTAGGAGAATGATGTGATGGACAAGACCCAATCCTAAGCCTAGCACAAGATCATGTAGTTCGTATGCTAAAGCTTTTCTAATGTCAAGTATCATTTCCTTAGACCATGAGATTGTGCAACTCCCGGATACCGTAGGAGTGCTTTGGGGTGTGCCAAACGTCACAACGTAACTGGGTGGCTATAAAGGTACGCTACGGGTATCTCTGAAAGTGTCTGTTGGGTTGGCACGAATCGAGATTGGGATTTTGTCACTCCGTGTAAACGGAGAGGTATCTCTGGGCCCACTCGGTAGGACATCATCATAATGTGCACAATGTGACCAAGGGGTTGATCACGGGATGATGTGTTACAGAACGAGTAAAGAGACTTGCCGGTAACGAGATTGAACAAGGTATCGGTATACCGACGATCGAATCTCGGGCAAGTACCATACCGCTAGACAAAGGGAATTGTATACGGGATTGATTGAGTCCTTGACATCGTGGTTCATCCGATGAGATCATCGTGGAACATGTGGGAGCCAACATGGGTATCCAGATCCCGCTGTTGGTTATTGACCGGAGAACATCTCGGTCATGACTACATGTCTCCCGAACCCGTAGGGTCTACACACTTAAGGTTCGATGACGCTAGGGTTATAAAGGAAGTTTGTATGTGGTTACCGAATGTTGTTAGGAGTCCCGGATGAGATCCTGGACGTCACGAGGAGTTCCGGAATGGTCCGGAGGTAAAGATTTATATATAGGAAGTCCTGTTTCGGCCATCGGGACAAGTTTCGGGGTCATCGGTATTGTACCGGGACCACCGGAAGGGTCCCGGGGGCCCACCGGGTGGGGCCACCTGCCCCGGGGGGCCACATGGGCTGTAGGGGTGCGCCTTGGCCTACATGGGCCAAGGGCACCAGCCCCTAGAGGCCCATGCGCCAAGATATAGGAAAAAGGGGAGAGTCCTAAAGGGGGAAGGCACCTCCGAGGTGCCTTGGGGAGGATGGACTCCTCCCCCCCTCTTAGCCGCACCCCTTCCTTGGAGGAAGGGGCAAGGCTGCGCCTCCCCCCTCTCCCCTGCCCCTATATATAGTGGAGGGGAGGGAGGGCATCCATACCTGAGCCCCTGGCGCCTCCCTCCCTCCCGTGACACCTCCTCCTCTCCCGTAGGTGCTTGGCGAAGCCCTGCAGGATTGCCACGCTCCTCCATCACCACCACGCCGTTGTGCTGCTGCTGGATGGAGTCTTCCTCAACCTCTCCCTCTCTCCTTGCTGGATCAAGGCGTGGGAGACGTCACCGGGCTGTACGTGTGTTGAACGCGGAGGTGCCGTCCGTTCGGCACTTGATCATCGGTGATCTGAATCACGACGAGTACGACTCCATCAACCCCGTTCACTTGAACGCTTCCGCTTAGCGATCTACAAGGGTATGTAGATCCAAACTCTCCTCCTCCTTCTACTCGTTGCTGGTCTCTCCATAGATAGATCTTGGTGATACGCGTAGGAAAATTTTGAATTTCTGCTACGTTCCCCAACAGTGGCATCATGAGCTAGGTCTATTGCGTAGATTCTTTGCACGAGTAGAACACAAAGTAGTTGTGGGCGTTGATGTTGTTCAATATGCTTACCGTTACTAGTCCAATCTTGTTTCGACGGTATTGTGGGATGAAGCGGCCCGGACCGACCTTACACGTACTCTTACGTGAGACAGGTTCCACCGATTGACATGCACTTGGTGCATAAGGTGGCTAGCGGGTGCCAGTCTCTCCCACTTTAGTCGGAACGGATTCGATGAAAAGGGTCCTTATGAAGGGTAAATAGCAATTGGCATATCACGTTGTGGTCTTGCGTAGGTAAGAAACGTTCTTGCTAGAAACCCATAGCAGCCACGTAAAACATGCAACAACAATTAGAAGACGTCTAACTTGTTTTTGCAGGGTATGCTATGTGATGTGATATGGCCAAGAAGAATGTGATGAATGATATGTGATGTATGAGATTGATCATGTTCTTGTAATAGGATTCACGACTTGCATGTCGATGAGTATGACAACCGGCAGGAGCCATAGGAGTTGTCTTTATTTATTGTATGACCTGCGTGTCATTGAAGAACGCCATGTAAACTACTTTACTTTATTGCTAAACGCGTTAGTCATAGAAGTAGAAGTAGTCGTTGGCGTGACAACTTCATGAAGACACGATGATGGAGATCATGATGATGGAGATCATGGTGTCGTGCCGGTGACGATGATGATCATGGAGCCCCGAAGATGAAGATCAAAAGGAGAAAAATGATATTGGCCATATCATGTCACTATTTGATTGCATGTGATGTTTATCATGTTTATGCATCTTGTTTGCTTAGGACGACGGTAGTAAATAAGATGATCCCTTACAAAATTTCAAGAAGTGTTCTCCCCTAACTGTGCACCGTTGCTACGGTTCGTCGCTTCTAAGCACCATGTGATGATTGGGTGTGATGGATTCTTACGTTCACATACAACGGGTGTAAGACAGTTTTACACAGCGAAAACACTTAGGGTTAACTTGACGAGCCTAGCATGTGCAGACATGGCCTCGGAACATGGAGACCGAAAGGTCGAGCATGAGTCGTATGGTAGATACGATCAACATGAAGATGTTCACCGATGATGACTAGTCCGTCTCACGTGATGATCGGACACGGCCTAGTTGACTCGGATCATGTGATCACTTAGATGACCAGAGGGATGTCTATCTAAGTGGGAGTTCATAAGATGAACTTAATTATCCTGAAATAGTCAAAAGACCTTTTGCAAATTATGTCGTAAGCTCGCGCTTTAGTTCCACTGTTTAGATATGTTCCTAGAGAAAATATAGTTGAAAGTTGATAGTAGCGATTATGCGATCAGTAGAAAGCATATGTCCTTAATGCACCGCTCAGTGTGCTGAACCCCAACGTCGTTTGTCGATGTTGCGAACATCGGACATACACGTTTTGATAACTACGTGATAGTTCAATTAAATGGTTTAAGTAGAGGCACCAAAGACGTTTTCGAAACGTCGCGGAACATATGAGATGTTTCGAGGGCTAAAATTGGGATTTCAGGCTCGTGCCCACGTCAAGAGGTATAAGACCTCCGACGATTTTCTTAGCCTGCAAACTAAGGGAGAAAAGCTAAATCGTTGAGCTTGTGCTCAGATTGTCTGAGCACAACAATCACTTGAATCGAGTGGGAGTTGATCCTCCAGATGAGATAGTGATGTTTCCCCAAAGTCATTGCCATCAAGCTGCTAGAGCTTCGTGATTAACTATAACATATCAGGGATAGATATGATGATCCTTGAAATATTCATGATGTTTGACACCGCGAAAGTAGAAATCAAGAAGGAGCATCAATTGTTGATGGTTGGTGAAACCACTAGTTTCAAGAAGGGCAAGGGAACAAAGGGATACTTCATGAAACGGCAATTCAGCTGCTGCTCTAGTGAAGAAACCCAAGGTTGAACCCAAACCCGAGACTAAGTGCTTCTGTAATAAGGGGAACAACCACTGGAGCAGCATTACCCTAGATACTTGGTAGATGAGAAGGCTGGCAAGGTCGATAGAAGTATATTGGATATACATTATGTTAATGTGTACTTTACTAGTACTCCTAGTAGCACCAGGGTATTGGATACCGGTTCGGTTGCTAAGTGTTAGTAACTCGAAATAAAAGCTACGGAATAAAAGGAGACTAGCTAAAGGTGAGCTGACGAT
The DNA here is from genome assembly GCF_002162155.2 of Triticum dicoccoides. Taxonomy (NCBI): domain Eukaryota; kingdom Viridiplantae; phylum Streptophyta; class Magnoliopsida; order Poales; family Poaceae; genus Triticum; species Triticum dicoccoides. Next base: position 130,307,725 of record NC_041392.1, on the reverse strand, counting down.
ATATGTTGGAAGTGTTTCCAAGGTTGATATGATCAAGCATCGCACGCTCCCTCTACCACCGAGATTGGTGTTTGCGTTGAGCATAGACATGATTGGATTATGTCTATCGCAATACGGTTATTCATTTAAGGAGAATAATGGTTACTCTATTTTTGAATAATACCTTCAATGGTCTTGCACCTAAAGGAATGGTTTATTGAATCTCGGTCGTAGTGATACACATTTTCATGCCAAAAGATATAAGATAGTAATGATAGTACCACTTACTTGTGGCACTGCCATGTAAGTCATAATGGTATAAAACGCATGAAGAAGCTCCATGTTGATGGATCTTTGGACTCACTCGTTTTTGAAAAGTTTGAGACATGCGAACCATGTCTATTGGTGTATATGCATGAAGAAACTCCATGCAAATGGATCGTTCGGACTCACTTGATTTTGAATCACTTGAGATATGCAAATCATACCACATGGGCAAGATGACTGAAAAGCCTCATTTCAGTAAGATGGAAGAAGATAGCAACTTGTTGGAAGTAACACATTTTGATGTGTGCAGTAGAATGAGTGCTGAGGCATGCAGTGAATATCATTATGTTCTTACTTCACAGATGATTCGAGTAAATGTTGAGTATATTTACTTGATGAAACACAAGTCTGAATTATTGAATGGTTCAAGTAATTTCAGAGTGAAGTAGCAGATCATTGTGACAAGAGGATAAAATGTCTATGATATGATCATAGAGATGAATATCTAAGTTACGAGTTTTGGCACACAATTAAGACATTGTGGAAATTGTTTCGCAATTAATACCGCCTGGAACACCATAATGTGATGGTGTGTCCGAACATCATAGTTGCACCCTATTGGATATGGTGCGTACCATGATGTCTCTTATCGAATTACCACTATCGTTCATGGGTTAGGCATTAGAGACAACCACATTCACTTTAAATAGGGCACCACGTAATTCCGATGAGATGACACCGTATGAATTATGGTTTAGAGAAACCTAAGTTGTCGTTTCTTAAAAGTTTGTGGCTGCGACGCTTATATGAAAAAGTTTCAGGTTGATAAGCTCGAACCCAAAGCGGATAAAATGCATCTTCATAGGAAACCCAAAACAGTTGGGTATACCTCCTAATTCAGATCCGAAAGCAATATGGATTGTTTCTAGAATCGGGTCCTTTCTCGAGGAAAAGTTTCTCTCAAAAGAATTGAGTGGGAGGATGGTGGAGACTTGATGAGGTTATTGAACCGTCTCTTCAACTAGTGTGTGACAGGGCACAGGGAGTAGTTCCTGTGGCACCTACACCAATTGAAGTGGAAGCTTATGATATTGATCATGAAACTTCGGATCAAGTCACTCCCAAACCTCGTAGGATGACAAGGATGCGTACTACTTCAGAGTGGTACGTAATCCTGTCTTGAAGGTCATGTTGCTAGACAACAATGAACCTACGAGCTATGAAGAAGCGATGGTGGGCCCGGATTCCGATAAATGGCTTGAGGCCATAAAATCCGAGAGAGGATCCATGTATGAAAACAAAGTGTAGACTTTGGCAGAACGGCTCGATGGTCGTAAGGCTAATGAGTACAGATGGATTTCAAAAGGAAGACGGACAATGATGGTAAATGTCACCATTAAGAAAGCTCGACTTGTCGTTAAGATGTTTTCCGACAAGTTCAAGGAGTTGACTACGATGAGATTTTCTCACTCGTAGCGATGCTAAGAGTCTGTTGGAATTATATTAGCGATTACTGCATTATTTATGAAATCTTGCAGATAGGATGTCAAAACATTGTTTCCTCGACAATTTTAATGAGGAAAGGTTGTATGTGATACAACCGGAAGGTTTTGTCAATCCCGAAAGATGCTAATAAGTATGCAAAGCTCCAGCAATCCTTCTAAGGACTGGAGTGAGCATCTCGGAGTTGGAATGTATGCTTTGATGATGATCAAAAATTTTGGGTTTGTACAAAGTTTATGAGAAACTTGTATTTCCAAAGAAGTGAGTGGGAGCACTATAGAATTTCTGATGAGTATATGTTGTTGACATATTGTTGATCAGAAATGACGTAGAATTTCTGGAAAGCATATAGGGTTATTTTGAAAGTGTTTTTCAATGGAAAGCATGGATTAAGCTACTTGAACATTGAGCATCAAGATCTATAAGGATAGATCAAAATGCTTAATAATACTTTCAAATGAGCACATACCTTGACATGATCTTGAAGGTGTTCAAGATGGACCATTCAAAGAAGGAGTTCTTGCCTGAGTTGTAAGGTACGAAGTTAAGACTTAAAGCTCGACCACGGCAGAATAGAGAGAAAGGACGAAGGTCGTCCCCTATGCTTAAGACGTAGGCTCTTCAGTATGCTATGCTGTGTACCGCACCTGAAGTGTGCCTTGCCATGAGTCAGTCAAGGGGTACAAGAGTGATCCAAGAATGGCTCACAGGACAGCGGTCAAAGTTATCATTAGTAACTAGTGGACTAAGGAATTTTCTTGATTATGGAGGTGGTAAAAGAGTTCGTCGTAAAGGTTACGACGATGCAAGCTTGACACCTATCCGGATAGCTCTGAGTAGAGAGACCAGATACATATAATGGACCAATAATTTAGAATAGCTCCAAGTAGAACAGTTGTTTGGAATAGCTCCAAATAGAGCGTGGTAGCTGCATCTAGGAGATGACATAGAGATTTGTAAAGCACACACGGATCTGAAAGGTTCAGACCCGTTGACTAAAACCTCTCTCACAAGCAACATGATCAAACATAAAACTCATTGAGTGTTAATCACATAGTGATGTGAACTAGACTACTGACTCTAGTAAACTCTTGGGTATTAGTCACATGGCGATGTGACCTGTGAGTGTTAATCACATGGCGATGTGAACTAGATTATTGACTCTAGTGCAAGTGGGAGACTGTTGGAAATATGCCCTAGAGGCAATAATAAAAGTATTATTATTATATTTCCTTGTTCATGATAATTGTCTTTTATTCATGCTATAACTGTATTATCCGGAAATCGTAATACACGTGTGAATACATAGACCACAATATGTCCCTAGTGAGCCTCTAGTTGACTAGCTCGTTGTGATCAACAGATAGTCATGGTTTCCTGGCTATGGACATTGGATGTCGTTGATAACAGGATCACATCATTAGGAGAATGATGTGATGGACAAGACCCAATCCTAAGACTAGCACAAAAGATCGAGTAGTTCATTTGCTAGAGCTTTGCGAATGTCAAGTATCTCTTCCTTTGACCATGAGATCGTATAACTCCTGGATACCGTAGGAGTGCTTTGGGTGTATCAAACGTCACAACGTAACTGGGTGACTATAAAGGTGCACTACAGGTATCTCCGAAAGTATCTATTGTTTTATGCGGATCGAGACTGGGATTTGTCACTCCGTGTAAACGGAGAGGTATCTCTGGGCCCACTCGGTAGGACATCATCATATGCGCAATGTGACCAAGGATTTGATCACGGGATGATGTGTTACGGAACGAGTAAAGTGACTTGCCGATAACGAGATTGAACAAGGTATTGGATACCGACGATCGAATCTCGGGCAAGTAAAATATCGCTAGACAAAGGGAATTGAATACGGGATTGATTAAGTCCTTGACATCGTGTTTCATCCGATGAGATCATCGTGGAACATGTGGGAGCCAACATGGGTATCCAGATCCCGCTGTTGGTTATTGACCGGAGAACGTCTCGGTCATGTCTGCATGTCTCCCGAACCCGTAGGGTCTACACACTTAAGGTTCGATGACGCTAGGGTTATAAAGGAAGTTTGTATGTGGTTACCGAATGTTGTTCGGAGTCCCGGATGAGATCCCGGACGTCACGAGGAGTTCCGGAATGGTCCGGAGGTAAAGATTTATATATAGGAAGTCCTGTTTCGGCCATCGGGACAAGTTTCGGGGTCATCGGTATTGTACCGGGACCACCGGAAGGGTCCCGGGGGCCCACCGGGTGGGGCCACCTGCCCCGGGGGGCCACATGGGCTGTAGGGGGTGCGCCTTAGCCTACATGGGCCAAGGGCACCAGCCCCTAGAGGCCCATGCGCCAAGATATAGGAAAAAGGGGAGAGTCCTAAAGGGGGAAGGCACCTCCGAGGTGCCTTGGGGAGGATGGACTCCTCCCCCCTCCTTAGCCGCACCCCTTCCTAGGAGGAGGGGGCAAGGCTGCGCCTCCCCCCTCTCCCCTGCCCCTATATATAGTGGAGGGGAGGGAGGGCATCCATACCTGAGCCCTTGGCGCCTCCCTCCCTCCCGTGACACCTCCTCCTCTCCCGTAGGTGCTTGGCGAAGCCCTGCAGGATTGCCACGCTCCTCCATCACCACCACGCCGTTGTGCTGCTGCTGGATGGAGTCTTCCTCAACCTCTCCCTCTCTCCTTGCTGGATCAAGGCGTGGGAGACATCGTCGAGCTGTACGTGTGTTGAACGCGGAGGTGCCGTCCGTTCGGCACTAGGATCATCGGTGATCTGAATCACGACGAGTACGACTCCATCAACCCCGTTCACTTGAACGCTTCCGCTTAGCGATCTACAAGGGTATGTAGATGCACTCCCCTTTCTACTCGTTGCTGGTCTCTCCATAGATAGATCTTGGTGTTACGTAGGAAAATTTTGAATTTCTGCTACGTTCCCCAACAGTGGGTTGCTAGTAGTGTTGATTACTCCTTGTAGTTTATGCTAGTTGGTTTACTTGGTGGAAGATCATATGTTTAGATCCTTTATGCATATTAATACCCCTCTGATTATGAACATGAATATGATTTGTGAGTAGTTACGTTTGTTCCTGAGGATATGGGAGAAGTCTTGCTATAAGTAGTCGTGTGAATTTGGTATTCATTCGATATTTTGATGAGATGTATGTTGTCTCTCCTCTAGTGGTGTCATGTGAACGTCGACTACATGACACTTCACCATTGTTTAGGCCTAGGGGAAGGCATTGGGAAGTAATAAGTAGATGATGGGTTGCTAGAGTGACAGAAGCTTAAACCCTAGTTTATGTGTTGCTTCGTAAGGGGCTGATTTGGATACATATGTTTCATGCTATGGTTAGGTTTACCTTAATACTTATTTTGTAGTTGCGGATGCTTGCAAGAGGGGTTAATCATAAGTGGGATGCTTGTCCAAGTAAGGGCAGTACCCAAGCACCGGTCCACCCACATATCAAATTATCAAAGTACCGAACGTGAATCATATGAGCGTGATGAAAACTAGCTTGACAATAATTCACATGTGTCCTCGGGAGCGTTTTCCTTTATATAAGAGTTTGTCCAGGCTTGTCCTTTGCTACAAGAAGGATTGGGCCATCTTTCTGCACCTTATTTAATTTTATTACTTGTTATCCGTTACAAATTACCTTATAACAAAACTATCTATTACCGATAATTTCAGTGCTTGCAGAGAATACCTTACTGAAAACTACTTATCATTTCCTTCTGCTCCTCGTTGGGTTCGACACTCTTACTTATCAAAAGGACTACGATAGATCCCCTATACTTGTGGGTCATCAGTACCCAGCAGTCTCCTTTGGGTATCCTATGAAGACACATTTCTCTGATTTGGGTTCGAGCTTATCAGGTTGAAGCTTTTTCACATAAGCATCGCAGCCCCAAACTTTAAGAAATGACAACTTGGGTTTCTTGCCAAACCATAGTTCATAAGGTGTCGTCTCAATGGATTTCGATGGTGCCCTATTAAACGTCAATGCAGCTATCTCTAAAGCATAACCCCAAAACGATAGCGGTAAATCAGTAAGAAACATCATAGATCGCACCATATCTAATAAAGTGCGGTTACGACGTTCGGACACACCATTACGCTGTGGTGTTCTAGGTGGCGTGAGTTGTGAAACTATTCTGCATTGTTTCAAATGAAGACCAAACTCATAACTCAAATATTCACCTCCACGATCAGATTGTAGAAACTTAATTTTCTTGTTACGATGATTTTCCACTTCACTCTGAAATTCTTTGAACTTTTCAAATGTTTCAGACTTATGTTTCATCAAGTAGATATATGATGACCCACAAGTGTAGGGGATCTATCGTAGCCTTTTCGATAAGTAAGAGTGTCAAACCCAATGAGGAGCAGAAGGAAATGATAAGCGGTTTTCAGCAAGGTATTCTCTGCAAGCACTGAAATTATCGGTAACAGATAGTTTTGTGATAAGGTAATTTGTAACGGGTAACGAGTAATGAAAGTAAATTAGGTGCAGCAAGATGGCCCAATCCTTTTTGTAGCAAAGGACAAGCCTGGACAAACTCTTATATAAAGGAAAGCGCTCCCGAGGACACATGGGAATTATGGTCAAGCTAGTTTTTATCACGCTCATATGATTCGCGTTCGGTACTTTGATAATTTGATATGTGGGTGGACCGGTGCTTGGGTATTGTCCTTCTTTGGATAACCATCCCACTTATGATTAACCCCTATTGCAAGCATCCGCAACTAAAACAGAAGTATTAAGGTAAACCTAACCATAGCATGAAACATATGGATCCAAATCAGCCCCTTACGAAGCAACACATAAACTAGAGTTTAAGCTTCTGTCACGGTCGGTGTCAAAACCGGCGGATCTCGGGTAGGGGGTCCCGAACTGTGCGTCTAGGCCGGATGGTAACAGGAGGCAGGGGACACGAAGTTTTACCCAGGTTCGGGCCCTCTTGATGGAGGTAAAACCCTACGTCCTGCTTGATTAATATTGATGATATGGGTAGTACAAGAGTAGATCTACCACGAGATCAGAGAGGCTAAACCCTAGAAGCTAGCCTATGGTATGATTGTATGTTGTGATTGTTGTCCTACGGACTAAAACCCTTCGATTTATATAGACACCGAAGAGGGTTAGGGTTACACAAGGTCAGTTACAAAGGAGGAGATATCCATATACGTATTGCCTAGCTTGCCTTCCACGCCAAGTAGAGTTCCATCCGGACACGAGACGAAGTCTTCAATCTTGTATCTTCATAGTCTAACAGTCCGGCCAATGGAGATAGTTCGGTTGTCCGGAGACCCCCTAATCCAGGACTCCCTCAGTAGCCCCTGAACCAGGCTTCAATGACAATGAGTTCGGCGTGCAGTATTGTCTTCGGCATTGCAAGGCGGGTTCCTTCTCCGAATATATCACAGAAGAATTTGAATACGAGGATAGTGTCCGACCCTGCAAAACAAGTTCCACATTCCACCATAGAGAGAATAATATTTTCGCAGATCTAATTTGCTGGCTTGTTTTGGCAACATGACATTATGTCATGGCCCGGTGATTATTCGAACCGTTTCTTTTAACCAGCCCCGCACATAACGCGAGGCAGTTTTTCGACACGTCTTGTCAAAGCAAAGATCGTGTCCCCTTATTACGGGATTCTCATCAATACGGGCATGGGTAACCCAACTGCGCCATCAATTGCGGCGCTTGGGGGGTAAGCGAGTTTTACCAGGCAAGTGGGGATGCTTAGTTTCATCTGCCCATATAAAGGGATAAGGATTCACCTTTCTATCCATGCCTTCTTCCTCCCTTACCCATCCGTTTTTGCACACTCGAGCTCTAGCGGCCAAGTCCGCACTTCCCACCTCGACCTTCTCCAATCATGTCCGGAGAAGGAGGCAAGTGGATGGTCTCCTCCGTCACGGAGGGAGACATCAAGAAACTGAGGAGAGCCGGATACCTGCCCAACGACATCGCGCACCGGCTCCCAGATGAGGGGCAGCTCATCCCCACCCCCAGGCCCCGTGAGAGGGTAGTATTCCTCACCCATTTCCTCCGTGGACTGGGATTCCCTCTCCATCCTTTCGTACGGGGGCTCATGTTTTATTACGGCCTAGATTTCCATGATCTGGCCCCGAACTTCATCCTCAACATCTTGGCGCTTATCATCGTGTGTGAGGCCTTCATCCGCATCAAGCCCCACTTTGTCTTATGGCTGAAGACCTTCAATGTCAAGCCGAAGGTGGTGGGCGGCCACCAGGCGGAGTGCGGAGGTGCCATGGTGGGCAAGATGCCCAAAGTAACATGGCTCGAGGGATCCTTTGTGGAAACCATAAAGGGGTGGCAATCGGGGTGGTTCTATATCACCGAGCCGCGCGACCCTGCATGGGCAGCGGCCCCCGAGTTCCGATCTGGCATCCCCACGCGGCTCACCTCCTGGAAAGAGAAGGGCCTGTCCTGGGGTAGTTCGAAAGAGCTGACCGGACTCCAAACATGTATTCAAAACATGGTGGACAAGAAGCTCAAGCTTGTCAACATAGTCCAAGTTATGCTCATCCGCCAGATACTCCTGTGCCAACAACGGGAGTGCAACTTGTGGGAGTTCAATCCGGGGCGGCACCGAACTCTGAACAGGCTCTTCGACACGACTCATGAAGACGCCTGGAGGGTGATGTTCAAAAGTGCCAAGGTCCCCCCCCCCCTATTACTGAGGATCGCGGATTCAGCGCGAAGTGCCAAGCCAGTGCGGTAAGCTGCTTTACCTTTCACAGGATACTTATTTTTTTATGTAGATTGACTCTATGCGGGATCTAAACTCCCGTACCTTTGACAGGACTGGCAAAAGATGGCCGGACAGATCGACTGTCCGGCTCCTTTGCCCGAAGGCCCCGCAAACGCTCTTCTGGCGGAGATGCTGACTCTGGCCCCTTATAAGGTGCCGGAGAAGACCAAGAAGGCCAAGGGAACCCAAAAGAGTTCCCGACGCCAGGCGTCGTCGGACTCACTGTCCAATGACTCTGCGGCGCACTCTTCCCCTGAAGACGAGGAAGAGGAAGAAGAAGATGCTCCCCCACCGACTGGGGGAGACAAGAAAAGGAAGGCTGCCCCAACTGGGGAGGCTAGAGGGTCCAAGAAGGGAAGGACTCTCCTTCCGGACAGTTCCACCGCCGCCGACGAAGGTGAAGACGAGTGGTTGCCCAGGGTCAAGCCCCCGGGGAGATCGTAAGTATTCGGATACCAGAGTAACTCATAGGATTCCTTTGTCGCACTGCTTTCCCTAACGCCGAACGCAATTATGCAGGCCGCCACGAGCCAGTATCGATGTATCATCGGACGGCTCCTTGGGCTTGTCGGACATGGATAGTGATCCAGTCCCGACCGCCACCTCCCCTCATCCTGCCGATGATGCCGAGATGTTGTCTCAAGAGGCACTGGATCAAGGGGAAACAGTCCTGGAGGCGCCTCAAGGCGACCTTCCGGACTCCGGGAGCCGCGGGGACGGGGCCCCCGAGAGCTCCGAGTTCGGCCCTCAGCCGAACACCGCGCCGGACCCTCCAGCGGTTCCGGGCTCGGGCAGGCGGCCTCCTTCTAAGAGGGGCAAGACGCCTATGTCGGTGACTTCTGTCCATCCAGAGGCACCGGACAATCTGTTGGAAGCACTTTGCAGCGCTTCCATCGACGAGGAGCACTGCACTATCATGAGTGCGGTGATCCAGAAGGTTCAGTCCGCCAAGAGCGGATTGACTGAAGCCTGTGCCAGCCTTCTAATGGGATTTGAGGTAAGTGTTTTAAAATGTAGTAGAAATATTATCGCATAGACAGTAGCCCCTGATGCTTTGTTCGATGTTCACAAAGAAAAGCCAAATAGAGGATCAAATAATATCGCAGGAGTCTAATATAAGTATGTCAATATGCGTATGCAGGCTTCGCCGCTGGCGTCCGCCGCACTGACTGCGGAGGTTGCTGTGCTGAAGCAGGACCTCGAGGGGTCCAGGAAAGAGCTCGGCCTTGTCAAGAGGCAGCTCGAGGAGAACAAGGGTAAGTAATACCCTGTCTATAGAAATGTATATATAAAAAAGGACGCGATTGGAAAATGACAGGATCATTGTATGTTTGCTAGGGGCCATGACCGAGGTGGCGACCCTGAAGCAAGCGCTAACCAAGGTCAAAGATACAGCGACCAAGGAGCGCACCGAGCGAGAGAAGCACGAGGCTCGGGTGGGCGAGGTGCAGCAAGAGCTCCAGGCTCTCGTGACAAAGCACGAGGCGTTGGAGCTTGACTTGAAGACGCGAGAGTTTGAGCTCGCCACGGCCCTTGAGAGCGCAAAGAGTGCCAAGGCTGAAGCCCAAAAGGCCCTCCAAGAGATCGACACAATGAAGAAGATAGCGGCGGGTAAGGCTTTCTATATGCAAAGCAAGCATGTAAAAGTAAATTACTGATTACTTACCCGAATCCGGAGCTCTCCAGGAGCATTTGCAGATCTGCCCCGCAGTGTGTCCGATGCCGCACAATTTTACCAAGCCGAGGAAGGAAGCTCGACGAAGAAGCTGTTCTGGTCTCAGTATGCTGAGGCCGAACATCCGGTGCCAATGAGCGACCAGCTGAAGCAGATGGTCGAGCTACATAAGGCGGCCGATCAGGCCATGAAGAGCTTTATAATCCGGTTGTGGCCTGGCGACGCTCTTCCGAACAGCTTCTTCGGCCTGGTGAGGCGGCTTGTGGATGCTTGCCCGCGGCTGGAGGTCGTCAAGCGATCTGTCTGCATTGAAGGTGCACGCCGGGCTTTCGCCCGTGTGAAATTGCAGTGGGTCAATCTAGACACCATGAAGCTGATCAAGGAGGGGCCGCCGGAGGGCAAGGAGCACCGCCACCCTAAGATGTACTACGAGGGTGTTCTGTCGGTGCCCGTCTCATCACGGACGAGTGTTCAAAAGATGTAATATTTGAATGAGACTTGCTCGTTTTATCCTGTATGTATGAAAACTTGTTTCATATGCGCTATGCAACGCTTGTTGGAATTTAAAATATTACCTTCTGTTTGGCTGTTTATCCAATCTGAGAGATGGCTAGTCCTTGGCTTCTGCCCCCATGGCACGAGTGCTGGGGTGTTCGGGATAAACCTGAGCACTCTTGTTCCCATGTTTGGGTCCTTCGAGGGAGGTGCTCAGCACAGCGAACAAGGCAACCGGACTAATAATGATTTATCACTCTCACTTAGCCATAGAATTCTATAATTTTCAATTTCGGCAAAGCCCCTAGTATTCAGAAGGCCGAATTCGGGGCGCGATACACGCCTTTAAGCTGAACAGGGCCGGCCCCTCGCCCTAAGCGGCATAAGTCTTTAGGGACTCGAAAAACCTCGCCGAACAGCGACCAGTCTCTTGCCTTATCATGACAGTCAGTTTTAGCTTTCTCTACTGAGGTGCTAAGCCCGGCAGAACCGGGGCACAATCGCAGTAGTTCTCCTAGCGCTACCTTAGCCGATAGAGCGGAACGTAAGGTACCAAAACATAGGAGCCGGGCAAACCCAACATTTGACCAAAGACATGATTCGGAGTTGATGCATATAATGCTATAAGTTCGGGGTGCCGCACTTGTGAAAGTGTTCGGGCTTATTGTGAGGTACGTAAGCCCCTGGTGTATTAGCCGTACCAAGGTGTACGGTTGCAAGGCGTCATTAATGAACACATAGATATATATATATATATAACAAGAATGCAATAATAGTCGTAATGTCATGCATTGTTTATTAAAAAATTGCATTAAAGCAGAGTGATACAGATAGTGCGATAAGCAAAGAGTAGGACTATGTCCCTTCCAAGGGCGAGCTGAGGAATGATATTAAATCGAATTTTTTGCTCGTTACTGTAATCAACCTGGGAATTCTGTGGTATGACGTAGTTGTCTGCCTCCTTGGTCGCTGCATCATGTGTTCGGCAATAGTGCTGCCGGACAGTGTTTCCAGAGATTAAGGTCCTGAGAGAGAAAAAAGAAAAATGACCAAATGGGAAGCCCCTAGTGCGGTTTACCGCGTTTTGGGGCGTGCTGCAGTTGTGCCCCCCTCCCCACCTGTGCCCATAGTACTTTTAATGCATAATTATGTACGCGCGGCACGAATATCACCATTGGGCTGAGATTGGGGTGGCCGCCGTATTGCTACACGAGCTCAAATCGTGCCAGGCGGTCTATTTGCCGATTGCCCCGAGCGCGCTTGAAGGTGTCCAGGCTTTGAAGCGCCGAACTGGTTGATTGCCTTGAAAGGCTGCTTTGCGCTCCTGCTGCGAGGGCCGTAGTGTGCTCCTCTGTTCGGAGGGAGCGCTCTGTGTTTCCATTGACTGTAATAACTCCGTGAGGTCCTGGCATCTTGAGCTTGAGGTATGCATAGTGCGGTACCGCATTGAATCTAGCAAATGCGGTTCCCCCGAGCAGCGCATGATAACCACTACGGAACGGGACTATGTCGAAGATTAACTCTTCGCTTCGGAAGTTATCCGGGGATCCGAAGACCACTTCCAGTGTAATTGAGCCTGTGCATATGGGCCTCTACACCTGGAATGATGCCCTTAAAGGTCGTTTTTGTGGGTTTGATCCTTGAGGGGTCTATACCCATTTTGCGCACTGTGTCCTGATAAAGCAGGTTTAGGCTGCTGCCACCATCCATAAGGACTCGAGTGAGGTGAAATCCGTCGATGATTGGGTCTAGGACCAGTGCGGTGAATCCGCCATGACGGATACTAGTGGGGTGGTCCCTGCGATCGAAGGTGATCGGGCAGGAGGACCAAGGGTTGAACTTTGGGGCGACTGGCTCCAACGCATATACATCCCTGAGCGCACGCTTCCGCTCCCTCTTGGGGATGTGGGTTGCGTATATCATGTTCACCGTCCGCACTTGCGGGGGAAACCTCTTCTGTCCTCCAGTGTGCGGCTGCCGGGGCTCCTCCTCATCATGGCTATGCGGCCCCTTGTCCTTGTTTTCGGTAATTAACTTGCCGACCTGCTTGAACACCCAACAATCCCTGTTGGTGTGATTGGCTGGCTTGTCTGGGGTGCCGTGTATTTGACATGAGCGATCGAGTATACGGTACAAGCTGGACGGACTCGGCGTACTTTGTTTGAATGGCTTTTTCAGCTGACCAGGTTTAGAGCCTTTGAATCCGGGATTGACTGACGTATCCTCACTATTTTCGCTGTTAATGTGGCGCTTATGCTTGTTGCGACGTGACCTGCTATTGCCATCCTTGGTATCTGAGGTACCATGGTTCTTTGATATGTTATTACTGCGAGCCAGCCAGCTGTCTTCTCCCGCACAAAAGCGGGTCATGAATGTCGTCAGAGCTGCCATAGATTTCAGCTTTTCCTGACCAAGGTGCCGGGCTAGCCACTCGTCTCGTATGTTGTGCTTGAAAGCCGCTAAGGCCTCCGCATCCGGACAGTCGACGATTTTATTTTTCTTTGTAAGGAACCGAGTCCAGAATTGCCTGGCCGACTCTTCTGGCTGCTGAATTATGTGGCTCAAATCATCAGCGTCTGGTGGTCGCACATAAGTGCCCTGAAAGTTGTCGTGGAATGCGGCTTCCAGATCTTCCCAACAGCTAATGGAGTCCGCTGGCAAGCTGTTAAGCCAATGCCGCGCTGGTCCTTTGAGCTTTAGTGGGAGGTATTTGATGGCGTGTAAGTTATCACCGCGGGCCATGTGGATGTGGAGGAGGAATTCCTCAATCCATACTACGGGATCTGTTGTGCCATCGTATGATTCAATATTTACAGGTTTGAAACCTTCTGGGAATTGATGTTCTATTACCTCGTCTGTGAAGCATAAGGGGTGTGCGGTGCCTCTGTATTGGGCTATATCGCGACGCAGCTCAAATGGGTCTTGCCCGCTGTGTTCGGCCCGGCCAGATTTGATTTTACTGTATCCGGCGTGACGTTTGTCATCTCGCAGAGTGGTGCGCCCTCGTGATCTGTAGATCGATCTTGAATGCTTTGCCTTGTCCTCCAATATGTCTCGCAGGTCTGGCGTATCTCCCCATGCCTTTTTATTTGAATGGCGTTGGGGTGGAGGCTGAGCTTTTGGCTGGAATGCCTCTCTATCGCGGCCACGAGGTGGCCGATCAGCCGTATCATACGTTTCTTCCTCCAGTCGGGGTAGTAACCTGTACCTTGGGTAACTCTTGGAGGGGCGCTCAAGTTTATATTCCTCGGCCGCGAGGACTTCAGTCCATTTGTCAGCTAGCAGATCTTGATCAGCTTGAAGTTGTTGCTGCTTTTTCTTCAGGCTATTTGTCGTAGCCATAAGCCGGCGCTTGAAGCGCTCTTGCTCGACGGGATCCTCTGGTACGGCGAATTCATCGTCGCCGAGGCTTGCCTCGTCTTCGGAGGGGGGCATGTGATTGTCATCCTCCTCCTCTCCTTCTGCCGCTCTCTTAGGAGAGCTGGCTCCTCCATCCTCCTGCTCTAAATCTTGCTGGAGGGGTTTGTTGTTTTCTTCGGAACTATCCGGAGTGTTATTATCTCCTGTGCCGGTATCACCACTTTTGCTTTGGCGGGACTTAGAGCGGCGCCGCTGACGTCGGCGTTTGGGTTGCTTCTTGGAGGGGTCATCCTCCGCTATCCCGTCACCATTGCCTTCTTTGGGTGTATCCACCATGTATATGTCATATGACGAGGTGGCTTTCCAGTGCCCTATAGGTGCTGGTTCATGTTCGTCTCCTACATCGTCGTCCATACCGTCGATGTCTTCGGAGTCGAAGTCGAGCATGTCGGTTAAATCATCGACAGTGGCTACAAAGTGGGTGGTGGGTGGGTGTCGAATTTCTTTGTCGTCCGCATCCCAATCCTGTTGGCCATAATCCAGCCAGGGCTCTCCTGACAAAGAGAGAGACCTTAGTGAATTCAGAAAATCGCCGAAGGGCGAGTGTTGAAAGATATCTGCGGCGGTGAATTCCATGATCAGCGCCCAATCGGATTCGATTGGCAGGGGCGCGGATGGTTCAGAGTCCGGAAAAGAGTCCGGCACCTTGGAGTCACGGGCTGCGCAGAGGGTTAGGCTGGTGTTCGGCTTGATCGCCGTTGAGACTGCAGCCCCTGAGGCGGTGTCTAACCACCCGTCCTCGACTGGCGCAGTTGGCTCCGAGCTAAGGGTCGAAGCTGATGCGGGCGCAGCCTCTGGGGTACTGTTCGGCGGCAGAGCTAGGTCATACCCATCGCGACAGTGCGGCGCGCCCAGCTGTGGCTCGAATCCGTCGAAGATAAAGTCTCCGCGAATGTCGGTCGTGTAGTTCAAACTTCCAAATCTGACCTGACGGCCAGGGGCGTAGCTTTCAATCTGCTCCAGATGGCCAAGCGAATTAGCCTGCAGTGCAAAGCCGCCGAATACGAAGATCTGTCCAGGGAGAAAAGTCTCACCCTGGACCGCATCGCTATTGATGATAGTAGGAGCCATCAAGCCTAACAGCGACAACACAGAGGAACTCTCAATGAAAGCACCAATGTCGGTGTCAAAACCGGCGGATCTCGGGTAGGGGGTCCCGAACTGTGCATCTAGGCCGGATGGTAACAGGAGGCAGGGGACACGAAGTTTTACCCAGGTTCGGGCCCTCTTGATGGAGGTAAAACCCTATGTCCTGCTTGATTAATATTGATATTGATGATATGGGTAGTACAAGAGTAGATCTACCACGAGATCAGAGAGGCTAAACCCTAGAAGCTAGCCTATGGTATGGTTGTATGTTGTGATTGTTGTCCTACGGACTAAAACCCTTCGGTTTATATAGACACCGGAGAGGGTTAGGGTTACACAAGGTCGGTTACAAAGGAGGAGATATCCATATACGTATTGCCTAGCTTGCCTTCCACGCTAAGTAGAGTTCCATCCGGACACAAAACGAAGTCTTCAATCTTGTATCTTCATAGTCTAACAGTCCGGCCAATGGAGATAGTCCGGCTGTCCGAAGACCCCCTAATCCAGGACTCCCTCAGTCACTCTAGCAACCCATCATCTACTTATTACTTCCCAATGCCTTCCTCTAGGCCCAAACAATGGTGAAGTGTCATGTAGTCGACGTTCACATGACACCACTACAAGAAAGACAACATACATCTCATCAAAATATCGAACGAATACCAAAATCCATGACTACTTATAGCAAGACTTCTCCCATGCCCTCAGGAACAAGCGTAACTACTCACAAAGCATATTCATGTTCGTAATCAGAGGGGTATTAATATGCATAATGGATCTGAACATATGATCTTCCACCAAGTAAACCAACTAGCATCAACAACAAGGAGTAATCAACACTACTAGCAACCCACAGGTACCAATCTGAGGTTTGGATACAAAGATTGGATACAAGAGATGAACTAGGGTTTGAGATGAGATGGTGCTGGTGAAGATGTTGATGGAGATCGACCCCCTCCCGATGAGAGGATCGATGGTGATGATGTTGGTGATGATTTCCCCCTCTTGAAGGAAAGTTTCCCCAGCAGAACGGCTCCGCCGGAGCCCTAGATTGGGCCAAGGTTCCGCCTCGTGGCGGCGAAGTTTCGTCCCGTGAGCTAGCTTATGATTTTTTTCCTCCACGAAAGACTCCATATAGCCAAAGATGGGCATCAGAGGCCTGCCGGGGGCCCACGAGGCAGGGGGCGCGCCCAGGGGGTAGGGCGTGCCCCCCACCATCGTGGATGGTGGGTGGCCCCCCTCTAGTACTTCTTTCGCCCAATATTTTTTATATATTCTGAAACGTGCTCCCGTGAAGTTTCAGGACTTTTGGAGATATGCAGAATAGGTCTCTAATATTTGCTCCTTTTCCAGCCCGAAATTCCAGCTGCCGGCATTCCCCCTCTTCATGTAAACCTTGTAAAATAAGAGAGAATAGGCATAAGTATTGTGACATAATGTGTAATAACAACCCATAATGCAATAAGTATTGATATAAAAGCATGATGCAAAATGACGTATCAATATACCCATATCTGCTCAAATCATCTGTGAAGGTCAGGAATTAACGATACCCGCCACGAGCATCAACACTCATCGGTCCGCATACATCAGTATGTATTATTTCAAATAAGTCTGTTGCTCGGTCCATTGTTCCATACAACGGAGTCTTGGTAATCTTGCCCATGAGGCATGGTTCGCAAGCATCAAGTGATTCTAAAAGTCCATCGGCATGGAGTTTCTTCATGCACTTTACACCAATATGACCCAAACGGCAGTGCCACAAATAAGTTGCACTATCATTATTAAACTTATATCTTTGGCTTCAATACTATGAATATATGTATCACTACTATCAAGATTTAGTAAAAATAGACCACCCATCAAGGGTGCATGACCATAAAAGATATTACTCATATAAATAGAACAACCATTATTCTCAGATTTAAATGAATAACCGTCTCGCATCAAACAAGATCTAGATATAATGTTCATGCTTAACGCTGGCACCAAATAACAATTATTTAGGTCTAAAACTAATCCCGAAGGTAGATGTAGAGGTAGCGTGCCGACGGCGATCACATGGACTTTGGAACCATTTCCCACACGCATCGTCACCTCGTCCTTAGCCAATCTTCGCTTAATCCGTAGCCCCTGTTTCGAGTTGCAAATATTAGCAACAGAACCAGTATCAAATACCCAGGCGCTACTGCGAGCATTAGTAAGGTACACATTAATAACATGTATATCAAATATACCTTTCACTTTGCCATCCTTCTTATCCACCAAATACTTGGGGCAGTTCCGCTTCCAGTGACCAGTCCCTTTGCAGTAGAAGCACTTAGTCTCAGGCTTAGGTCCAGACTTGGGCTTCTTCACTTGAGCAGCAACTTGTTTGCTGTTCTTCTTGAAGTTCCCCTTCTTCCCTTTGCCCTTCTTCTTGAAGCTGGTGGTCTTGTTGACCATCAACACTTGATGTTCCTTCTTGATTTCTACCTCCGCAACCTTTAGCATTGTGAAGAGCTCGGGAATTGTCTTATCCATCCCTTGCATATTATAGTTCATCACGAAGCTCTTGTAGCTTGGTGGTAGTGATTGAAGAACTCTGTCAATGACCCTATCATCAGGAAGATTAACTCCCAGCTGAGTCAAGTGGTTGTGGTACCCAGACATTCTGAGTATATGTTCACTGGCAGAACTATTCTCCTCAATTTTGCAGCTGTAGAACTTATTGGAGACTTCATATCACTCAATCTGGGCATTTGCTTGAAATATTAACTTCAACTCCTGGAACATCTCATATGCTCCATGACGTTCAAAACGTCGTTGAAGTCCTGGTTCTAAGCCATAAAGCATGGCACACTAAACTATCGAGTAGTCATCAGCTTTGCTCTGCTAGATGTTCTTAACGTTGTCAGCAGTATCTGCAGCAGGCTTGTCACCCAGCTGTGCTTCCAGGACGTAATTCTTCCGTGTAGGAATGAGGATAATCCTCAAGTTATGGACCTAGTCTGTGTAATTGCTACCATCATCTTTCAACTTAGTTTTCTCTAGGAATGCATTAAAATTCAACGGAACAACAGCACGGGCCATATATCTACAGCAACATAGACATGCAAAATACTATCAGGTACTAAGTTCATGATAAATTAAAGTTCAATTAATCATATTACTTAAGAACTCCCACTTAGATAGATATCCCTCTAATCATCTAAGTGATCATGTGATCCATATCAACTAAACCATGTCCGATCATCACGTGAGATGGAGTAGTTTTCAATGGTGAACATCACTATGTTGATCATATCTACTATATGATTCATGCTCGACCTTTCGGTCTTAGTGTTCTGAGGCCATATCTGCATATGCTAGGCTCGTCAAGTTTAACCCGAGTATTCTGTGTGTGCAAAACTGGCTTGCACCCGTTGTATGTGAACGTAGAGCTTATCACACCCGATAATCACGTGGTGTGTCAGCACGACGAACTGTAGCAACGGTGCATACTCAGGGAGAATACTTATACCTTGAAATTTAGTGAGAGATCATCTTATAATGCTACCGCCGAACTAAGCAAAATAAGATGCATAAAGGATAAACATCACATGCAATCAATATAAGTGATATGGCATGGCCATCATCATCTTGTGCCTTTGATCTCCATCTCCAAAGCACCGTCATGATCATCATCGTCGCCGGCTTGACACCTTGATCTCCACCAAAGCATCGATGTCATCTCGCCAACTATTGCTTCTACGACTATCGCTACCACTTAGTGATAAAGTAAAGCAATTACATGGTGATTGCATTTCATACAATAAAGCGACAACTATATGGCTCCTGCCAGTTGTCGATAACTGCGTTACAAAACATGATCATCTCATACAATAAAATTTAGCATCATGTCTTGACCATATCACATCACAACATGCCCTGCAAAAACAAGTTAGATGTCCTCTACTTTGTTGTTGCAAGTTTTACGTGGCTGCTACGGGCTGAGCAAGAACCGTTCTTACCTACGCATCAAAAACCACAACGCGGTATAGTGATTGCTTTTTGATCTTCAGAAAGAACCCTGTTCATTGAATTCAATTCAACTAAAGTTGGAGAAACTGACACCCACCAGCCACCTATCTGCGAAACACGTCGGTAGAACCAGTCTCGCGTAAGCGTATGCGTAATGTCGGTCTGAGCCGCTTCATCCAACAATACGGCAGAATCAAGAATCAACTAGTGACGGCAAGAAATATATATATACCCATGCCCACAACTCCTTTGTGTTCTACTCGTGCATATAACATCTACGCATAGACCTGGCTCTGATGACACTGTTGGGGAACGTAATATTTCAAAATTTTCCTACGCACACGCAAGATCCATCTAGGTGATGCATAGCAACGAGAGGGGGGGAGTGTGTCTACATAACCTCGTAGACCGAAAGTGGAAGCGTTATGAAATGCAGTTGATGTAGTCGAATGTCTTCGCGATCCAACCGATCAAGTACTGAACGCACGGCACCTCCGCGATCTGCACACGTTCAGCTCGGTGACGTCCCTCGTACTCTTGATCCAGCTGAGGAAGAGGGAGAGTTTCGTCAGCACGATGGCGTGATGACGGTGATGATGAAGTTACCGACGCAGGGCTTCGCCTAAGCACTACAACGATATGACTGAGGTGGAATTCTATGGAGGGGGCACCGCTCACAGCTAAACAATCAACTTGTGTGTCTATGGGGTGCCCCCCTCCCCCGTATATAAAGGAGTGGAGGAGGGGAGGTGTAGCGACCCGACCTCAAACGGTCAAGCCACTGTGTATCCGTGCCATCCCTGGATCAGTATGCTGGCACACACAGTACATCAATGTATATATCAAAGTGCAATCACATGTATAAATAACGTAAAACTGATATATACCTCATAAGTCTCAGCGGAAACAAACATAAGGGTGTGGAGTCCATCAACGCCAACGGCAAGTTGAGTGTAGACCGTAACCCTACAACGTAACTCTTACTCGTCGTAGAAAAATCCCTGCAACATAAGACGTTGCAGCCCTGTAGGTCAGTACATTGAACGTACTGGCAAGTCACATCATAAGAATAATGAACCTATTTGTACATGCAATTTGGCTGGTGGAAATCTCTAAGTTTAGTTTTTGCATAAAGCTAGTTTTCCCTAGAATAAAATATACTATTCTACCACTACTGTATAACATAGGATGAGTTGGTAAACCCAACTCAATCCATTCCCAAAGTTTCATTTAAAACCCAACTGTTTAATTAAGAGTGATGAGATCTCCTAGTATTTCCACTACTAGATGCTCAAGTTGTCCGTAACCGGGGACACGGCTAATCGATTAGGTTTTAACACTCTGCAGAGGTTTGCGCACTTTTCCTCACAAGACTCGGTCGCCTCCCTTGAAATTCTCGCACTGCTTGGTGTTTGAGAACAGGATGACCGAGACATAGTCTTTCGAAAGTATTTCCCCTTAACCCACGGATAGGCTGGTACACCTACTCATTCTACATCTGCTAGCCCATCCCGGAAGGGGTCACACTAACTACTCAACTAAGCCAGAGCCCATAGTGGCTTGTGGCTGCACACGTAAGCTTCTAGACATGAGAATACGATTGATCTCTTTGAGCCTGGGCGGCCGACCACTAGTGGTGCACCACCATGGATTAACCATGCATGTTCCCACTGTACTTCGCCACCATTCAAACCAAATACCGCCCAGATAGTTCATTTACAAGTCTTCATCCTGATTACTACTTTGTCACTCATGTCTCACCATGAACACTTCCCAATTTCCACGTCTACATTTGCAAGGCAGAAATAAACTTACACGGTGGTGACAAGGTTGTATAGATCAGACCTACCTCAAAATGAACTACTAGGTAATGGCATAGCCATCTGGCAACAATAAATCCTACCATGCAATCCTACCACAAAAGGACTAAGTGCATAATATAAAACATAGATAATTGGAAGAATGGTCAAATGTGAACTTGCCAATACGTTCAATGTACTGACCTACAGGGCTGCAACGTCTTATGTTGCAGGGATTTTTCTACGACGAGTAAGAGTTACGTTGTAGGGTTACGGTCTACACTCAACTTGCTGTTGGTGTTGATGGACTCCACACCCTTATGTTTGTTTCCGCTGAGACTTATGAGGTATATATCAGTTTTACGTTATTTATACATGTGATTGCACTTTGATATATACATTGATGTACTGTGTGTGCCAGCATACCGATCCAGGGATGGCACGGATACACAGAGGCTTGACCGTTTGAGGTCAGGTCGCTACAGAGATGGTATCAGAGCACATGTTGACTGTAGGACGTGACCCTAGAAACTGGAAAGCCCTTAGGAAAGGATTTCTCTTAAACTTTATTTCCAAAAAGATTCTTTACCTCTCTTCTTTTCTGAGCTTTACCAAATCTTTCCTTTTACCTCAAATAGTTAGACAATACCCCGTTCCCTTTGGACCACACGGAGGATGAACTGAAGCCACTCCCAGAACGAGGATATTAGACTTCACCATACACTAGAAGAATTGAAGCTACAACAGTCGAAGCCTCTGAAGAATTGAAGAATTTGAAGACACTGACATATTCCAAGATTCATATGAACTTTAGAGGACCAAACCCTTGTTGTATACTCACGTTAGATGCGATGATTTGTGAGTTGTCATATCTCATGTGTGTTTTTCCTGACAGACACAAATAAAACTTGTTTTCAAAACAATATTGTGTGTATTGTGTGTATTGTGTGTATCTCTCTATCCCTCTCTCGTATCTCATCCCAAAACCCTTGGACCCAATAGATGATGAATGAAGATGGACTTGCATTCTCTGAACCGATCACTCAGTTGGAGGCAGAGCTATGGGTTCAAAACATGGAGAATCACTTCAGGAGCAATTTCGTTGCAAGGAATAATGAGGTTCAATACGCTCTTCAGTACTTCACAAAAAGTGTTGCAACCTGGTGGAAAATGCATCAAGCCATACAAGGATGTAATGGAGCAAAAACCTGGAAGGAATTGAAGAAGACTCTGTTGGGATCCCGTCTTATCCGGAAGCACGGTAATAAACCGATGAAGGAACCTTGTGCCTGCAAGATATGTGGAGATATAGGACATACCCATGAAGAACACAAGGATGGATGCCCTCATTGTGAAGCAAATCACCGAGCTGAAGAATACCCAACTAGGCAGGTTACTTGTTTCTTGTGTGAAGGAACTACGCACTACCCTGCCCAGTGTCATATTTATCCCAGGGTACAAGAAATTACCAAGCAGCAGAAGGAAGCAAGGAAAGAAGCCCTCAGGGAAAGTTTAAGAAAACCGGTGATGAAAGAAGATGTTGACGACCCTGATGGAGAAAGCCTAAACCAATTTTACTCCAATGCTTGCTATTCATGTGGAGAAGAAGGACATTTTTCACAGTATTGCACGAAGGAAAGCCAAGAGTATCTGGGAAACTTCCCGACAGAAGAAGTGGAGTTTGATCGACAAGAGATAGAGGAATTGATCAGAACGAAGAAGTCGAGGAAGAGAAAGAGCAAGTATCCCCAGAACAACACAATTTCCGCAGAAAAGGACCTGAGTCAAATCACTTGTTACGGGTGCAAGGATTTAGGTCATTACGCTAGCGAATGCCCAGCAAGGAAGCCAAGAACCCAAGGAGCCAAGATAACCACCATGAAGCCCCTGGATTTGTCTGAAGTCATTCGTTTATGCTGCAAAGGAGTAGGACATTTTGCCAGAGAATGTTCAGACTCGAGGAAAGCTTGGGCTGAGTAGTTGAGATCTTGATATTGGAATAAAGCATGTAATAAATGTGGAATGCACTTTTATTTTGGGGATGTTGAGTTGAGTTATGAAATGGAAATTGTAATAGTTCGTGAAGAAATAAAAGTTGATATGTTTGAAATCTCATATGAGGTGTCATGAGTTCTTTGTTGATTGTGAGTGCCTCCCTCACCATGTCACCAAGACTTAAAACTTGAGCCCATGGGCAAGCTGACCCAAACCTTTCCCCCAAAATAACCACATTTCACCCAAAGAAATAGATACATTATCCTGAGTACCCCTTCTATCTTATACCTGCAGATGACAACCCTTTGTGATTCTTTTCTCAAGGGCCCGAAAACGATCATGACCCTGACCAGTGATCAGGATTACCCAAAAATCCTGAAGGACATGATGAAGCATATTCATCTTGAAGGAGATGCAGTCTACAAGGGTTATCCTTTCATGGAGAAGGGAGTTGAACTTTGGTATGTGGAGGTTCACCTCCACCGTGTGAAGGGAGTTTGCCCAAAGACTATGGGACAATACTTTTTCATTTCTCGAGTACCACGAGCAACATTCTTCGACTCTATTCGTGAAGCTGCTATGGAAGCCATACATCAGATTGGAGAAATACTTGAAGCGAGACTCCGTCACACTCAGGAATACCTGAGAGAGGTCCATGCAGAGATGATGGAGGTGAAGCTCATGGCCACCACGATGAAGCAAAACATAAATGATTTGAAGGATCACATAGCACAATTCTAGTGGGACTGAAGTATCTTCAAGTAGGATAAATGAATAAAGATGGAAGTAATGCTTGACCATACCAAACTTGTGGATGGCAGCTTCTGTAATAGAGTACTTGTGAAATTTGAGTTTTGAGTAGTGGTTAAGGATGTAATAAAGGATTTGATATGAAGAGAATATGAATTATGGATGAACCAGTGCATTTTTTTGGCGATACTTGTCTGTGTGAACAATTGACCGATGGAAAGGAAAATGTTGTTCCATATAAAGTTGGAGTTTGGACAAATGGGTTGGAGTTTTGTTTTAGTTATGATGGTTACCCCAAGAGTATGAAGGAATGAAGTACTATTGGATTTAAAGGAGATGTAATGTTGGAATATGGAACAATCGTAACTCCAAGGATGAGTTAAAGATATACAAGTGTTGAAGTGGGCCATAACCCACAGGACCCAGGATTTGATAAGGAAACATGCACAATATTGTTGAAGAAAAGAAATTCTGGAAGAAGCTGTGAGTTCATCAGCAGCCGTTCCATAGGAGGTTACGTAAACCTGAGAGTTGTGAAGAAACAGTAGAGGTTTTGTTTGGCTTGCAGAACCAATGGAGTTACCTGAACCCAGTTCATGGAGAAGAGAAGTTCTGCAATGCTTGTGAGGATGCCCAAGTGTTAGAATACGTGATTCACTATCTACGTATGTGGTAATGATTCAAGTACGGGATGGATTGGCCCCCATACCGGAGACTTCTATCATGAACTATCATATGTTGATGGAAAATTGGAGAGCCTTAAAACCCTAGAAGAGTGTTGATAGGACAAGCCAAAATCCTTAGAATGGCAGGACGAGGGAAACCCTGTACAGGCACCTGTTGCCAAATCATAGGTTATGCGGTGAGGTTCAACCCAGACCCATTTCCTGCAGGAGGAACCAATAATTGTTGACCACCATGAGATTTTTGATAGTTGTTTAGCATTGGCAACAGACCTGACAGCTAAGAAGCCCCAGTCTCGGAAGGATCATATTTTGATACAAGGACTCAAGATTTTGGGGAAAAGGTTATGCCCTACCGGAAGAGCCTCAAAGAAAGAGTTACTCCAAGGAGTATGAGAAGACCGACACCGCCAATGCAAAGGATGGAGTACATGAGTTTTGTTGGAACCGTGACCATACTTCTAAGGGTGGTAGCACCCCATACCTCTTGGGTTGATTAATGGATTTCCAAGAAGACCCCCCAAACCTACCTTCTTTCTAGCCTCTCTGAATCTCGAGGACGAGATTCATTTTAAGGGTGGTAGTTTGTAACATCCCAAAATTCTAAATTTTGGAATGTTATATTAAATAAATTATTATGATTTTTTGTTTGATTGTTGTGTGATTGATTGTGTGAAAATGATTGGAAATTGAAAACTTTTTGAAAGTTGAATGAGAGGGAATAAAAGGACTTTCCCGAAACATTCATCTTGCATTTTGGTCACCTGAGTTCAAATTCATTTCATTACAAAACCCTAGAGTGAAGATGATATGACTTCTTCCATTTAAAGAAATGAAAAGGGGTTTGAAAATGATTTGAATTCCATTTTGAAATATTCCAAACTTAGAAACTTTAAGCAACTCAATGAGTTCATGAGGGAAGAAAATGACTTCTTCATATTTGAAGAAAGAGAGTTGGAAGTTTCAAAGAAATAAATTGGAAGTCACTTTGAAGTTATTTGAAACTCATTTTTTCATTTGAAGTTGTTTGAAATTCCAAATTCAAATCCAATTGGGAGTTATTTGAGTTTCTATTCAAAATATTTTTTTCTCCTAAAAATAAATAAATGGAAATAAGGGTAAAATGATTCCCTTCAATAGAAAATTAGGAGAAAATAAATTTGAAATCATTTTGCTATTTTAAAAATGATTTTATTGATTTTAAATGCAACAGTAGCACTGTTTGACTTTTATGAATTTTTTTGGAATTTATTTGAACTTGGAAAATAGCTCATCTTATTTTTGGTATTTTGCTGAGCATTTTGGTATATAATATGCCTATGTAATTTTTTTTTGTTATTTTTGCTCTGTTATAGTTTTGTTCTGTAAAAAAACACGCACGCACGCATGCGCTCGCCAGCCGGCCCAGCCACAGGCCAGCGTGGCCATAGGCCAGCCGCAGCGCTAGGGCAGCCAGTGGCCTGCCAGGCCAGCGCCAGGAGGCCAGCGCCGCACGCACGAGCCGCCGCTCCTCCCTTCGCTCGCTTACCCGCACCCACTGACGCATGGGGCCCGCTCCCCAGGTCACCCCCAACCTCCCGCTCCTCCCACTGGATGAGCACGCGCACGCACCCGCCGGCCGAGGCTCTAGGGATAGAGCTTATCCCGCAGCCCCAAGCACCCCTCTTTGCGCCTATATAAGCCTCGAAGCCCCCTCTCTCCATTCTGCCACTTCGCATCGTCCCTCGCTCCTCCCAGCCACCGCCTTCGTCAGTTGGATCTCGCCGGAGCCGAAACCCTCCGCCGACGATTACGTCACCGGTGGTGCACCCGACCCACTCTTTTCTTCGTCACCTAATCCCCAAGCCTGTGCGCATCGTTTTGACATATTGGTTTCCCCTAGGTCGCGCCGGAGCAGCCAAACCGACGACCCCGAGCCGCCGGAGTTCACGCAGCTCATCGGAGCTTCGTCGCCTCCCTCCGCCCCGTCCGGTGCACGCCGATGCCCACCGTCACCGCCATCTGGTCGCCCACACCACGCCGGTCCCGTTCGCCTCCTTCCCCGCCGCCAAGGACCGCCGGAGCCGCCGCCCCGTCCGTCGCCCGACGCCCGACGCCAGCGCCGCCGCCCCTGTTCGCCGTCCTCGCCGTTGTAAGCCGAGCCGCCCGCTTCGTTCATTTAGATTAGGTTTTTTTGTTGTGTGTTTTGTTTTAGTTCGGTTAACCGCGGTTTTAGTTAAACCGGCCTCCGGTTTTCTTTTTATTTAACCGCGGTAGCTGTTTTTCCTATTTAGTGGCCATTCGCCATATAGCCACCGCAGCGAACGCTGCTTGGCCAGCCACGAGCCGCCACGTGGCCAGGGACCTAGTTGCTGTAGTTTTAATTACAGATTAGTCCCTGAGTTTTCAGTTTAGCCCCTAAACTTCGGATAGCCGTATCTTTTTAAACGTAACTCCAAATTCGATGAAACCAGCGGCAAATTCTTCGTCATGATTAGATCTATCCAGTAGCATCATGTTTGTAAACTTTTTCCAAATTCAAGTTTGAACTTTATTCAGATTTGAATTCAAACTTCAACTGGCCATATCTCCTAAACCGTAGCTCTGATTGACGTGATTCTTTTTGCACCGTGTCACCGTTACCAAACCCTATCACTTGGACCTATCTCACGATATTTTTCACATATTAGGATCTGTCTATAGTAGTTTTACTCGTATGCCTAGTATGCACTGTGGTCCACGTCACAATTTTTGGCACCCATGCCCTATGTTGTTTTGCACTTAGTATTTTCTTTTGATAGTTAAGTGTGTTGTGTGTTCATTTGGATTTTCCGAGTCTTTTCATGCTGCATGTTATTTGGTTCTACGAAATGATTGCTTATGTGGATGCAATGTTTTACTTTATAGATTTTCATCAGAGAGTGACGAATAGTTCTATTAAGTAAATTTCTGAGAGCGATATAATCTTCATCAACTATTACCAGGCAAGTTCACATTTGACCATTCTTCCAATTACCTATGTTTTATATTATGCACTTAGTCCTTTTGTGGTAGGATTGCATGGTAGGATTTATCGTTGCCAGATGGCTATGCCGTTACCTAGTAGTTCATTTTGAGGTAGGTCTGATCTATACAACCTTGTCACCACCGTGTAAGTTTATTTCTGCCTTGCAAATGTAGACATGGAAATTGGGAACTGTTCATGGTGAGACATGAGTGACAAAGTAGTAATCAGGACAAAGACTTGTAAATGAACTACCTGGGCGGTATTTGGTTTGAATGGTGGCGAAGTACAGTGGGAGCATGCATGGTTAATCCATGGTGGTGCACCACTAGTGGTCGGCCGCCCAGGCTCAAAGAGATCAATCGTATTCTCATGTCTAGAAGCTTACGTGTGCAGCCACAAGCCACTATGGGCTCTGGCTTAGTTGAGTAGTTAGTGTGACCCCTTCCAGGATGGGCTAGCAGATGTAGAATGAGTAGGTGTACCGGCCTATCCGTGGGTTAAGGGGAAATACTTTTGAAAGACTATGTCTCGGTCATCTTGTTCTCAAACACCAGGCAGTGCGAGAATTTCAAGGGAGGCGATCGAGTCTTGTGGGGAAAAGTGCGCAAAGCTCTGCAGAGTGTTAAAACCTAATCGATTAGCCGTGTCCCCGGTTACGGACAACTTGAGCATCTAGTAGTGGAAATGCTGGGAGATCTCATCACTCTTAATTAAACAGTTGGGTTTTAAATAAAACTTTGGGAATGGATTGAGTTGGGTTTACCAACTCATCCTATGTTATACAATAGTGATAGAATAATATCTTTTATTCTAGGGAAAACTAGATTTATGCAAAAACTAAACTTAGAGCTTTCCACCAGCCAAATTGCATGTACAAATAGGTTCATTATTCTTATGATGTGACTTGCTAGTACGTTCAATGTACTGACCTACAGGGCTGCAACGTCTTATGTTGCAGGGATTTTTCTCAACTTGCCGTTGGCATTGATGGACTCCACACCCTTATGTGTGTTTCCATTGAGACTTATGAGGTACATACCAGTTTTACGTTATTTATACATGTGGTTGCACGTTGATATATACATTGATGTACTGTGTGTGCCAGCATACCGATCCAGGGATGGCACGGATACACAGAGGTTTGACCGTTTGAGGTCGGGTCGCTACAGGAGGGTCGGCCCTCTCTATGGCGCGCCCAAGGGGGAGTCCTACTCCCAGTAGGAGTAGGTCCCCCCCCCCTTCCCTAGTTGGAGTAGGAGAAGAAGGAAGAGGGAGAGAGAGGGAAGGAAAGGGGAGGCCGGCCCCCCACCCAATTCAGATTGGGCTTGGGAGGGGGTGCGCCCTCCACCTAGCCGCCTCCTCCTCTCTCCCAATAAGGCCCTATAAGGCCCATTGACTCCTCGAGGGGTTCCGGTAACCCCCGGTACTCCGGTAAATGCCCGAACTCATCCGGAACCATTCTGATGTCCAAACATAGCCTTCCAATATATCGATCTTTATGTCTCAGCCATTTGGAGACTCCTAATCATGTCCGTGATCACATCCGGGACTTCGAACTACCTTCGGTACATCAAAAACCATAAACTCATAATACCGATCGTCATCGAACGTTAAGCGTGCGGACCCTACGGGTTCGAGAACTATGTAGACATGACCGAGACTCACTTCCGGTCAATAACCAATAGCGAAACATGGATGCTCATATTGGTTCCTACATATTCTACGGAGATCTTTATCGGTCAAACCGCGTAACAACATATGTTGTTCCCTTTGTCATCAGTATGTTACTTGCCCGAGATTCGATCGTCGGTATCTCAATACCTCGTTCAATCTCGTTGCCGACAAGTCTCTTTACTCATTCCGTAATGCATCATCCCACAACTAACTCATTAGTCACATTGTTTGCAAGGCTTATAGTGATGTGCATTACCGAGAGGGCCCAGAGATACCTCTCCGACAATCGTAGTGACAAATCCTAATCTCGATCTATGCCAACTCAACTAACACCATCGGAGATACCTGTATAGCATCTTTATAGTCACCCAGTTACGTTGTGACGGTTGATAGCACACTAAGTGTCCCTCCAGTATTCGGGAGTTGCACAATCTCATAGTCATAGGAACATGTATAAGTTATGGAGAAAGCAATAGCAATAAACTAAATGATCATAGTGCTAAGCTAACGGATGGGTCAAGTCAATCACATCATTCTCTAATGATGTGATCCCGTTCATCAAATGACAACTCTTGTCCATGGCTAGGAAATTTAACCATCTTTGATTAACGAGCTAGTCAAGTAGAGGCATACTAGTGACACTCATTTTATCTATGTATTCACACATGTACTAAGTTTCCGGTTAATACAATTCTAGCATGAATAATAAACATTTATCATGATATAAGGAAATATAAATAACAACTTTATTATTGCCTCTAGGGCATATTTCCTTCACATCAAACTCAACGTTCATGTTGCATTTCAGTGCGAGAAAAAATCAAGGGTGGAGGGGATACAATTGATGCCATTAGGGATACGCAAGGTAATTTTATTATTGTAGAATGGATTACACCCCACACATATCAGATGTGGTTGTGGCTGAGGTGATTGCAATGAAGAATGGCCTTGCATTGGTCCAAGGTTGGGGTTTTATCACGCCATAGTCGAAACTGATACTCTAGAAGTTATAAATGCATGTTCGGGCTCGAAAACATAGTGGTGTGATGCACTGACAATCTTTATGAGTTGTGTGGATTTGGTAGTGGCAATTGGGAATGTTGAATGCAAGCATTGTCACCAACAAGTAAATCAACTAGCTCATGAGGTATCTAGGTCGTGTTCCGGTGTAAAACTCTGAGTACATTAGTTAATGAACCCCCTAGCCATATTCTTAGCGTCCCGTTGAACCATATAAGTGTCATTTGATGATCAATAAAGTTTGCATGTTGGTGTTCCCTAAAAAAATGTTTAGTATTTCCCAATGATATTATTCCAAATTGCCACCTTAACGAGACACAAATGCAAAGGGTTATAAATTATATTTCATAGTCCCTAGGTAGACGTCAAGATGCGGGGACGGCCAGATAGACCGTAGGCGCGATGCTACAGTTCGAGTGGGGCAACATTGCTGCAGCCCGCAGCTCGGTGCAACAATAGGAGCCTCGATGATGTACACGCCTGAGAGGGCGCATCGGCAAACAACAGCGTGGACCTTCGGGCGGCGACACTGTGGCCTGAAAGGGCAAAAGCAATGACAGCCTATTGCTCGATTGGTGGAGGTGTGTTTGTGCTTAGTGGTGATCTTCATGGGAACCTGTGGAGGTGCGTGCAGACGTTTGATCAGTCTAGTCAAGAGGCAAGGATGGATGCGTCCCGGTCGAAGAAAGCAATGACGATGGCTGGCGTAGATTCATGTGTAGACGAAGCAACCTGTAAGGGTTGCTAGAACGTCACTCTCTTCTTTGTGTAGTGGTGTTGCGGAGGTGGCCGGTGTAGTCACCACCGACGTCGAAGTAACGACGTGTGAAGGTTTGATAGGTGGTGGGCAGTGCAAAGCGATCTCAAACCGGAACATGGAAAAAGAATTTGCCAGTCAAGCAACCAACAGGGAGAGAAAATGGTCAATGGATTAGAGATCGACCTCCTCGGGGCAGCGTGGCGCGGAAGTAGTGGTGAAGCTAAGAGCAATTCTAGCAGATGCCGCAAAACCTCACCGGCCCGCATAAATCCAGCAGTTTTTGCGTTTTTTTAGGCTCGAGTAGAAACGCTCTATCTAGCTCGGCCCGTAGTTTTTTTACAAGCGGCCTGCATATTTCCCCTCTGCCCCTATATCTATGGGTTGGGGCGTTTTAGGGTTCGCTAGCTCCATATCCTCCGCCCCTTCGTCGTCTCCTTAGCTCTCTCCAGTGAGAGATTCCGAGTGGTCCCGTCCATTTCTCGCCGATCCATGGCCGGAGTGGCACGCAGGTGTGGGAGCCGAGGCAGATCGCCGTCGCACAAGTGCGCCTAACACAATGCGGAGGCCGACAGCTCCATACGGCCCGCCGTCGAGCCATGGCGCGCAAAATTGGCGGGCTCTACCACAGCAGCAGCCGGGGCACGTGGGCTCGCTTCTTCGAGCTTGGTGATGCTCTTTGGCCGCACGCCAAGAGTTGTCTCGAGGCGGAGGAGGAGCTCCTCAGTGCGCAAAAGGCGGTGGCGGCCGGAGAAGATGGCGCCGCCGAATGGCTCGCGGTAGCGAAGGAAGACCACGTGCTCGCCAACGCGTGTTGGAGGTCCGCCGAGGCCTTCTACCTCGGCGTGGAGCCATGGGCCGGCAATCCCTAGCTTTAATAAATTAGTTTACTACGTTTGTATGCTATGGAATGTAGATGAACTCCGGGGGTGAACTTTGTAGCGCGAAATTGGCGAAGCCACATATAAGCTAGGTAGTCAATTGACTACCCAACTTTTTGATAAAATCAACATATACATGTGTACATCTTGTAGAAAATAAATAAAAATTCATATATCTGACTACACAACTTCAAATTGACTACACAATATTGAACTTATGGCACCACCAATCATTTTAAATTTGTAGTATCGTTTAGCATATTTGTTCTGTCGTGCCATGCGCGATACCACAAATTCGTTTTAGTCCTTTTGTGGTACACATTTTTACCGCATCTGCTAGAGTTGCTCTAAGTCTAAGAACTTATGGCTGATACCATGAAAGAGGGTTAATGAGAGAGAGAGAG